>NW_020954608.1:37300510-37352586 GCF_900497805.2 Vombatus ursinus
TCTCTCTCTCTCTCTCTCTCTCTCTCTCTCTCTCTCTCTCTCTCTCTATCTCCTCCTCTCTGTGTGTCTGTCTCTCTGTCTCTGTGTATGTGTGTCTCTCTCTCTTTCTCTCCCTCCCTCTGTCTCTGTCTCTATCTCTCTTTCTCTGTCTGTCTCCATCTCTGTCTCTCTCTCCCTGTCTGTCTCTGTCTGTCTCTCTCTCTGTTTATGTCTCTCTTCTCTCTTTCTCTGTCTGTCTCTCTGTCTCTGTGTATGTGTGTCTCTCTCTCTTTCTCTCCCTCCCTCCATCTCTATCTCTCTTTCTCTGTCTCTCTCTCTCTCCCTCTCTGTCTGTCTGTCTCTCTCTTGGTTTATGTCTCTCTCTCTCTGTTTCTGTCTCTCTTCTTTCTCTCTCTGTCTCTTTCCGTCTCTGTATCTCTGTCTCTGTCTCTCTCCATCTCTCTGTCTCTGACTGTCTCTCTGTCTCTCTCTCTCTCTCTCACACACACACACACACACACACACACACACACACAAAACCCCTTGGTTTCTGGGGAGGAGAAGAAAGGGAATTGGTTCACAGATTAATTTGGTTCCTATATAGCATTAGCCCCACCAAGTTCCCAATCCCAAACCACCCCATGGCTTTGTTTCTTGAGGCTCTGGCTTCTCAGGACTTCTCTACTGGGATAATAACTACATCTGACCTGGAATCCTTGGCTCCAAGGTTTCTACAACTCAGACATCACTCTTTGCACATAGAACTAAGAGGATAAATAGAAAAAGGCCAAAACCCTAGACGTGTTTCTCAGGGCCCCAAGGTCCAAAGAGAATCCAAGATATCTTTCCCTGCCTGGCTTAGGACATGATGCCCACACTATGGATGAACAAGACTTTCACCCATGCATGCCTCTGAAAAAAAAGAGAGCAGCTATGCTTCTATCAGGTAGATTTAAAGATGCAGGCAGTTGTGGATACACAGCCAATGGAAAGAGGTGGTCCCATTGTACACCACCACAGAATATCTTTTCCCAGAAGCTGGTCCCTGGAATCTCTCCCACTGTTATCTCCATGTTCTGGACAAGTACTCATAGTAAGAATCCCTTCAACCAGTTGTTCAATTATTTTAGTCATGTCCAACTCTTCATGATCCCATTTGGGGTTTTCTTGGCAAAGATACTAAAGTGACTTTCTATTTCCTTCTCCAGCTCATTTTGCAGATGAGGATACTGAGACAAAAAGGGTTAAGTGACTTGCCCAGGGTCACACAGCTAGTAAGTGTCTGAGGCTGGATTTGAACTTAGGGAGATGAGTCTTCCTGATTCCAAGCCTGGCAATCTATGCACTATGGTGCCACCTAGAGGCTACCCGCAACCAGTAGTACTCTCAAAAACTGCTCTAGTTAATAAACTACCTGCTTCAATTATCTAATCCAAAACATCTACTGTAATTGGCTACATTCATATTTTAAGTTGTAAATTGTTTACACAACAGCAGTAACTTATTTTAATCTGCTTATACAGTTGGCAGTGCAGGTTTATTTTTTTTTCTTTCTCAAGATCTAGAATTAAATTTGACAGCAATTTGATTTTCAATAAAGATCTTGCTCATAAGCCAGCCAAGGTGACCAAAGGAACCATTGATCTTTTAATTTAATTGAGATTTTAAATAATGAGATCTAAAATAAGTTGCACGTCACTCATGCAGCATTCACATGTACTTATTGAGTCACTATTATATACCCAGCATTATGATACATATTAAGGTAAGAGGTCTCATTTATGTAATATTAATCAATCAATCAGTAAATATTCGTAAAGTGTCTACTACATTCCTAGCACTATGCTAAGCAATGGGGATCCAAAAAGAGACAAAAGATTGTCCCTGCCTTCAAGGATCTTAAAGTCTAATGGGGCAGATAACAGGCACCCAAATATATACAAAGCAAGCTATATACAGGATAAATAGGAAATAATTAAGGAAGGTGCTAGAATTAAGAGGGGTTGAGAAGAGCTTCCTGTAAAAGATGGGGATTTTGTTGTTGCTAAGTCGTTTTCAGTCACATCTGACTCTTCAAGACCCCATTTGGAGTTTTCTTGGTAGACATACTGCAGTGGTTCACCATTTCCTTCTCTGGTTCATTTTACAGATGAGAAAACTGAGACAAACAGGGTTAAGTGACTTACCTGGAGTTACATAGTGAGTAAGTGTCTGAGGTCGAATCTGAACTCAGGAAGATCAGTCTTTCTGATTCCAAGCCCAGTACTTTATCCACTGCATCACCTAACTGAAAGATGATAATTTAGCTGAGATTTGAAGGAAGCAAGTGAAGTCAATACTTGAAGCTTTACAAACTAATAAACCCGATAGGTAGGTGCAGTAGCATTATGCTTGTTTTATCAGCGAGGTACATAGGCAATAAATGACTGACTTGCTGAGGGCCCCACACTTAGGACGTCTGAAAACTATAATTTGAACCCAGTTTTCTGACTCTAAAAGCTGCTATCCTCTTTCTGCCATTTCACTAGCCCATAAAGCTGCCTCTTTATGAAAGGGACAGACAGCACCAGTGCTTTCGAAGAACTCACAATCTAGTTGGGAAGACTGACAAGATACACATGAAGCCATTAAGCAACACCACACTTGATTAAATCATTAACTGCCCAAATGTATTTTAGAAGAGAGAGATCATAGTGGGCTAGGGTAGGTGGAAGATGAACCGGGCCTACAGCATTCTGAAAATTGGCATGGGCAGAGGAAAACAAAAAGAGTGACGTTTGGTTTTGTTTCATCTTGAAAGAATATAAGCTAAGCTCATACACTAATATAAGCTTAGCTTATAAGCTAAGGCCGAATTCTAGTCATATGTCTTTAATTTATCTAAACACCTGGCCTCCATTAGCCTATATTCAGCTGTTATCCAGGGTCTGTGCTTAGGTCTAGCTACAAATGAACACAGACAAACACACAGTTGCTTATCACAGACACCTAAGACAGTAACATCTTTTTTTTTTTTTTGGTGAGGTAATCGGGGTTAAGTGATTTGCCCAAGGTCACACAGCTACTACGTGTCAAAGGTTGGATTTGAACTCGAGTCCTCTTGACTCCAAGGCTGGAGCTCTAAGCACTGCACCACCTAGCCACCCTGAAAGTAACTTCTCTTTACAGACAATGACTATTTGCTATATTTCTCAGAAGTATTGAATCCTCAGAACTAGGTGCATAGGAGGCTCTCAAAGAGTATTTTTTGCCACCCAAGTTGAAATAGTCATCTTATTTCTTTCACTGCAGCCAGGAGTGGAGAACCTGCGCTTAGACATATATCTGCTTCCCAACAGGCTTTGAATTTTGACTTTCCTTCAGTCCTTCATTCCCAGGCTTTTTTCATTGCTGTTGCTTACTCCCCTCCCCACGCCACGGTGGGAGGGGGTACCAATTTCTATCTCGTCATCTGTGCAACCCCCAATAATGCAGCATTTTACCCAGTGAAGAATCCTATCAGCTTCCCTAGCGTCTTCCCTACCAAAAAAGCAGTAACATATTAATGTAGCTTTGATTTGCAAGAAGGATTGAAAGAGATTACATTTTGATAAGATTCAATTTGTATTCTGTATGGAATTATATACAAGGACATTACTTATAATGAGGCATAACACATAGCGGAGAGGCGGCACAGATTGATGAGATGACTAGAGGTTACTAGCTCACACATTTCATGACTGAGAGATTTCAACCTCAAACTTTCACATAGTACAGGCAAATGCATGGAGGAGGAGGGGAACAGACAAAAAGTTTCATCCAAAATCATTTTCTGCCGGATGTGCCTAAATGAGGGAGAAGCAATATTTCCAGGGCTACATGCCCTTTAGCATGTATTGTTAGTGTAAACCCGCAATAAAAGTGGTGAATTCCCTTGTGAGAAGGAGAGGGGAGGACGAAAGGGGGAACCCTCTATCACAGGTTTTATTGGAAGTTTTTCTGCTGTTCATTTGATCCACTAAATTCTCTAACAGCCTTTCAAGTTCCCTGGGGGGAAAAAAGATTCTTATAAAGGTGTTGTGGTTCTTGGTTATCTCTATAGCCAGGAATAATTTTGTGTGTGTCAGTGATTTAAAGGGGTTATACCAATCACTCAATTAATCAATAAACATGTATTAAGCACCTACTATATGCTAAATGCTGAGGATATAAAAAGAGGCAAAACAGTCCCTGCCCTCAAGGAGCTTACAATCAAATGGGGGAGAAAAGATGCAAATAAATACATACAAACAAGCTATATGCAGGATAAATAGGAAATAATTAACAGAGAGAAGGCCCTGGAATTAAGAGCAGTTAGGAAGGTTTTCTGTAGAAGGTAGGATTGTAATTAGGGTTTAAAGGAAGCCAGGGAAGTGAGTAGTCAGAGAGGTGGAGGGAGAGTTTCAGTCATGGGGGACAGGCAGAGAAAAGGCCCAGGGCCAAGAGATAGAGCATCTCCTTAGTGGAACATCCAGGAGGCTCTTGTTACTGGATCAAAAAGTACATGTCAGAGAGTAAGGTATAAGAAAACTGGAAAGGTAGGAGGGAGATAAGTTATGAAGGACTTTGAATGCCAAACGGCATTTTGTATTTGCTCCTGGAGGCAAAAGGGACCCAGTGGAGTTTGTTCAGTGGAGGGGTGAAATGATCAGACCTGCATTTTAGGAAAATCTCTTTAGTGACTGAATGGAGGATGGCTTGGAATGGAGAGAGACTTGAGGCAGGCAGATGTCCCAGCGGGCTATTATAGTCGTCCAGGCACGAGGTGATGAGGGCCTGCACTGGAGTGATGACAGTGGCAGAGGGGGCATATTTGAGAGATGCTACCAAGCTTAAATTGACAGGCCTTGGCATCAGCTGGGATATGGAGATGAGAGATAGTGAGGAGTCCAGGATGACTTCTAGGTTGAAAGCCTGAGGAACTGGGAGGATAGAGTTACCCTCTACAGTAATATGGGCGGTAGAGTAGGGAGAAAGGGGTTGGAGAAAGATATTTGTATTTGCTTATTTGTCATGTGTACCTATGAGCTTTAGGCCCCAGAACAGGCCCAAGATCACAACTGAACCAAAGGATGGAGGCCAGGTGTGCCTTTATACTTAGAAATTGTACATGAGAGAAGTTCAGTTTCATATATTACCCCTGATGTTTTTGAAGTGTATAATTTTTAAAATGAAGTATCTCACACTATTATTACAGAAATGATGGAAACGTGCTGACTAGTACAATTAGATGGATTTAAAACAGGTTGAATGGGGGTAGCTAGGTGGAGCAGTGAATAGCATACCGGCCCTGAAGTCGGGAGGACCTGAGTTCAAATCCAACCTCAGACCAAACACTTGACATTTAACTAGTTGTGTGACCCTGGGCCAAGTCATTTAACCCCAACTGCATAAAAATAAATAAAAATTTAAAAAACAGGTTGAATGGCCACCACAATCAAAGAGTATTCATTAATGGTTGGATGTCAGCCTTGAAGGTGTTCTCCAATGAAGCGCCCAAAGATATGTGCTTGGCCTGATGTTTTTTTTTAACAGTTTTATCCATAATTTGCATACAATGATACAAAATTGGGAGGGCTGACTAATACACAGGCCCGCAGAACTTTTATGCTAAGATAACTTGACAAGTGAGAACCTTGGGATAAATTCTAACTCTTCTCAATTCCAGTGCTTTCTCTCTTCTAATTATTTCCTCTTTATTCTGTATATAGTTTGCTTTGTATATTTTTGTTGGCATGTTGTCGCCCCATTAGATTGTGAGCTCCTTGAGGGCCTCTTTTTGTATCCCCAGCATTTAGCACAGTGCCTGGTGCACATAGTAGGTGCTTAATAAATGCTTATTGATTGATTGAAATTCAATAAGAGGGTATTTAAGGAGGAACAATATTAAAGTCTTACACTTGGGGTCAGGAAATTAATTTCAGAAGTACTAGAAAGAGGGGAGTAATTAGACTGAAGTTTGTCTGAAAAAGATCTGAGAGTTGTATCAGAATTCAGTCAATGTGAATCAGCAGTGTGATATGGGGGGCCAAGAAAGCTGACACAATCTTGGAGCATATTAAGAGAGGCAGAACTGTCAGAAAGAAGGAAGCAAGGGTATTGATATATTTTGCCCTGATCAGACCACATAGGAAGTATTGTGTTCACTCCTGGGCATAACATTTTAGATTGATAAACTAGAGAGAGGAAAGGCAGCCGGGAGGGGAAAGGACTCTATGTCCTATGAGAATCAGCTGGGCTCTGTGCCATATGAGAATCAGCTGAAGGAACTGGGAATGTTCAGTTTAGAGAAGAGAAGGCTTAGGTTGTTACATAATCTCTTCCTAAAAGGCTTTCATGTGGGAAATGGATTGTTTGACCCCAGAGACCAGACATAGAAGCAGTGTGGGAGTTTCAAAGAATTAAGTTTAGGCTAGGCTTATGTAAAAACTTTCCAACAGCGCTCCTCCTCCCGCAGGTGTCTAATAAACACTGGTCGATCAATCATTGGCTAAGTGTGTTGTAGAGGGGAATCTTTTTCAAGCACAAATAAGATCCAGAAGTCATTGAGGTCTCTTGTGACTCTAGAATTCTGGGATTCTGTGAATTCTATCACCAGAAGACAGCAATCATCCTTCAGCACCAGATGTGTAAGTTGTATGCTTTTTTCACCTTTGTGTCATATATATGCCTGTGCTTTCCACTGCTAGTATATATGTTTTGTAGAACAATGTGCCCTAGGTTTGGGGCAGGGGAGAGAAATGTTTGCAGCTATTTTTTCAATCAATCAACAATTATTCACTAAACACTTAACACTTGTATTAGAAATACAAGTACAAAAAATGAAACAGCCCCTACTTGCAACTTTATATTGGGTCCAAGAGTACAGGCAATTGAATAATTCTTTGGGCATAATATATTCTAAAGTTTTAAAGTTCTAAAGTTACTATACTATTTCAGTAAGTGATCTTGTCTGAAACAATCAGATCCTCTGACTAGAAAAGGTAAACACACCGACAGGGGCTCATGAGCTATGCTTTTAAATGCGTGGTGACCCATACAGTACTTTCCATAAAGTACTTTGAATCTCGGCTGACTTTGCCCAGGTGAGCATCTTCTTGAAGTTCCATGTTAACACCAAGCTAGCGCCTAAAGTCATTCCAAAGGTGTATCCCCAGGTGCTACAAGTAGCTGTCAGAAATTTTATATTAATTTTCTTCTTTTAATACCTCCTGAACTTTTTTTTTAAATCCTTCTTTTAGTAGCACTTTAAGATGGTCTAACATATACATGCATACATTAACATAGAAATACAAATACATCTCTGATGATTTTCATGGCTGACTAAGGTTCCCTTTGTTTTTTGGGATTCATATGCCTAATAAAGGGCCAATTTAAAGCTATTTTCATCTTACATAGTTCACCTTTGGGAAGCTAGGTGGTTCAGTGGAGAGAGTGCCAGGCCTGGAGTCAGGAAGGCTCCTCTTAGAGAGTTTAAATCTGGCCTGAGACACTTACTGTGTGACCCTGGGCAAGTCACTTAACCTTTTTAGCCTCAGTTTCCTCATCTGTAAAATGAGCTGGAGAAAGAAATGGCAAACCACTCCAGTATCTTTGCCAAGAAAACCCCAAATGGAGCCATAAAGAGTTAGACACAACTGAAACAACTCAACAAGAATAATTCACCTTTAAAATGGATCACCCCTCCTCCCATTTAGTAACCGATACCTTCCTGAATAATAACATGTGTTTGTTCAAGTTTTTAAGCTTTTGCAAAGTACTTGATATATGTTATTCCATCTTATCCTCACAACAATCCTTTGAGATAGGTGCTATTAGATGCTATCACTATTTTATAGATGAGAATAGTAAGACTGAGAAAGGTTAAGTAATTTGCCCAGGATTCCACGGTAGGTAAGTGTATGAGTCAGGATTTATTTCCAGGTCTTAACTAACTCCAAATCCAGTTGTCTCTTATATTCTACCCCATGTAGCATTTCTTAGTTACCTGAATGAAGTCAACAATGCAAAGACATTGTTATGCTTTGGATTTTTTAGCTCAAGTCTGCAATCTAGGCCACTGTGTTCCTTATTTGCTTGGGCTCCCAACATAAAACAACACTTACAATGAGATTAGAATGAGATTTAGGACTATTTTAATGCCAACAGGTGAACCCTGAAGTAGCCCCAAAATGCACATTCATTTTAAATAATAAACCCACAGACCTGAGTGCCCAGACCCTACTTGGTTTGCTTTCATACTACGGGAATTGGGTTTTGCATCTGAATTCTTTCTTTGCTTGAGGTTTTACTTTTGTCACTAGGAAACTGGTTCCTCTAGCCCCTATGAATCCTTTTATGGCATATCCTCCTCAGTAGCATTTCATTCTAATTGTCCATTAGGCAGTGCTAAAGTGCACTAACTTCCTTGTAGCATGATGGAATTCTGAAGCAGCCAGAAGCTGCAATTCTAACATAGCAGACCAATTCTTTTGGAATGTTCTTTGCTTTTGCAATGAATACCATATGGGTTCTGGGTTATATGACACTCTTAAATAAAGTATTACCTATTTTACTGTTTTACAATCAGTCGCATTGCTTCTCTCCTTTGATTATCTATCTCAGCATGAACTGATAATAGGGGCCCATTCGAAAGCCTCAAGGTGAAAATTGTTTCAGATAAAATGTATTTTGGTACTGAAATGAATATACCTCTCACATACAATAATGCTAGAGATGGGCATTCTTCTTAAAGTTCCACAACATTAACACAGAGCTAGTCCCAAAAGACATTCCAAAGGCATGCTATTGTGGGGCAGCAGAAAGGGAAGAGGCTTCACACTTTAGGACAGCATTTATTAACCTGAAATACGCTAGAGAGTTATGAAATATTTAAATTTTCTAATGAGGTTTGCTCCCCTTTCAGACACAGTATATATTAGTACCCTGGGTGGGGACTGGAGCCAAGGAGGAAGAAATCAGTGAATGAATTTGCAGGATTCAGAGAGAAGATTCCCTCGTTCTTTTTTTTAAGCTTTTTTTTTAATTACTAAAACTTAAATGTACAATAAGAAAAGGAAAAGAAACATTATGAACTTAAATATTGAAACTTAAATACAAAATAAGAAAAGGGGGGGAAAGCATGTCACGTGCACAGCAGAACATAAGAGAGGATTCAAAATATGTAGGATTCCTTTATTTTTGAAAAAAGTTTTCCAACTATTAACCAAAAAAAAACCAAAACAAAAACAAAAAACCGAAGGATTGCCTCATTTCACTAATAATGAGAGATGCAAGTCAAAATAATTCTGAGATTTTACCTTACACCCAAAGCTTCTATGACCACAGGGAGTTCATTTACCTTCTGAAAATTAAGATAGTACTCATAGAAAATAAGGTGGTTGAGAAAATTCAGGTGTGTAGAGCAGGTGCCTCTAATGGCCCCCTCTTTCTCAGAAGCGATGAAGGAAAAGAAATCAGTAAGATACCAGGGAAGAAAAGGGAAACAGTATGAAGATGAGCATACAAAACCTGAATGTTCTTGAGGGTTTATTTTTCCTTTACACTTGAAGAGACTTCCAATGAACTATTCCAGATATAAGGATACTGTGCCTTCACTCTACAAGAGGAAGGCTACCTGTCCCCTAAAGGGATTCTAGGGATACTAGAGAGGGATTGATGTGACTCTTTTCTAATGTTACTATCTTGAGCCTTCATTCTAGATTAATTGCCTATAATTGACAGTTCCTATGTAACTCATTAATATCAATTAGCATTATTTTCCTCTAAGCTAGAACAGAAGTACATTCTTCCCTAGGACAATTGGAAGACACAGTCTCTCCTATACCACTTGAGTCCCTGGGGGAGTGTTGAGTGACCATATTAGAGATTAGGGATGATTAACCTTCTCATCAAATTTTTACCTTGTTTTGAGTTCTTTGTGGCCTAAGCCATGGAGACAGCTGAAATTGCTTTATCCCTGGCACATAATTCCTATTTCAGAGAGTTTTAAGAGATCATCAGGATTTGAGAAAATATCTAGTCCTCCATCTTGTTGATTATGTGACCTGGAAGTCTCTCTAATTGGTTTTTAATCCTTTATTTAATACGGTTTTGTGGGATTTTTTGCATTTTATTCAGTAAAAGATCTGTTGACTATAGGTGGGCCATTTCCACTTGTCCTGATCTATATCTGACCACTGGACCCAGATGGCTCCAGCAGAGAAAGTGAGGCTTTGCACAGCCGTCATTCACATCCAATTCATTTGCAAAACATGGTATCATCTTCCTGATGCCATGGTCCTCTTCAAGAACAAAGGACAAATCACAACACAACCTGTGAGGGGAGTGGGCTCAGATGTAATGCAGTTTCTGTTCAATGTTAGTCCCACAAGGTTCATGTCCAAATTCAGCATAGTCTCTGCATGAAATGTATCTCATCTATTATTAAGCTCCATGCTGAAGGTCACTCCTTGCTCTTCAGGGCTTTGATGTTAGACCTGCTGGCTTCAAAACATGACAGTCTTTGCTGCTGGACCTTCTGGATGACAAGCTCTCCTGACCTTTGGAAGTACGCAAGGTCGTGGCTATTTCCAATCTCCTTCACCTGAAAAGAGGAAATGCTAAGACAAAGAACTGAGAACCAAATTCATAGACCACTTTTCAGCCCTCGATGGGGACAGTCCGCGGTCTCTTCCCTTGTGGAAATCACACACACACTGTGTGTGTGATTCTCTCCTTTCACTATAACATAGCTCCACAGGAGTTTGTCAGATCAAAGGGACTGGCTTATGCTAACTAATGACTTTTGAACGGACCCCAGTTCCAGCTATGCAGTCAATAAAAAAAGTTCTTCTTCATCAGCCAATTACAGAATGTTGACCCATGCTCCAAATCACTTCCTTGATATGTCATCATGTGTCTCATAAGGTCTGGCCTCAGTTGCCCATTATAGTCACTTGGGGTTTGCTCTTTTCGCTGCAAGCTTCATGATACAACTGCTTCTGTGTCTTGGCCCAGATAAGAAAGATCTGGATTACATCCTGGATAGCTTCATTTAAAAGAAAGCAGTACAGGAGACCAGGGAGGGAAACAGGAATAACACAAGCAGTGACAACGATGACCAACAATGTACACAAGACCAGCCTTCTATGAGAGAGAAGGCTGGCAACTCCTGAGAAACCTCAGCAGAAAGTGATGCCTACCCAGTAGACTTATCCAACTCCTGTTTCCTTATATCACCCCTGAGAATTGTAGCAGATGGTCAGGTGGATGATTAGGAATGATGATTGGGCGAAGTAATTTCTTAAACTTTTGCTACATAAGTTATAATTATTCATATTACTGTGTACCGTGCAGCCGCTAAAAAAAGGGGGGGGGGTCTGAGATAAGGTTTTTGTCACTTGAGAACAAGAGATTCTCCAAATGTGATAAAGTGATGGGACTAACAAAAGAAATATTTACAGCTTTTCACAATTCTCATTTTCAGAGCAGTACTCCTTTTTTAATTCAGCCAGCCCTTGTACCTGTGAGCCTGGGGTAGGAGAAGAGTGAATAGTGAAAGGCTAGAGGCTGAACACCCTTCATTAACCAATGTGGCCTTGGGAAAGTTAGAACATGAACACTGAATACCCTGTGACATGGTTCTGAGGGCTTAAGGTATTGACTACTGGAGGCCACAGTATATACTATATTCCCTTTTCTAGTTAATTAGTTAATTGACAGCCTTCTTTTCTGTAGGTTACAAAGAGCTGGGAAATGAGCTTGATGTGGGAAGCCATGGTAGCCCACACCTCTGTCACTTTGTATATCACCTGAGAAACTTCAAAATGCTAAATTAATATCAGTTTTTTTTTGTTTTGTCTTGTTTGTTTGTTTTTTACAGGGAAAGGGATGTCACCAAAAGAAGTATACTTCTTGACAGAATGTGTAGAAGCTAGAAGGGAGCATAGTTTGCTTGTAGGCAAACAGCACTAGCCGTAGCCCTCAGTGGTCTTTTAGTACTCACTGGACACTTCTTTCTCTCTCCGCCTCAGTATCGAGTCCTGCCCTTCATAATGCAGAGCTAACAGGCCAACCTTGGCAATGCCTTCTTCGTAGGCACATCTCTGCCACTAATTAGGGCTATTCATTTAAACCCACTGTACTTCCATTCCTCCATTCGGAAAACAAGGCTACTATCACATGGTGAGCAAATGAGATAATTCCATTGAAATCATGAGGACAAATAATATAATTCCAGTGAAAGTTCTCCAAGCTCTTTAGGCGAAAGGTCCAAGGGAACTTGGTATTGCTATTGTTCATTCTTTGTTTTCGAAGAGGACCAATGACATTACAAGGTTGGGGTAAAATGGTAGATGGTGGGTGATTTCTTGACTTGTGAGTGAATTGGATTTAAGTGAGGTAGAGTTACACACAGTCATCAGCCTCACTCTCTTTTCCAGTCATAGAAGTTTAGTGGCAAGACAAAAGTCAAGACAACTGGCAATGACCAGGGATGCAGCGGATGACCTTGGCTTAGTGTAACGAAAAGGGAGAAAAAGAAGAGTTAGCATTTACATATAGTACTTTAAGGTTTACAAAGCACTTTATAAATATCATCTGCTTTGATGCTCATGACAACAGTGGGAAGTAGGTGCTATTATTATCACCATTTTATAGATGAGAAAACTGAGACAGAGGTAAGTGACTTGCTCAAGGTCATACAGCTAGTAAGTGTCTGAGGCTGGACTTGGACGTCGGTCTTCTTGTCTCTGGGTCCAGTAGTCTCTTCACTGAGCCATCTATCAATCTAGAGTCCAGATCTCTACCATTAACTATCTGTATTACTTTGGCCAAGTCATTCAACCTTTTCTCATCCCTTCAGTTTTGTCTTTCCCAAACCAATAAAAAATGTAAGGTATTTGAGAGCAGGGAATGTTTCATTTGTTTTGTATGCTACCTTGATTGTAGTAGACTATAAGTGTTCTTTGAATAAAATTTTATCTATAAAATGGAAACATTAAGTTAGATCCTTTTCTAGACACTAACATTACATAATTCAAGGTAGAATGCCACTAAAACATAAAATTCTTCCTAATGAGGTTATTTAAATGTTGTTGTCAAGTGTTCATACCAATAATCTTGCTGAAATAAACATAATAGATTCTATTTAATGAAAAAAAAATTTCTAGTTCCCAAGTCCTTATCCATTAGCAGTCAACCCAATAAAGAAAATACCTATTATGCATATTTTATGTGCAGAACACTATTTTTGAATGCATTGTTAGTCTCAGTAAAAAAAAAAAAACAATTGACATATTTTTCAGTTTGGAACTTTTGATTTTGTGGGGAAGCTTTTATTCACGAACTATTTAATTTTTCCCCCCAAGGATTGGTCCTAAGAGAATTGGAGAGTTATTTTCACACAGGCCACTGCTTGCTATAGTTTCCATCCTCAGACACAATCCGAGAGAAATTTGCAAAAGGCTCTCAGGGTCCCATTTTTGCAACCCTATTATCTTCCTTGACTCTTTGTACTCCTTTACCCCACGTATCCAGTCAGTGGCTAAATCTGGTCATTTCTACCTCCACATCTCTTTCAATTGTCCCTTTCTCTCTACTCATATAGCCACCTAGTTCAGGCCCCCATAACTTAGACTATCACAAAAACAATCTAAATGGTCTCGATGCCTTGTTTCCCCCTTCTCCAATCTGTTCTCCCCAGAGCTGCTAAAGTGATTTTCCTAGAACATGTTTGGCCATGAGACTCCCCCCTAAATAAACTCAAGTGGCTTCCTATTTCTTCTAGAATAAAATATATACTCGTCTGTTTGGCTTTTAAAGCCCTTGACAGCCTGGCCCAAACTGGCTTTCCAGCTTTATTGCACATCCCTCCACTTACCATGCTTTATGGTCTGAACAAACTGGCCTTCTAGCTGTTCTTCACACGCAGTACTCCATCTTCCATCTTGTATTGTGCCTGATTGCACTCTCTCTTCATTTTCTTGATGATCTTCAAGTAGAGGCTGGGTGAATAGTTGTTCTGTATGTTATTGCGTGGATTTTTTTCACATATGGATTGGACCAGATGGTTGCTGAGGTCCTTTCCAACTCTCAAAATTCTGTGATTCTGAAATTCTTTTAAGAATTTTTTTCTTATTTTTAGAAGAAATCAGATCCTCTATTATTGATACCCATTGGTTGATAACTAAAAAGAAGAAATGAAATCCTTCTTCTATTTGATCGTTCTTAAAATATTGGGAGAGAGTTACCGTATACTCTAAAACACTTGAAATTTGGGGTTCAAAGCTGGGCATTTGCATAAGGCTCTTCTCTTGGTGAAGAGATGATTTCTCTAACATTCCATGCCTGCATAAGGGGTCGAAGTAGGCAAGACCTTGGGAGGGGAAAGGTTTTTTTTTTTTTAGAAAATAAGAGAAATTAAATACATTTATTTATTTAAGCTAATAACTAACAGAAGTCAGAGTGAATGAGAGGGAAATAAATGTTAACTCGACTAAGAGTAATAGAAAGAGTCCCCAGTCTCACCCCAGGGAAAATTCCTTAAAGTCTCTATGTAGCAAACTGGAAAACAGGGACATATTCAAGGCTTCCTACATTTTGGTTTCTTTCCAAAGCCTTTTCCTCCCTACAGGGATCTCTCTCTCTGAAGAAAGCCTTCTCCCAAAGCTAGAAACCAGGGAAAAAAAACTCTCTTCTTCCAAGCTTCCACCAGCTACTCCCCTCTCACAGGAATAAAGCCAAGGTATCCTGCTCTCTATCAAATAGGAAGTCATGCAAATGACCAGACTTGAGTCTCAGGTTGAACAGTCATTCAAGAAATATTTATTAAATACCTACGTTCAGTGCTGTGCTTGGTATTGAGGGATGTATAAAAATGAGAGATAAGACATGATCCCTGCCCTCACAGTAACTAAATGAGATTTCCTCCTAGATTCTTCATTGGTACGTCAGGTTCATTATGTCCAAAAAACAAACATCATCCTTCCCTCAAAACCTGCTTTTTTCTTTTGACTTCTCTATTTCTGTATGAGTTACAACTTACCTTATCTCTCATTTTTAATATAGTCTAGTTGGACAAGACACAAACACAGCTAATCATAATACTACTACGTAAGTACATCAAAGAGTTAAAAAAAAGCACTGTGTGAAACTGTTACTAACTGGGGAATCAGGGAAGATGTCATGGAGGAAGTGGAATTTGATTCACATTGATGATGTAGATGAACAGGACTCTAACAGATAAAGGAACCTGGGTGTTTGGAGAGATTGGAGGGAGAACAGGGGACATTTCAGGCATAGGAAACAGTTTGAGCAAAGGCATGGAGGCAGCAAAAAACAAGGTGTGGTCAGGGGCAGGGTGTACTACAGTTTGGCTGGAGTGTAGAGTATATGGAAGGGAGTGACAGGCTACAAAACTGGGGAAATGGGCTGTTATATTGTGAACTTCAAATTCTGTATGAACTCTCTGTATTAGGTAAGAGGGAGCCATTCAGATTTTTTTGAGCAATGTTCAGTGACCTGAACAGATCTATGCCTAAGAAAGAATGTTTTGACAGCAGCATGAAAGGTAAATTGGAGGGGCCATAGTGTAGGCAGCAAAACTTGTTAGGAGGCTAGGACAATGACATGGTGCAGTGGAAAGAGCAATTAGGAGTCAGATAGTCTGGGTTACTCTTCCTGGGCCCCAGCTTGTTCATCTGTAAAATGGGAGGTTGGACTAAATGGCTTCTCCTCCAGTGCCTTATAGATCTAGATTCATTATGCTATGACTTATTGACATAATCCTATTTCAGGAATAATTATAGTAATAATATAGGTAATAATAATAATAATATAAATAATATAAGTAAGTAGGAATTAGGACCAATATTAAGGTGATGATAATGGGCATAGAGAAGAGACGAATATCAGAGACATTATGGAGGCGGCAGTAAGGTGGCTCAATAGAGTACTGGACCTGAAGTCAGGAAGACTCATCTTCATGAGTTCCAATCTGGCCTCAGACACTTACTAGCTGTGTGACCCTAGATAGGTCGCTTAACCCTGTTTGCCTCAGTTTCCTCACCTGTAAAAATGAGCTGGAGAAGGAAATGGCAAACCACTCTAGTATGTTTGCCAAAAAGAAAAGAAAAGAAAATTGGGTCGCAAAGAATTGAACAAGACTGAAACAACTGAACAACAAGATGGAGGTGGAGTCAACACAAATGGGTAACTGATTGTGTATGAAGATAAGAAAGAAGGGAGATTCAATGATTATGTTAAGATTTCAAAAATGAGGTACAAGGTTAATAATAATTACTAATAATAATGACATTTATATAGTGCTTACTATATGACATTTATACAGTACTTACTGTGCTAAGTACTTTATAATCATTATCTCATTTGACTCTCAAAACAACCCTGAGAGGTAGGAACTATTATTATCCCCATTTTATAGGTGAAGTAACAGAAGTTAAGGGACTTGCCCAAGGTAATAACTGTAAGTATCTTGAGTTAAGCATCTGAGGTCAGATTTGAACTCTTATCTTCCTGACTCCAGGTCCATCACTTTATCCACTGAGCCACCTAGCTGGTGGTTCATAAAGAAAGAGTAAAGTCAAAAGAAGGAAGAGGCTTTAAGAGAAGGGTGATGTTTTGTTTTCAAATAATGAACTTGAAATATCAGTGGGAAATGTACAAAAAAATCTTTTATGCAGTTGGAAATGTGTGACTGGAGATCAGAACAGAGCTGGGTCTGATTCAAGATTCATAGGATCTTAGCTCTAGAATTGGAGGTCATTTCATCCAGACCCTTTACTAATTGAGACCTAGAAGAGTTAAGTGACTTGCCCATGATCATAGGCGGTGTCAGAAGCAGGATTTGAACCTAGATCCTCTCACTCCAAAACCAGTGCTCTTCCACTGTACAACAAAGCCATAGTAGGGACTGAGATTGTAGAGGAAAAGAGAAAAGATTCAAGTACAAACCCTTGGGGAGCAATGACATTCTAGGGTTAAGAAAATGCAGATTCAAATCTGGCCTTGGACACTTGACACTTCCTAGCTGAGTGACCCTGAACAAGTCATTTAATCTTGATTGCCTCACCAAAAAGCAAAAGAGAGAGAGAGAG
Source organism: Vombatus ursinus (assembly GCF_900497805.2). Classification (NCBI taxonomy): domain Eukaryota; kingdom Metazoa; phylum Chordata; class Mammalia; order Diprotodontia; family Vombatidae; genus Vombatus; species Vombatus ursinus. The sequence continues at coordinate 37,317,604 of NW_020954608.1, forward strand.
AGAGAGAGAGAGAGAGAGAGAGAATGCAGAGCTAGGAAAGGTAGCAAAGAAAGAGCCATTAGAGAAGTGAGGGCCATTAAGAGAATGTGATAACTTGGAGAGGATATCCAATAGGACTCAATTGTTAATAGTATAAAATTCTGTAGATCCCAAATCTGTTTCTGTTGCCAACATATTATCTATCCTATACAGCTTTGGATAATCTACAAATGTGATTGATATGTCATCTAAGTCACAATCAAAGCCACAGATAAAAATTGTTTAATAGCACCAGGCACAATGGAGCCCTGTCAGCACACCAGCAGAGAAATCTGTACAGGTTGACATTAATACATCAATCAATACTCACAGGGCTTGGTGAGTCAACCAGTTCTGAAAACTCTTACTTCTTCCTGTAGACAGTTCTCTGTCTTATCCATAATAAGTTCTTGAAACCTTTTGTTAAAAGCCTTATTGAAGTTCAAATATGCTATGTCTATGGTATTCCCTCAATTCACCAATCTCATGTCTTTGTCAAAAAGGAGGAAGCTATTTAAAGAGATAGTTGTGAATGCAAAGGTAACTCATAGACCAACTTAGATTTTTAAAAGACACATGGAAATGGTGGAAGCAAGGGAAGGTGACAGGGATGACCAGACAAAAGAACAGTACAGTGCTGTAAAAATAGCAAGAGGAATGATAAAATAGTCATTAATGAACCAATAGCAACTTAGAGGGAAGTCTCTAATTGGAGTGTTCCAAAGATCTTTTCTTGGCCTGCCTCTTTTGACATTTTAACACATGAGTTGAAAGGATACGTAGATGGCATATAACTAATCTGAAGCCCTATGGCATCTCTCCTATCAATGATTCTGCAACTACATTGGCAAATTCTTTCAGTATCCCCAGGATATCACTGGGAGGGGCAGCTAGGTAGGATAGTGTTAGAGCATTGAACTTGGAGTCAGGTCAACCTGATTTTAAATCTTGCGTCAGATACTTATTAGTTATGTGAACGGGGCAAATCTCTTGACCTCTTTCAATCTGAGTTTCTTTATCTGTGAAATAGGGATAATCATGATAGCCCCTACTTTGTATGGTTGTTGTGAGCATCCAATGAGATATTGTACGGAAAGGTGTTTTGCAAACATCAAAACACTATACGTACTGCTATCACCATCTTCATCATCATCATCACTGCTACTATCACCACCACCACCATCATCATCATTTACTCCACTGTGTGATGAACTTGGGAAAACATAAGAGAAGCCTATGCCTGAACTGCTTATAATCTGTGTGTGTGTGTGTGTGTGTATGTGTATATGTATGTATATGTATATGGGTGTATGTATATATGTGTGTGTGTGTATATATGTATATGTATATGGGTGTATGTATATATGTGTGTGTATATGTGTGTTTATATGTATGTATATGTATACATTATATATATATATTTCTTTATCTTTTTTATCTTTCTCTCTTCTTCTTCCTTCTCTTCTTCCTTTTTTTGTTACTTTGTTTCTTCCTTCTCTACTTTCCTCTCTTCCCAACTTTTCCTTTTTTTCTAGGTCTCCCTATCTCACCAAGGTTGTAAGTACAGGCACTATTCACAGTCTGATCCCCATATTGATCAGCAAAAGAGTTTTGACCTGTTCTGTTTCCAGCCTGGGCCAGTTCATCCATCCTTTGGTAACCTCATGCCCCCTTTCCTCTCTCTGTGTTAATGCTGAACTTAGCATGGGTACCCAAATGGCAGGGTCATCTGCAGCTCAGAAATCCAAAGCTCAACAGATCTGCTATCCTCTGCCTCTTGGGCAAGCAGGATTATAGTTGTGGGCCACCGTGCCTGGCATTTCCATTTTCCATATTTAGACAATGAGGCTGAAATGAAAAAAAGGACTAGAACCTGACTTCTGCATTGCAGTGCTCTTTCTATAACACCCCACCATTTGCAATTAACTTTTGATTGATCCCTAGGGAGATACACATTCTTCTGCAACATCTTTCCTCCAGTTTTATTTATGTTCAACTGCCATCTGTAGCTTCTCACAGATATTCCACTGACAAATTGTAAAGTAAACAGGCTAACCTGAACCAAACAAGGTAGATTGGAAGGAAGTAAACCAAATCATTCTACACCTCCAGGGGCCATTTTTCTTTTCTTTTTTTTTTCAAGTGGGAAACATGAGCTGACTCAGCATAAATGAAATTTCTCATCTATAACTTTAGGCAGAACTGTCAAACTCTAGTAGCATGGAGAACAGGTCCTAAAACTAAACAAAGCTCATTCAGGCAGTTCCTAGAGGAAAGAGATCAGCAATAACCAGCAACAATTCCTGGCAACAACTATGAGGAAATGAATTTATCAGGTTCTATCAGCTAAGTCAAAACTTACTCTCCTCAATCTTACTCTCCCCATTCATTTCTTTCCGAGAAACAAGAAAGAGAGACAGGGGGGAAGGAAAAAAGAAAGAAGGAAAAGGATAAGGGAAGAAAGAAATGATCACAACACTAGGTGGCAGTGACTCCATTATTTGGATTATTTCAATACTGACAGGCCTATAGCTTGATTTCAATTTGGATTTGAAAGGGAGACTTTAGAAACTACCCATGTCTCATTGTTGTGTATTATTTGTATACTATATTTACAGATCTGCCTGTCAATATAATACTCATAACTTATGTTTGTGTTTAAAAAATTAATTTTTACAATTTTATGCCTTTTTTTAAAAAGCACATTTTCCAATATACTAGTCTCCTACTAGTGAGTCCTCCCTTTTAATAAAAAACAAAAAAAATTAAGCAAACCAACTGACAAAGTGACCACATTTGTTGTGTATACAACAGTCATGGCCCCCATCTCTCTAGACAAAATGAGTAGCATGTTTTGTCATTTCTTCTCTGGGACCAAGATCAGTCACGACTAATGAGGGTCCAGTTTCCTTTGAATGTTTTTTTTTTTTTTCCTTTCATTGTCATTGAGACAGATAGATGGTGTGGTGTTGGACCTGGAGTCAGAAAGAAATGCATTTAAATATGGCCTCAGACACTTACTAGCTGTATGACACTGGGCAAGGCATTTAACCTCTATTTGCCTCAGTTTCCTCAACCATGAAATGGGAATAAATAATAGCACCCATCTCACAGGGTTGTTGTGAGGCTCAAATTAAATAGTGTTTGTAAAGTGCTTAGCACAGTGTCTGGAATACGTATATTGTGGGCACTTAATAAATGCTTGTTTCATTCCCTTCCTTCATTTCCATTACTGTAAATGCTTTCCTTGATCTGCGTTAGTTCATATGAGATTTCAGTTTCTTTGAATCCCTAATTTTCTCTAATAGCACAATAATAACCCTATTACATTCATATACCAAACTTTGTTCAGCTGTTGTCTGTTATTTCCTGCTTCTCTCCTACATAAAAAAATAGCTGATGTTTATATATAAAATATTTAAATTACTTTTATTTCTCCCTGTGGAGAATCATGGGATCACAGGAAAATATTTTTATAACTAGAAGGGAACTTCAAGGTCCTCTAGTCCAACCCTCTCATTTTATACTCTAGAAAACTGATACCTAGAGGAAGAATTACTTGATGGACAGGTGGAAAGTAGCAGAGTCAGAATTCAAACCCAGGTCTCCTGCTTCCCAATTGCAAATATTTCCACAAAACCACACTAAGTTGTACTACATGGTTTGCAAAGCTCTTCCTCAAAAAACAAATAGGTAGTTCAAGTGTTATCCTAGGTGGGGGTGGGTGGGAGAAGACTGTAGTTTGAATAAATCGTTGCATGACTTCACCCCACTTAAAGGAATTAGCAAGATGCTCTGTACCCTGACAACTACCAGGTGATCACATCTCCAATCAATCAAATGCATCAAAAGAGATTCAGAAAGTCGATTTAGAAGGAGTCCTATCCTCCCAGCCATTGAATGAATCAGAGGATGCTATACAGGAAGTCAGTTAGAATTAGTTTAAAGAGTCAATTATGCCCCCAAAGGGCTTGGATACAAAAAAACAAGACAAAACAAAACAAAAACCCAGGCTATTTTGGAAATAAGCATTCCAACAGAAGACCTCCTTACTGATGGAGCCATTCCAGCTGAGCCCCTAAGAGTAAATTCCTTGGGGGAAGAGGGAAGCAGAAAGAATTTGTCTCTCAACCACTGGCCTTTGACCTTGTGAACTTTGAAAAGGTTTGAAGATTGGAATTTCCTATCAGTATCCTAGTAGTGTCACTGAAAGCAGTGGCCAATGACATGTCTGCATCAAGAGCTGGCTACAGGTAGCCCAACAGAAAGTTTCATGTGGACTCCACAAAGGAAACAGGAGGACTCATAGCAACCAATGACTTTAAGAAATCCTTTTGCCACATGTGATCTCTAGGCTGAGCCCACTCTGGGGGACAGTGATTCTTTCATCCTTCATTGGGGTGGGGAGGATGGCTTGACCAACTGTTCTTCTTATACCACCTTAGTAAGTACCTGTTTCTGAAAGGTAATTAAGTCTAATTGACTAATTAATGTCAATTAATTATCAATGAGGTGTAGTACATTCTGAACTTATGAACATTACAAAGACATTCCCAACCTTTAAAGTTAGCTATAGGGAGAAAAGTAACCAACTCCCCTCTGACAAGCTAGCCTAACAGTGTGAATGGAGATTTGAGGCAGTAGCCCCAGAACCCATATTCTATCTTCATTTTAGAGACTGAGAAACCAAGGCTCAAATATCACAGAATCATGAGATCTAAGAGTAGGAGGGGAATTCAGGTGCTATCTGGTCTAGCACATACTATTACGAAACCACTCAATCTGTGCTTTACAGCCTCACTGAGATCATACCAAGGAGCTCATAAAATTTGCCCAAGATCTTGGGAGGATAAGGCTGGGAGTGAAAGGAGCAGAACACATGGGATATTAAAGAAAAAAATATTAATGCACTCTACATTTTAGGCACAAGTCAGACAGAATCATTTTTATTTACTTTATTTTTATTCTTTATCCAAGCTATTTTTAGGTTATGGAATCCTGGCACCACTCTACCACAGCTGAAGTCAATTCACTTCCTGGTGGAAAGAATGAAGTGGTGTTGTATATAAAGTAAATTCCTCAGCAAAAAATATCATTGAGGCAAAGTGTTGACTTAAAGTGAGAGGATGGTAAAACAAAATCTTAAAAAAAAAAGAAAGAAAATTTAGAGATACAAATACAGGAAAATGTATGCCTAACTCTCATAACCTTAAATGTGATTTAAAAATCCAATAAAACAAAGTATAGTGGCAGAATGGGTAAGAAAACCAAACCCTACAATATGCATCTAAAAACTAAAGACTCGTATAGAATCAAAATGAAAGGTTAGAACAAAATTTCCTATACATTAGATGAACCTCCCAAAAGCAGGAGTTTCAATCATGCCACCAGATAAAGTAAAAATGGAAGTTGAAAATATCAATAGAGTTAAACAAGGAAATTTTATTAGGCTTAAAGTATCCAAGACAATGAACCGATATCAATATTAAATCTATATGCATCCAATGGTATTACATCTAAATTCATAAAGGAAACAGAACACCAAATAGAAATCTTACATAATCCAATCTCAGAAAAGGAAATTGAACCAGCTATAAAGGAACTGTAGGGGAAAAAATGCCTGATCCAGATGGATTTACAGGAGAATTCTATCAACTTTTAAAGAACAACTTATGCCTAATATAAATGAATCTCAAAAATTGAGAAAGAAAGCACTCTACCACACTTTTGTTATGAGACAAATATAGTTCTAATACTTAAACCAGGAAAGGATAAAGCAAAGAAAGAGTACTATAAATCAACATCCTGATTTCCCTAGGCTGCTAATTCCATCTCCTCTTCTCCCCCTCTCAACTCTCCCCTCTTCCCTCTCCCTTTCTCTCCAATAATCAGCTTTGATGCATATGGTGTATGTATGTGTGTGTGTGTTTGTATGTGTAAGTATATACAGATAAAGATATATGTTTATGTGTTTGTATACTTATACAGATAAGCATTGTCTTTCTAATTAGGCTATAATCTCTTTTGAGAATAGGGAGTTTCACTTTTGTTTTTCTAACCCCAGTGACGAAGAAAATGCCTGGCATATAATAAGCATGTAAGAATGTTTCTGGATTTGTTAAATGATGAATTCTGATTCAAAATTTTTTAATAAAATCTAGGCAAAATGATTATAGCCATTTGTCAAAAATTTCCTTGCTCTGATCAATTTGGATTTAAGCTAAGAATCTAAGTGTGGTTAAGCATTAAGAAAACATTTAACATATTTAATCACATTAAAAGAAAAAACAAATCCAAAATCATGATTACATCCATAAGGAAAAGGCCTTTGACAAAGTCCAGTACTCATTTATGGATTTTAAAAAATACAAAACCTAGGAATAAAAGGATTGCTTTTTAAACAGCATTAAAAAGTACCTATCTAAAACCAAAAACTATATAATCAGATAGCTAGGTGGCTCAGTGGATAGAGCATTGGGCTCGGAATCAGAAAGACTCATCTTCCTGAGTTCAAACCCAGCCTCAGACACTTACTAGCTGTGTGACCTTGGGTAATTCACTTAACTCTGTTTACCTCAGTTTTCTCATCTGTAAAATGAGCTAGAGAAGGAAATGGCAAACCACTCTGGTATCTTTGCCAAGAAAGCCCAAAATGGGGTCACAAAGAGTTGGACAAAACTGAAAAAAAGACTCAAACAACAATAAAAATGCAATGGGGAAGCACTATGATCTCTCTTGTTAAAAAGAGGAGTAAGACAGGATCCTCACTTTCCCACCTGTTATCTTACATAGATCTAGAAATTATAGCAGTAAAAATAAGAGAAAGAAATTAAGGATGTAAAGATAGGCATAGAGGAGACAAAATTACCTCATTTCCTCATGAATTGTTGGTTTACTTAGAAAATCCTGGGGAACGAGCAAAGACACTAATTGAGACATGGGATAGCTTGAATAAAGTGGCAGGCTACAAAAAGTCACAAAAAGCAGCTTTCCTATAAGATAATAACAAAAATCCAAGAGGGAATGACAGAAAGGTGAGTTCCCATTAAAATAATGACAAAACACATAAACTATCCTGGAGTCAATCTACCAATACCTATATAGATACAATTACAAGAACATGTGAAAATAGCAGTATATTGTTCACTAAATTCAAAGACTCCCTATTTTAATAGAAGCTCACTATTCAACAAACATTTCCAGAAAAACTGGAAGAAATTTGTTAGAAATTCGTTCCAGATCAGTTTTTGTTGTTGGTTAGTTATTTTCAGTTGTGGCTGACTCTTCATGACCGCATTCGGGGTTTTCTTGGCAAAGATACTGAAGTGGTTTACCATTTCCTTCTCCAGCTCACTTTACAGATGAGGAAACTGAGGCAAACAGGATTACGTGACTTGCCCAGGGTCACACAGCTAGAAAGTGTCTGAGGTCAGATTTGAACTCAGGAAGATGAGTCTTCCTTACTCCAGGCCCAGTGCTTTATGTACTATGGCGACGTCTAGCTGCTAATCTAGCCCAGTATTTCACACCAATACCAAGGCAAACTCTAAATGGTTATATGACACAGATTTAAAAGATCATGTACAAGTTAGATGAGCAAGGAAGGAACTTCTTTCACAAGCATGGAAATCAGAAGAATTCATAATCACATAAGGAATAAAGATGATCACAGAAGGAAAAAAAGGACAATTTTGATTAAAAAAAATTTCAAGTACTGAAAAAAATCCAATGCAATTACAATTTTAAGGGAAATGATTAACAAGGCAAAAGCACTTTGCAGCAAGTTTCAACAATCAAGGTCTATTAGACAAGATATTTAAGGGACTGAATTTTAATATAAAAGAACAAGATAATAAATAAATTGCCAAAGAATATGAACAGGTAGTTCCCAAAGGAAGAAATCTAAGGTATTAACAGGTAACTGAACAAATACTTCAAATCCCTAATAATTGGAGAAATCATGTTGGGCTTATATAAGAGGTGTCACATGAGCTGAGCCTTGAAGGAAGCTAGAAATTCTAGGAGGCAGAAGTGAGGAGGAAGAACATTGTAGTCATGAGGGTCCACACGTTCAGAGGCAAGGAAGTGCAAGGTGAAATATTTTGGAGAAGGGGAATCAAGTAGTCCCGTTTGTTTAGAGTATAGGCTTGCAGGTTCCCCACACTTGGATAGTGATAGGGTCTGAACTAAGATGGTGGCATATGACTCTGTATTCGTCATCGCCATTTAATAAAAGCCAAAATGAGAGAAGATGAAAAAGGAAGGTGACGGGGGGAGAGAGAAGGAGAAGGGTAGAAAAGAAGAAAGGGAGAGGGGTAGGAGAGAGGAAGAGGGAGAAGAGAAGAAGGGAGGGAAGGAGAGAGAGAAAGAGGGAAGGAGGGAGAGAAGGAGAAGGGGAGAAAAAGAGAAAAGGAGAGGGTGAGGAGAGAGGGAAGAGAGAGAAAGCAAGCAATCATGAAAGCAAACAAGTAAGAAAGAGAAAAAAAGCTTACTTTGTGAACTGATGGGTTCTCCCATCAGTAGAGGTCTTTAAGCAGAGGCAGGTTAACTGGTTGTCTGATGTGTTATCATAAAGATTCCTTTCAGGTGTTATTCAGTCATTTTCCAGTTGTGTACAACCCTATTTGGGATTTTTTGGCAAAGATACTAGAGTGGTTTGCTGTTTCCTTCTCCAGTTCATTTTACAGATGAGGAAACTGAGGCAAACAGGGTTAAGTGACTTGCCCAGGGTCACACAGCTAGTAAATGTCTGAGGTCAGATTTGAATTCAGGAAGAACTCAGGAAGACTCCAGGCCCAGCACTCTATTCACTGCCCTAGTTTCAGATATTGGTCAGACTAGATGGTTACTGAGGCGCCTTTCACCTATAAAATTCTGGGACTTTGTAGTACTTTTCCACTTACTGTACATCATTCTAGTCCTCACCTTAGCCACTGACGAGACCTTAAGTAGTAATATGGTTAACCTCCCTATGCCTCAGTTTGTTTATCAGCCAAGTGGACATAAAATATCTATATTGTTTCCCTACACTGGCCCCTTGCCTCAGAGAGCATTGTATGAATAAAAGAAGACAATTTAAATGTGCTCTAAATATGCACGACCTAACTATTCGTACAAACCTGAAAATGTGTATATACAGCATAAATACAGTAACAACCTACCAAAGAGAGCTGATATGCTGTGGTTTAGTTATTTTCAGTCGTGGCTGACTCTTCTTGCCTGAGTACAATAGCTTCCTAATTTGTCTCCCTGCGTCAGTGTCTGTACTTTCTAAACCATCTTCCACACAGCTGACAAATTGATATTGCTACAGCTTGAGTCTGACCATGTCATTCCTGTTTAAAAAAAAAAATGACCCGAAGGTTCTCTCTTATCTCTGAGATGAAATACATCTTTCTCTGTTTGGTGTCTAAAGCCTTTACAGACCAGTTCTACTCTACCTTACACTTGAGTTTCAAAAATAAACCTCAGTGGTACAGGACTGGGGGTGGAGAGAAAGGGGCATGGGTAGACAAATAGTTTGTCTGAAAAAGGTCGAGAGTTTTAGGGAACTACAAGCCCAATGTGAGTCAGAGCATGGTGTGACAGCCAATAAAAGCTTATGAGGTTTGGGATAACATGAAGAAGAGAAGCATGGGTTCCCAGAATAAGACCATTTCTGCAGTATCGTATCGTATTTGGGGCATCAAAATTCAAAGTGTCCATTGATAGTGAGAGTGTCCAAAAGAGGACAACCAATATGGCAAAGGGATTTGAGCCCATGTTAAATGATGATAGCTACTGGGTATGAGGAGACCTGAGTTCTAGTTCTCATCTCAGCCACTAACTAGTGATATGACCTTAAGCAATATAGTTAATCTCCCTGTGCCTCATTTTATCAGCCAAATGGGCATAAAATATCTGTCATTTCCCCAAACCAGCACCTTGCCTCAGACAGCCATTGTACAGATAAAAGAAGGCAATTGAAATGTGCTCTAAAAATGTACAACCTAACTATTTATACAAACCTGAAAGCATGTATACACAGCATAAATACAGTAACAACCTACCAAAGAGGGTTGATGTGAGTAATAGCTGCAGTATAAAACATGGCATATATTAAGATATATCAACAATCTTTGCTACATGTTATGAAGGTCATATCATAAATTACATTTTTCATAAAAATCCCATTGCTTTCAGGCCATTTTTATAAATGAGACAGCAATCTGTTAACCAAACTGGCTCACTTTTATCACTTTAAAGTTGTAAAAAAAAAAAAAAAAAAAAAAAGATCTGCTCTGTTGGGTTCCTTTTCGATGAAAGAAATTGCTTTTCATCTCAGGATATAGTATATTGCTCTAAGATATGCTATAGTTCTCTACCTGTGGTTATGACAATAAGCTGTAAATGCATCAGCCTATAACCACAGAAGTGTTGCTTTTCTCTACTACCAAAATGATCAATGAGAACACATCTCATTCTTTACCTAACTCTTTGATACAACCCTAGACCATCTATCCCTTCCTCCTCCAACCCGGATAAATTTACTGCAAAGGTTGTATTGAGAGCAATATTCTCTTAACTGCCCACCCCAACTGAATTATGATTTATAACAGAGAATTAAAATAGCTAACATTTATATGGCATTAAAGGTTTGAAAAGCATTTATTATATATTACTAGCTCATTTGATCTTCACAGCCCTACGTTCCTGAGGTAGGTGCTTTTATTTATTTATTTATTTATTTATTTTGTGAGGCAATCGGGGTTAAGTGACTTGCCCAAGGTCACACAGCTAGTACATGTCAAGTGTTTGGTCTGAGGCCGGATTTGAACTCAGGTCCTCCTGACTTCAGGACTGATGCTCTATCCACTGTGCCACCGCTGCCCCAGTAGGTGCTTTTATTATCCCCACTTTACGGATGGGGAAACTGAAACTGAGAGGTTAAGTGACATGATTTCCCAGGAAATAACCAAACAGTACTGAGTACCACCACACTCTTCTTCAAGTTTCTGGTATCACTGATATCTTGTGGAAGAAATCTGTGGTTTGGGACAACAGGTTCATCACAGATTTAAAGATTATAGAATATTAGAACGGTAAGACACCTTGAAATCACAAAATCTCATCTTGTTTCAGGCACCAGGAACAACATAAAGGAATGGAAGCAGGAATAATCATGGCATTTTTGTAGGACAATGAAGGGACAGTCCTGATTAAGATGGAGGCTATTTATTGGGGAGTGGTGGAAATACAAAGCAGTTCTCATTATCTAAACTCCTGAACCTACCCTTCTTCCTAACTTCCCTCCATGGCACCATCTTTCTTCCAGACAACAAGGAATCATCTTCAACTGTTTTCTCTCTCTCTCTCATACACCCATGTTCAATATCCATATCCAATCAGTCATCAAATCTTGTCAAATTCTTTGCCTCAATATCTTTTACATTCATCCTGATATATTTAGTCACACCAAAATCACCCTGGTCCAGGCCCTCATCATTTTTCACCTGTACTACAGAAAAAGTCTCTAAATTTGTCTTCCTGCATCAATCTGTCTCCCTGCTAAGACATCCTCCACATACCTGGCATTCTCAATCCCCTTTTCTTGGCCCTAAACGCAACATAATTTTCATGACTAACCTGGTTTTATGTTATATGGGTAAAAATCAGAGTAAAGGAAACAGCTTACGTAAAAAGAAACAAGAAAAGAGTATATAACAGCAAAAAGTATTTGGCAAGCATGGAGAGGGAAAGTTGGGGAAAGAATAGACCTTTTGGAACTTCCTTCAGACCATGGTTTCAATAAATCTCCAGATAACTGAAGGCCCATCATAATCTCACCTCTCTGCTGCCACTGAGAACTCCCTCTTCCTCTCCCTTTCCCTCTCCCTCTTCATGCTTGTCCATCACCCCTCTGCCTCTACTTGTCCCCAGCTGAGATCATGACCTTCCTGTTGTAGCTGAGGACACCATTCCTTCACTGTGACTGCTGCTCATTTCATTCAGTCTAAGGGCCTTACACCCACACTTTGCTCTCTCATTGATTGTTGTCTGTCTTTCAAAACTTTTGGGCATAACTTCAGTCTACCTTCTTGGTAAAGAATTTTCTTCTCAGAACCAAGAGGAAATGTTTGTACCTCTGAGCAACAAGTTCCAAAATACCAAGCAGTTCTCAATATAACCATTAAAAAAAAAAGAATTTTAAGTATAAAAGAATTACAGTGCTCACCGAATTACTCAAACAAAATTCAGTAACAACCTATAATTGCTAGTACAGTTGACTTGGAGGCTAATATTTAAGTCACAGAAAATTGTTTCCAGAACTACTCATTAGCCATTTTTACATTTCACCTCACTGGCATTGTCCAATCAATTCAACTGGTAGAGCAGTATAGGCTTAGCTCCCCTCTTGGCAGTGCCTTTGGCATGTTGTAACTCACAAAGTTCTTATCTATCTTAGGGTGGATGTTTGGTCACCCACTAGGGAAAAAAATGCAAAAAAGAAGGAAAAGAAGCAATACTGGTCCGCTTGCCTTCCCTCTTCATCCAACATAGGACATTTAGTAGGCAGCTTCAACTGCTGTTTTGGGGGGCAATATGACAGGAACAGAGACAGATGCTTTCCTCCCCCACCAGAATCAGATTTGTAATCTTGAGAGCCATGGTCATGAGTACACTAGCCAGCAGCTGTTCTTTAAATAGGTATGGCACCCTGCCCTCTTGCTGCTGTCATGGGTTCAAATCTTCCCTAGACACTTATTTTTTATGTGACTAAGTGTCTGAGACCGGATTTGAACTCGGGTCTTCCTGACTCTAGGTCTGGTGCTCTATCCACTACCGCATCTTGTTGCTGTTGTTCAGCGTGTTGTTTCAGGAACATCCAACACTTCATGACCCCATTTGGGGTTTTCTGGACAAAAATACTGGAGTGGTTTGCCATTTCCTTCTCCAGCTCCTTTTATAGATGAGGAAATGGAGGTAAACAGGGGTAAGTGACTTGCCCAGGGTCACATAGCTAGTTAAGTATCTGAGGCCAGATTGGAACTCAGGAAGATGAGTCTTCCTGATTCCAAGCCCAGTACTCTATCCACTGTGCCACCTAAGTGCTTTGTAAAACTTAAAATCACTATCCACTAAAATTGTGTTATCGCTATTATGTTACCATATCAGCTATTATGTTAATGCTAAAATGTGAACTATGAATATGAGAATAATTAACTTATTGATTTTTTTTTTACAACCCACTCCATAGGACTGTTGCAAAAATTAGATGGTAACTCTTTTGTCAAATAATTATGCCATTTTTTTTCTTTTTGCTGGTATAGTCCAGGTTTGTTGAGACCCAGTATATCACCCCTTTCCCAGTGGGTGTCCCGAAGACTTTTTGTAAAAGTAGGGATTTTAGCTGACTTGGAGAAAGCCAGGGAAGCCAGGAAGTAGAGATGAGAAGGGTCAGCATTCCAGGTATGGGGGACATCCAGTGAAAAGGTACAGAGTGCAGAGCAGGTAGGTGGTACAGTGGATAGAGCACCGGCCCTGAAGTCAGGAGGATCTGAGTTCAAATCCGACCTCAGATGCTTACTTGCTGCGTGACCCTGGGCAAGTCGATTAACCCTGATTGCCACCAAAAAAAAAAAAAAAAAAAAGCACAGAGTCAGGGAGTGTCCTAGGAATGGGGCCAGTGTCATTTTTCATTAGATAGTTGAGTCCATGTAGAGAAGTAAAGCATGAAAAAACTAGGAAGGCAGAAAAGGGCTATACTGTAAAGGACTTTGAATGACAAACATAATTTTATACTCAATCCTGGAGGTGGGAAGGATGGGGGGTTACGGAGCACACTGAGCTTTAGAAAGATCATTTTGGCAGTTGAGTGGAGGATGAATTGGAATGGGGAGAAACGAGGTAGAGAGATCAAGAAGGCTATCGCAATAGTCCAGGGGCAAGATGACTAGGATTTGTACCAGCAAGGCAGCAATTTCAGAGGAAGGAATGGGTGTATAATATATGAGACATGTTACAAAGGAAGAATTGACAGGCCATGGTAACAAATTAGATATGGGAGTAGGGGCAGAGAGGATGAGAGTATGAAGTTGAGGATGAAACCTCAGGAGGATGGTGGTGCCTGAGACAGGGAAGTTAGGAAGAGCGGATGTTTAGTGTGGACATTCAATCAGCTTAGACCACTGCATCTCAGAACTCCTGAGCTCTAGCAATCTGCCAATTTCAATCTTCCCAGTGTCAGGGATTACAAGAGTATACCACTGTGCCAGGCTCAATCCTAATTTTACAGATAAGGAAATTGAGGGGGAAAGAGGAAAAGAATAAGCATTTACTAAAAGCCTGCTATGTGGCAGGCACTGTACTAAGTGCTTTACAAATACCATCTCATTTAATCAAATTGATCAAAATTGATCAAGGTGATTTGTTCAAGTTCACACAATAGCAGAGCCAACACTTGAACACGCACCTCCTGAATAACAGCACAACACTCTAAACCTAGGAGAAATGACCACAAAGAACATTCGCAATTTAAATCCCAGTCTTTCCACAGACCATCTCAATGATCTTGGGCAAAGCATCTGGCATCATCAGTGACCTAAAGCAGCAAAAGTTATTCTAGCCAAACTCAAAAAGTGATAAATCACTCCTGAAGGTCAAAACCTAGGGAAATAGGGGGAATAGTTTCCAAAGTGGTTCTTTTTCCCCCCTCAGATTTTTTGGCTAACTGAGACATTTCAAAGCAGACAAAGGAAATGATCATCAGCGGAGATGATTCAAAATAATTGGGTGTTTCTACTTTACTAGAATCTCTTGAATAGATTTTATATGTTTTGCATGACTTTGTATGTTTTTGTGTGCTTGGGTATGTTTGTGTGCATATATGTTGGTTGGTTGGTTGGTTGGTTGGTTTTATCTTTAGCAACCAGCCTATCTAAATTCTAAATAGCCCAACTAGTGATAAATCAGTTTTTACTGTTTTACTATTTTATTGTTTTACTATTTTATTAATTATTGTTTCAATTATTTTATTTATAAAATTATGTTTATTCATTATATTAGTTATTATTCATTATAAATATATTTATAAAATTATTAAAATATATGAAATGAATATTTATAAATAATTTTAATAATATCAAATCGCAAGTTGTAACATTATATTAAATATAAATATGAAATAAATATTAAAATTAAAAAACAATGTTTTATTATAAATAAATATAGATTTATTTAATATAATTTATAGTATAAATTCAATATAAATAAAATTTTTAAATAAATTTTTAATTGAACAATTTTAATTAAAAATACTTTTATTATTATTTAATTACTGTAATGATTACTGCTTTATTAATAATTTATTAATGAAACATGATTTGGATATCTCAAGCTGATGGTTTTGTGATTTAGATGGGCAAACTGTCTTTGCAACAGATAAGTTATTTATAAAAAATTTTTTTAAAAGTTATATTCTAAGTACCCCAATTAAGCAAACTGCAGACACTCAGGTGACTATAATGCAGCTGCTTTTGAAAGTCTTTGTATTTGTTGAGTTCTAGGCATTGGAGTCTGTTGTGACAGATATACTGCTGGGTGTGGGCCACAGAGGCCCAGACCATACCCGAGACTGCTTTAGTCAAAGTATTTATCCCCTTTGGGGTCTGTGCTATATAGTCAAGCCTTGAGCACATGACTTAATATACTGCTTTATGGCTCAATCAATCATAATAACTCAAAGAGACAGATGAATCAAAGGAAATTACTATTATTTTTATAGCTCTTCAAAAGCAGCAATTAACATCTTTGCCAGCTCCATGGTGTTGTTTTTCCTTGAGTTGTGCAATGAGGAGTAGTGTTTTGGTGTATAGCAATAGGCAGGTGACCTATTTTCATGACAAAGAGTGAAGTTATAAATCTGTTCCTTTTTTGTTTGTTTTCTGCACACTGAGGCAGAAGAGGGGAGTAGCTTGCATAAGAGAAGCTTGCAAAAAATACCTATAGAGTTCCAGTACATTGAGGCTCTGTAAAGTACATCATTAACCTTCAAGGGGCCTGGCATTTATTACACTAAAAGACAGGCCAAGTCATAAGTTAATGCATGGGGGAGGGATGCCAGCATAATGAAGACAAGTCAGTAGCATTTTCTCATTCTGAATGTGGAATCTGAGATCTTTCAAAAAACAGTATGGCTGACTGAGGAAAATGCAGGAAGGAAAAACAATTCTGTGTCAGCTCGTCTTCTCTACAGATTTATTGTAGACTCAGTGAGCAGCCCTGAATGGTTAGGTTTTCCCAGTTTCCCTTTGACCAGGGCAGGGCAGTTATAGTGATTCACCTTATCAGAGCTAAGTGACAATCATCCATTTACAAACCAGGTCTTTTCTGCCTTTCCGGGCTTCTTACTTTTCTCCATGTAATCTACAATCCAGTGACAATGGCTTGCTGACACTATCCCCTGAATGGGTTTTTCACTGGCTGGTCCCCCATGTCTAGAATGTTCTACTTCTTCCTCACCTATGCCTCCTGGTTTCCCTGGCTTCCTTCAAGACACAATTCAAATCCCACCTTCTGTTCCTTGCCCTTCAACTGTTTATGCCTCTCTTCTTTTTGAAAAAAAAAATGGTATTTTATTTCCCCCCAATTGTATGTAAAAACAATTTTTAACATTCATTTTTTAAAATTTTTGAGTTCTAAATTCTCTTCCTTTCCCCTCTCTTCCCCCCCCCATTGAGAAGGCAAACAGTTTGATACAGGTTATACCTGTGTCATCATGCAAAACATATATCCATGTTAGTCATGTTGTAAAAGAAAACAGGCAAAAACAAACCAAAAAAACAAGAAAAATAAAGAAAAAGTCTGCTTCAATCTGCATTCAGAGTCCTGCCCTTTGTGCCAGCAAAGGGACCCCTATAATCTCCTTCTGACCAGTTGTCTGTCCCCCTTATGGTTTGGGGGATGAGAGGTCCAGAAACTGCCACTGCCACCAATAATTCAGGGGCCACCAAGGGCTACTGCTGGTTTGCTGGGGCATGACCTGCACTGGACTGTGCTCCACTCTTACCCCAGTGCGATGGACCTTTTCTGCAGACCTCCTAAGTTGTCTTAGAGTGGAAAATTGTTTCACCCCATCCTTTAGTGAGTTCTATCACTTCAGACTTTGTTTTGAAGCATTATTTAAAGTTATTTGGAAGGGTCTGGGGGAGAGTTCAGGCAAATCCCTGCCTTTTCTCTGCCATCTTAGCTCCATCCTCTCTGTGCCTTCCTTCTGAGAGTATCTGGCACTTATACTGTGGATATCTTATATCTCCTTAGTTGCTTACTCTTCTCCCCACTGGAATGTAAGCTCCTCAAGGACAGGGATTGTCTTTTTGCCCTTCTTGTATCCCCAGCGCTCAGCATAAAGCCTGGGGCATAGTAGACATTTCATGCTTCTTATTTACCATGGTGATGATAATGATGATTGCATGTACAAGAGCTTGAGATAATCATGTAAGCTGGTAATGTGTCAACAGGGAGGGATGACAGGTGAAAACTCAGAATGTTTCACTGGTGGTCTTGCCATGTTAGAAGAGAGTGAGGAAGAGTCCCCAGTACATTGGGTGGACCACCATGCCCCATGGGAAATTTTAAGGATGACTTGACCAGGAATCATAAAGCACTGGGAGGCACAAATGAGTCTGAATGTGCAATGAAGAAATTCCCAAACTTATGACATCACAGGTACATTTCAATATAAGCATAAAGTAATCAGAGATAGTGATTTCCAGTACATTCATAAAAAACTTTTAAGTGGAACCTCACTTTGACTAATCATGTTATTTCATATTCCCATAACATTTTAAGGTTTATAATTCATCTTCTTCACAACAACCCTGCCTGGCATAAACATTATTATCTCCATTTTACAGAGGAGGAATTTAAAGCTTAGAAATGTGAGGTCACTTATGCAGATTGTCCAAGGTCTACCTCTGTTTTGTTCAGTGCCTGAGGGGCCTCCTTGGAGCCTGGGAAAAGTGGTAGGACTAATGTTCACTGCCATTGGATATCCCCTCTGTTCATATACTCTGCCCCTGCCTACTTGATTAAATCAATCAGTTCTGAGTAACAGGGAGGCTGATCCCACTTTTCAGGCAGCCATATTTGCAGTAATAACAGCTGGTCATCTACTGTGTCTCTGATCAACTGATTCAATCTACTTGGGCTTGAGGGGCAGCTAGGTTTTACAGTGGATAGAATGATGTGCCTGGAGTCAGGAAGACTTATCTTTATGAATTCAAATCTGGGCCTCAGACATTTACTAGCTATGTGACCTTTGGCAAGTCACATAACCGAGTCTGCCTCAGTTTACTCATCTGTAAAATGAGCTGGAGAAGGAAATGGCAAATCACTCTAGTATCTTTGCCAAGAAAACCCCAAACAGGGCCTCAAAGAGTTGGATACAACCAAAATGACTGAACAACAATCACAAACTTGGGTTCCTACTTTCCTCACCCAGATAGGGCCTCAGCTGAGCCTGAAAGCGGAAGGTGGGGAAGGGGGAATGGCATTGGAGACTTGAGTAGAAAAGAGAAAGGTTAAAACAATTACTGTGGAGAGTTAGATTCTTAATCAATTAGCAAGGAATAAAAAGCTTGTCTTGCTCTAGTGAGGACCCAATTAAGATTAGATAGCATAAATAATGATGCTACCTAAATTAATTACAGAATTAGTACTATACTGACCAAATCACTAAAGGGTTATTTTTTTTAGAATTAGATAAAATAATAGAAAACTTAAAAAAAAGGTATTTGCAAAAAGAAAAGATCTAGTATCTTAAAGGAAATCATGCTGGGAAAAAAGTAAAAATCAAGAGAATATAATACTATTAGACCTGAAACTATATTATAAATTAGTCATAGAAATTATTTGGTATGCCTTAAAATATAAAAGAGGATTAGTGGAAGATACAATAAATAAGACTCAGGAAAAAAAAATGAATTTAATGGCCTCATATCCAATAAACACAAGAACATGAACTATTTAGCGGATAAGTCTCTATTTAGTAAGAACCACTGGGAAAGTAGTCTAGTAGAAATTTGCTTGAGATCAGCATCTTCACCATATGTCACAATAAGTTCTAAAAGGATAAGCATTCTAAATAGAAATGAATGGAACGACATCTTTCAAAATAATGACTAAAGAAAGAGTTCTTTGGAAAAAAGTAAGAGATGAAGGAAATCATCAAAATGAAAGTGGAAAATCCCAGCTACATAAAATTTAAAAAGAGAGGAAGATGGTGTAGTGGATAAAAAGCTTGCCTCAAAAGCAACAATCCTTGTGTTCAAGGTCTTCCTCTGACACATGGTAGTAGCTCTGTAAACCTGGCCAAGTCCCTTAAACTTTCAGTACTCTAGAGAGTCCTTTAACACAGTAAATTGGAAAGAAGGTGCCGACCTACAATGGTAGAAGTAATCCTCTGATAATTGTCTGTACTAAGGAAATCATAGGTTCAGTACCTATCCCTAAATTTTAAAAGCTTTTGCATGAACAAAATAAACGAAGCTAGGAAAGAAAGGAAAAATGGCAAGTGGGGAAAAAACTTTTTCATCAAATATCTGTGACAGAAGTCTGCTATCCAAGGTATAAGGGAATTAATACAAATGCATAAATCCAAGAGCTATGAACAAACAATTCCAAAGGAAAAATTACTAACTCTTGACAAACAAATAAAACGCTGCTCAAAATCACTAATAACAAGAGCAATGGAAATTGAAACAACTCTGAAATCGCATCCAGTAAATTAGCAAAGGTAACAAAAGATGGATTGTGAGAAAACAAGCAAACAAAAAAATAAGGCAGCAAGAGGTAGGGGGAGGGGGGAAAGGGCAGTGGACTTGGATTCAGTAAGACCTAGGCTTGACAGATCTCTGCATCGGTCCAACCATCAGGGAAAAAAATTGTACTTTTCAACCCAGAGATTCCTCTATTAGGCATACAACCACAAGAAAGTCAAAGATAGAAAGACAGGTCACCTATAGGCCAAAATATTCACAGACATACTTCGCGTGATAGAACTAGAAATGAAGTAGGTGCCCATTGGCTGCTTTTTTAACATAATGAAATATTTTGTGGGTTTAAAAGTGATAAATATGAGGAATTCAGAGAAAGTTGGGAAGAGTTGGGTGAATTAATACAGACTGTAGTATGCAAAATGAGGAAAGCAATGTACACAGCATCTACAGTTATATAAATAAAGGGAACACTAAATCAGAGACAAAAGTTATATAAAGACAAATCTTTGCTCTAGACAAGAGTTGAGAAAATTCATCTACTTCCTTTCCTTAGAGAGATGAAGGCTATATGTGCTGAATGTTTTATATGCTATCAGCCAAAGTTGATGTTTCCTTGGTTTTGCTTAACTGTTTTTCTTTGTTACAAGGGAAGGTTAACTGGGGGAAAGCACATCCAGAGATGACTCAGATGTTAAAAAAAAAAAAAGACATCAGTAAAACTAATAGAAATGATAAAATTTAGGTTAATGGTATTTAGAGCATTCCCTTGATGTAACATCCTAATAACTTTATAATATAAAGAATATGAGATTAGTTTTGTGATTACTATCTCCTTTTCTAGCAATTCATTGACCATCCCTTTAATAATAAGTTCTAAATTTTACTCGGAATCAAAGTCAAGCCCATTAGCCTCTAGTTTTTATATTTCACGATCATTTCTTTTGTTGAAAACTAGGACAATATTTGTCCTTCTCCAATCCTGTGCCACCTGTCCAGTTTTTCACAATCTTTCAAACATCATTGTTACTCAGCAATCATTTATACAAGTACTTTTGTTACCCAAGATTGTAGCTCTTCTGAACGTGGGCACTTGAGCTGAGCAAGGACATCTATCTTATTACTTCTCTACTCATTTTGGTTATCAACTCCCAATTAGATATTTTCATTCTGTTTTAATCCAGTCCAAAGATCACTCTCTTGTGCTATGCCAAATTACTATGGGGATGCTTAAGAAAAGAATAAAAGAATTCATTTCAAAAATGAAAAAGAAAATATTGATAAATTGGGCATACAACTAAGAAAGCTGGAACAGCAAAAAAAATATATAAATACAAAAAAATTCTGAAAATCGAAGAAAGAAAATTGAAAACAAAATCTATTGAAGTAATACATGAAGCTAGAGGCATTTCTTTTTTCCCACTTAACAGTATTTTATTTTTTCCAATTATATGAAAAGATAGTACCACCACTAGAGACATTTCTTATATAAAATAGATTTATTTTTCCTCCTGAGTTTTATTAATGTTATATAGAAATGTTTTTGATTTTCATGTATTTGTTTGTTTCCATTTTTTCTTTAAAGAGTTTCTGGTAGTTGTGTTTTGGTTTTTTTAAGGAAAACATCATGTCAATAGCAAATAGACTTTTTCCCACTCTTCTTTATCTATATTTATGCTTTTAATCTCTTTTACTTCTCTTGTTGCTATACTAGCTTTTCAAATAACATAGCAGTTGGGGAAAGGGCATCCTTGGTTTACTCCAAACAAATAATGCTAACTTTTACTTTTAAGTAAATACCATTTATCATATTACAAAAATATGGTCTGTCTGTGTCTGCATATGTATGCTTTGTAATATTTTAGCATAAATTAATGGTATACTTTGTCAAAGACAGCTAGGTGGTACAGTGGAGTATTGGACTTGGAGTCAACATGACCTGAATTAAAATCTGATGTTAAATGCTTACTACTTGTGTTTCCATTGGAAAGTCATTTAACCTCTCTGCCTTAGTTTCCTCATTTGTAAAATAGGGAAATAATAAAAGCAACTATCTCCCAGGGTTATTATGAGGGGAAAAAACAAGGTATTTTAAAGAATTTTGTAAATTATTAGATACTATATAAATGATACCTCTTATTATTATAATCATGTGATTATGAGTATTTTAGCATGATTAGTTGTATTATTTTCCTAATTTTGAACTATCCTTGCATCCCTGTTATAAATCCAAAATAGTGTCTAATAATAGTGATAATTAGTGACACTGTTAGTGATATTGTTCTATATTTTTCTTTTCCTACTTTATTCATCTCTGGATTAAGAATATATTTTTGCCTCACAAAATTCTCAATTTTTGAGAATAATTTGTTTTCATGATTCTCTGAGTATTTGTAAATTACAAATAAATGTGGGCATTGAGACATTTGATGTAACTCATCATCTGAACCAGGATGTTTTATTTTACTATAGGCAGTTCTTTTATAGCTAATTCAGTTTCATTTTCCAAGATAGAATTAAGATCTCTATTGCATATTCCATTAATCTGGATATCATATGTTTTTGTAGCTAATTATCCAGTCTCCTTAATTTCTCAGTTTGATGACATAAAATTTTAATTGTTTTTATAATTGTATTGATTCTCCATTTGTCATGATTTTTAGCTAGTTCATTTTTTATTTTGTTAATTTTATTTTCTTCCTTCTTTTTGACCAGGCTTGCTAAAGTGTTCTCAATTTTGTTAGTTTTCAAAGGACTGATATTAGGTTTTATCAACTCTATAGATGTTTTCAATTTTATCTATGTCTCCTCTAATTTTCCAGATTTGTTCTTTCTTGCTTGTTTTGTTCATTTCTTGATTTTCTCATTTTTTTCTGTATGTTTTCAGAGAGTTTTCCAATGAAAACTACTTTAGCTATATAAGAATAATTTTAGTTATTGTCTCATGATTATTATTTGTCATACATATTTTCATTGTTTCTATGATCTGTTCCTTGACTGAATTATTCAGAATGAATTAAGTCTTTTGTTAGGTCTCTTTTTCCTTGCATAACTTGCTGTTTTCTTGCATTTTGATGTTCAAAGGAAATATTTAGCACTTCTAGGGGAGGAGGCTAGGTGGTACAGTAGATAGCATGCCAGGTCTGGCATTAGGAAAACTCATCTTCCTGAGTCCAAATCTGGTCTCAGGCATTTACTAGCTATGTGACCCCAGGCAAGTCACTTAAACCTGTTCACCTCAGTTTCCTCATCTGTAAAATGAGATGGAGAATGAAATGGCAAATCACCCCACTATCTTTACCAAGAAAACCCCAAATGGGGTCTCAAAGAGTTGGACACAACTAAAAAACAACTGAACAAGCATTTCTGCTTTTTTACATTTATGTATGACTGCTCTTCATACTCATACCTGTTCTCATTCAGAAGACACCTTAATTTTTTCAGTTTTAAAATTTCTTTTATTAAGTTCTTTATTAAATTCTAAATTTTACTTTTTATAAATATGTTAGATTGCTCTAGTTCCCATAGAGAAACATTAAAGTCTCCTACAATTGATGTTTTACTATCTATATCTTTTTTTGCAATTCAATTACCTTTATTTTTTTTTAATTTAGATGCTATGTCTATTGGTTCATATAAGTTTAAGTTTGATTTTGAGTCATTGCAGTTTTACTTTCTCAGTTAATCTCTCTCAGAATTATAAATTTTTATGTTCGCTCTGATAACATGTCTGGATCTTCTGCTCTTTTGGATTCACTTGATGCATGATAAATATTATTCTAGATTCTCATCTACAGTCTGAGTGTTTTTTAAATACATTTCCTATATAAAATGGATTGCTTGGTTTTGTTTTTTCATTCATTCTGCCATTCTATTTTTTTAGATTATTTAATATATTCACATTTCAAGTTATAACTGTCAAAAAATTTTGCTCTTCACTTATTTCTTTGTATGGGTTTTTATTCCCTTCCTCCCTTAAGTAAATACTTTTTCTCTCTAATTAGTTTTCTTTAAACTCCTCCAATGAAACTCTATTCTCACAGAGTTTCTTCTACCACCTCCAACCCCAGCTTGACAGCCGTGTCTCAGTTTCTTTGAATTCATTAAATTTTTAATTTCTCATTTTTATTTTTTATTTAGTCATTTATTTCTCTTTTTCTTTTGTCCTTTTGCTTTCTCCATATAGTTAAGCAAGTTCAAAATTTTCCCTTCCCTTCCCTCCCCTTCTTCCCTCCAAACTTTTATTTTTAATAACTTTGTCACGTCATGTGTAGCTGTAGCTATTTCAAATCAAGTGTTAGAACTTAATTCATTAGGATCAAAACTTCTCTGGAACTCAGTTTCCTTTTCTTTGGGGTAGTGAGTTTGTGCTAGATGATCTTCCAGTCCTTAAATTCTACAATATGCCAGGGGGCACCAGTGTTCCATTAATTGATATCACTAAGCATCTGTAGTCACAAGGATTCATTATACTACCAGATCCTTGCAACTTTCATAAATAATAATCCCCAGCCTGGCAATGAGGAGAAAAAGGCAGCAGTTGTTAAAATATTTTAACCCTCTCACAATGAATAAATTAGGATAGTCTTTCTCTTCAGGTCCAGTCTTGGGAATAGCTAGATTAGGTTGCCACATACAGAGTTATTATTTCAGGTATGCCAACATGGTCCCTAGCTTCTTTCCCCAAATTCATCCCTCAGCTAGCTTTTAGATTCCTGAAATTCCACAATTAGATCCACTTCCTTTTTGCTTCAGTCAAAATTTATCCTCTATTAAAAATAAAATCTCTCCTGGGAGGGAGGGGCAATAGGACAAGTCCTATTGACCATTTACATCTCAATGTGAATGAATTTTTGAAGCATTTTCCTGGGAACAAGGGTAATGGAGGGAGTGTGTAATGATATTGAGTTGAGTGATGGGAGAAAGGAGAAGCACAGCTATAAGGATAGGGGAAGGGGATGAATGAATTATTGGGTGAATGAAAAAAGTATGTTTTAAGTGCTTAAGTGCCAAAGGGGGAGTGAAGGAGAGAGAGAGAGAGAGAGAGAGAGAGAGAGAGAAAGAGAGAGAGAGAGAGAGAGAGAGAGAGAGAGAGAGAGAGAGAGAGCAAAAGAATAGGAGAAAAATTTCATCCATTTCAGTTTTTCCAAAGACCCATCTTTATTAAAATGTTGCAAATATCTGCAAAACTTGAAAAACAGATGTTTCAAAGATATTGAGGCTACAGTCAATGAGAGAGAGAAAAAGAAGGAAGGGAGAAGGTAAGAGAGGGAGAGGAGGAGGGAGAGAGAGAGAGAATATTAAACTATTGTTATCCCAAAGAAAGCAATCTAACAACAAATAAACAAAACTCTAGATTTCCCCAGATGGAGTCAAGCAAGGATTAAGTTAAGATTGTACCAATTAGCAGCAGATGGCAGAGCATCCTTTTTACTTCATCCAGGGAAGTGATTCTCCACAGTTACTGTTTCTCATCACTGTGAATGGTTTTTGATTCAGAAACTAGATAATTTGGCTTTTAAAAAAGAAGTAGAAAATTTCATCCTCCCCACACCCTAAATGTAAAGAAAAAGAGTCATCACTGGTAAGTCATTCCACTACCCAGAAGAAATCTGAAGAGGAAAAAAACATACATTCTTGGGCTCCACTGATTTCCAAAAGGACAGAGAGTCAAGGGTGTGTGTGTGTGTGTGTGTGTGTGTGTGTGTGTGACAGAGAGACAGAGAAACAGACAGAGACAGAGACAGAGAAAGACAGAAACATCCAAAGAGAGAGACAGAAATAGACAGAAAATCAGAAATAGAGATAGGGGGAAAAAAGGGGGGACAAGGAGGGAAATGGGTTCACACTAATTTGAGCATTTGACATTCCAGGAAGATAATGATGGTAAATGGAAAGTAATAATGAGTAAACATATTTGGTTTTTATTTCATACACTCTTATTTGCATCACTTAAATATTTGAAAATGGTATTTCAGTATATACATATTTGAAAGAGGAAAGCAAGATACAAGAGATAAATCATAATAAGAATCATTTTCAGTTTTTCATAGAGAAGAGAAATAACATTTTTCTGTAATAATACAATATCTGCATATCATTTCCAAAATACTCAGCTTACCTTCCACAGGAAAAAATTACAACCACAGGTCTTTCTACAAGGTACATATATGAGATTTAACAGGGAACAGAGTGCAGAAAACATATTTTAATAAAAAATTATGCTCTGTGTTCTTTCAGCATTTTGTCCAAAGACTTTAAAAGCACAAAATGAACAATTCAATTCAACAGGAACTTATTAAGCAACTACTATGTATAGGGCATTGGAGACCAAAAGATAAAAATGAAATAAAAATCTTGCCCTCTAGGAGCTTACATTCTACTTCTGTGATAAAACATGTAGACAGATAAGTGAATAAAGGAAATACAAGGTAATTTGAAGAAGAAAAGGGCATTAATAACTATGGGGAAAGGGGGAAAGGATAGATTTCAAAGAGGAAATGGCATGTGAGTTAAGTTTTGTGGGAAGATAAGGATTGAGGGCAGCAAGGTGGCACAGTGGATTGAGTGCCAGGGACAGGTGGTAATTGTGATGATTTCAGAAGGCAGATTAAGTGGATACATTGATTTGGGAGTCATCTGAATGGAGATGATAGTTGCACACAGGGAGTTGATGAGGTTGCCAAGAGACCATAGAGAGAGGAGAAAACCTGAGACATAACTTTGGAATGCCCAAACTTAGGTAATGAGAAAGGGAAGATAAGCCAGCAAAAGGGATTGAAAATAAACATCAGACAGTTAAGAGAACTAGGAGAGGATAATAAAATTGCAGTCAAGGGAAGAGAGAGTATTCAGGAGGAAAGGGTGGTCAACAGACCCAAGTATTATAGAAAGGAAGCTCTGGCATTCAAGGAAGAAAAGGGCTGAGAATATGAGAGAAGCATGAAGATAGTTAATATGGGGGGAAAAAAATCTGAAACTTACAATGGACTTCAAGCTTAGTATGAGTCATCCAACAAAGTTAATGTACTGTGAGGCTACTTTAAGAGAGGCAGAGAGTCCTGGAGTAAGCAACTGATAATGCTATTGCATTTGGCCTAAATAGGTTAGATATAGAATAATATGTTCAGTTCTGAATACCACATTTTAGGAAGGACATTGATAATGTGGGGTTTCCAGAGAAAGTCAACCAAGATGGTGTAGTGCCTAAATAGTTCATATCAAATGAGGATGGGTTGAAGGAACTGGAGATGTTTAGCCTGGAAAACAAAAATGTAAAATGTAAAAGCTGCCTCCAAGTATTTAAAAGGTTATGATATGTAAGAAGGATTGGACTTGTTTTGTCTAGCCCCAGTAGATAGTTCTAAAAGACATAGGTCAGAATTGCAAAGAATTAAATTTTGGCTTGATATGGGGAAAGTTTTCAAAATAATTGGAATTACCCAAAGGGGGAATGGGCTGGCCCTCAGGATATTTGGTTCCCCTTCAGTAGATGTCTTTAAGCAAAGATTAGATAACTGTGTGTTGAGTATTTTGTAGAAAAGATCTTTTTTCAGGAATGGGTTAGACTAGATAGCCCCCTGGAGCACCTTCCAATTCTGAAATTGTGTGTGATTTGGGAGAAATCTTTACAGAAATGATAACTAAACCAATATAAGCTGATGTGGTCACCAAGAGAGAGTGTCATAGATGGAAGGAATAATTTTCAACTTTTGCTGCCATCTTTACAGGTTACATTGCCATATCCCATAAAACTATTAGAGAAAGAAACCCTATCTACTGCTTACATGTCAAATGAGAAAAAAATCTCCTCTATCCAAGGACATATTTCAGTGATATTATAACAACTCGACGTTCAATCCACAAATCAGAAACTTGGGCCAAAGGAGCCTCACCATTTTTATTACAAGTCATAGGTCTGGGTTTATACAAATGAGGCTCAATGTTACTGGATTCTCAATCCAAACCTGGGACATTTTGCATGCCACTGTGTATGCACCAGGAGACTCCTAATTAATGATGAGAATGCTGGTCAATTTATCCTGAGTACAGATCAACACTGTATAGACCACAGTGAGGGCTGTGGTTGGTCCAGAGCTTTAGGAAAGAGACACTTGTGGTTCTGGACTCTCTTTGCAACCAACTCCAAGGAGGAAAGAGAGAAAGACCTTAGAAGATGAAGACATGTAGAGAGAAGTCAGCTCCTCAGCATGTCCCTGCTTTCCAGGTTGTCTACCTAAAAACTTTGGAGACCCTCCTTTCCATGAAATCAGGACCTTTCTCTTAGTTTGAACATAGACTTTGTTTCACTCTCAGCAAAGAATTTATTCACTGTCTTATATCTTCTGGTATATTGTAATCTGTAGAATATCTCTGATCTCTGTTTGTTATTTGTGATCAGTGGAAAGGAGTCAAGGCAGCAAATGTAAGTTTTGGGCTACAAACTTCTGTGATAAAACATGTAGACAGATAAGTGAATAAAGGAAATACAAGGTAATTTGAAGAAGAAAAAGGCATTAATAACTGGGGGAATAGGGGTAAAGGATAGACTTCAAAGAGGAAATGGCATATGAGTTAAGTTTTGTGGGAAGATAAGGATTGAGGGCAGCAAGGTGGCACAGTGGATGGAGTGCCAGGAACAGGTGGTAATGGTGATGATTGCAGAAGAGAGATTAAGTGGATACATTGATTTGGGAGTCATCTGAATGCGGACAATAGTTGCACACAGGGAGTTGATGAGGTTGCCAAGAGACCAACCCGCAAGGAATAGCATCCAAGGAAATGGTTTGTTTTGAACCTATGTATCCCTACATCCACAATATCAGGAGGATCTATTGTTCTTTAGTCATTTTCAGTTGTGTCTGACTCTGTGACTCCATTTGGGGTTTTCTTGGCAAAGATACTGAAGTGGTTTGCCATTTCCTTCTCCAGATCATTTTACAGATAAGGAAACTGAGGCAAGCAGGGTTAAGTGATTTGCCCAAGGTCATACAGCTAACAAGTGCCTGAAACCACATTTAAACTCAGGTCTTCCTGAGTTCAGGCCCAGCACTGTGCCACCCAGCTGCCCTATCAGGGGGATAGATAGATATAATTCTCGTCAGTACCCCTCCTAGAGACTGGAGAAAAGCTTGCAGCTTCATGGCATTTTGGGGGACTTATTCTTTCTCTCCATCCCTACCCTTCAGCAAGTGTGATCCTCTCTTCAGAGGCAATCTAGACTCCCCCCTTTTATCTTTTCATGCCCCCAATCAAGCTCAATATCTATATATCTAGGCAACTCATGTGGACATTACATGAGCATGCATATATCTTGCCTCATGCACCCCCCAGAGAGAGTGTGCACATGTCACGTTTCTTCAGGTTGGACAGCTGTTGCAGATTTTCTACTGAAAATGGCTTTGTTGTTTACCTATTTCTCTGCCTCCTGGTATGTCTCTGATGTTTTGATCATCATCAGGCTTATTTTGCTTCCAGCTCATCTGAGCCTCTGCATCTGCAGGAGAGCTGAACATCCCCAGAGATGTGGCTTTTAGCTAATAACCTCTTACTGTCTCCCATATATGTATCTGTGGGAAAAGAAGGGTCTGTTTAAGTAAGTTCCAGTAAGAGAATTTCAGTATTTGTGTGATTTATTATTCTCTCAAGATTTAATTAGCATAATCACATACTTGAGGAAGAAGTATGCCTTGATTTTAATTTTGATTTGTTTTTGCTTAATGTGTGAGTACATGTGTATGTGAAATTGAAAAAATTGTTTCTTTTGTTATCTGAGGATGTGTGGGTAAATCTGGATAAATATTTTATTTATCTGTGTCAGTTTGTACATCATGAATTCAATAAGAGTCTTATCTGAGCAAAATACTTTTTATCTTGTCCAGATCAACTGGATAAAAATTTGTTTTCCTATCACTGCCTCTCTGTGCCATCTTCCCCTGCTCACTTTAATGAAGCTCATAAACATCATTTAATTTATCTGAAGACAATTTTAGAAGGAGTGAAAGTTTTCAGGAAAGGCATGATAAGCCTCCTGAACATCTGGGTTTTAAAGCTCAATTTGAGCTGCTGTAAATCTCCTATTTTTATTCTAAATATAGGCACTTAGGATGAAAGCAATAGAAAACAGACAATTTCAGAAAGATTCCTTCCATTATTCATTTGAAATATTATTGCTGTGAAATATAAGCAAAGAGGCAAGAATTATTGCATATAAAAACACCTGTTCCATGAGAAGAAAATAGCCCCAAGCAAATCAAATAGTTGGATTTAGGTTTCTTAAATGTGTACAATATTTAATGGCTTTTCACATGTAAGATTCCATGGCAATTTTTGTTACATGTCATTCAATTGGATAAGAGAACAAAACAGGCTGAAAATGTGTACTCATTCTTCATGAGGACTTCTTTTCTGACACTTGATTATCAGAGGTAAAAATTACAGACCAAAGGAATTTCCCTAGTTATTTCCTATGTAATAGACACATTTATTTATTTAGTATGTTTTCCTAAAATTAGAAAAGTATATTTTATTCAGAGTAGAAATCTGGAATATCTCAATTGTTTTGCACAATTCTTACAACAGAAATACCTTCTGATTATTTTGCTATGCTCACATTATTAGAAACAAGTAAACTCCCTTCTCTTCCACTCATTTTGCTGAAGCAATGATTTGTATTTTTCCTTTGAGATAATTTCTCCCATATACGTGTGTGTGTGTGTGTGTGTGTGTGTGTGTGTGTATGTGTGTGTGTAGTTTCTGGACAAAAATGTTATAGTATATTATATCCGAAAGATGTATATAGTGAAGTGTTTCAAATGTATTTGAAGATGTTGTATTTAGAAGTTTTTTTTTTCTGACAAGAATGCAAAAACAACATATATACCTTTTAAAGATTTTGAATGCTATGAATAAAAATACTAAAGCAATAATTTTGAAATTGGAAAGTGTTCAGTCTTAATGTAAATCAATCTTGGCCTGTGTAATATTTGACAAATGCAAATCTTATGTCAAACAATAGAATGAGAGAATTTAGAACTTTGGCATTGTGTAATAAAGAAAAAGAAACACCTTTGATTTTAGAATCAAACTATAAAAAAGGAACAACTCATCTGGATTTGAAAAGATAATAGTTTGCAGCTTTGAGAATTTAGTCTCATCAAATGGTGACTTTGTCATGTACTTGCAACTCTAAGACATTATAGCAATACTTGTTAATAGCATTTCCTTTTTTTTCCTATTACCTATGAATTTAAGATTTGGTCGACAGAGAATCTGCAGGCTCTAGGAACTTTCCGTTGATTGTTTAAATTTTGCTAGAACTTTCACTATTAGAATTTTCAAAACAATTGTTGTGGGTGGAATAATGCTTAATTGAAAATGCAATGGGAAGCAAAAATTCTTGAAGCTCTAAAGTATGTTGTATTTAATAACTATATAGATTTTATATGTTTGTAAACAATGTCCCTCTATATAAAGAAGTTAGCCACTGGTCATTTAGAGTACAATTTTTAAAGTGTGACATAAAGTGGTATTTAGAATATTAAGGATATGATTCATTGTGAAGAGAGACTGCTTATACTATACACACACACACACACACATATACATATACATGTATACATACACACACACATACACACATATATATGTGTATGTATGTATATGTATATATATATATATATATAGGGGGTAAATAGTCAGATAGTTTTGTCCTCTAGAAATGTGAAACCTGTTGCTTTAGCCTATTCAAACAATTGCGTTACTATCACTACTTTTCCTATTTGTTGGAGTACTGTGTCTATTTCTTTTCTCTGCTTTGCTTCTTTTCCCCTTTCCCCAGTCCCCACTAAGAGCAATTGTGATAGACCTGGTTTTCAGAAACATCTAAGACAAAATACCAGGTACATAACCACTGTAACATATCTGTTTCCTTGATTACTTGGAGTCTGAAATTTATATACTGAATTATAATGTGAAAAATATATTGAAATCAAATTAAGGATATTAATAGCCTATGAACTAAATCATCAACTGAGTGATATCCTAATACAGGAATAAGTCTGCAAAACAAATCATCCTATGAAAATAAACACAATCTATGAAATAAAACCAAAAAGCATTCCATTCATATAGTAAAATTGCTGGAAACTACAACAGTAGATTGTGGAGCTTTTAAACATTTATTTGCTTAATAGCCTTCCTCTAACTTTAGAGATCTAACAACATTTTCCAGATTGCCTGGAAATCTGCTGGAAAAGACCCCACCAGGTCTTCTGACCACCTGGACTGCATTTAAACATCAAGGCCGTCAATCTGGGTTCTACAGAGCACACTTTAAAAGATTCTAGAAGTTGATACTAAAATAAAAGATCAGATCATCAGCTGGAGAAGTTAAATAAATTGTAGAATATTAATATAGTGGAATTTTTCTATTCTATAAGAAATGATGAATTGGATAAATAACAAGAAACATGGAAAGACTTTTAAATGGATGTAAAGTGAAGTAAACAGACCCAATTTCCATTTCCTCCAGAAGATTACCCCCCTTATATGTCAAATTTCTCTCATTTCTAGCCCCTCCCTATGTTTTGATCTTTTGTCTAGTGCCTTCAAACATACCCAGAGCTCCCCAGACTTTGCTAGGCATGACTATCCTCTCAAGCTATCACCTTTTATCTTTTCTGTTTCTTACCTAAACTCCTGTCTACACTCATTGCTTCTACTGTCTCTCTTCTCATTCACTCCGCAACCCTTTGTAATCTACTTTTTAACCTCATCATTCAATTGAAACTGCTCTCTCCAATATAATTGCCAAATTTGGGCCAGCTAGGTGGCACAGTGGATAGAGTACTGGCCCTGGAGTCAGAAGACCCGAGTTCAAATCCAGTCTCAGACCAGACACTTGACACTTACTAGCTGTGTGACCCTAGGCAAGTCACTTAATCCCATTTGCCTCATTTAAAAAAATTGCCAAATTTGATGATCTTTCCTCAATCTTCATTCTTCCTAAAGTCTCTACTGCATTTAGTCCTATTGGTCTTCCTCTCTTCTTTTGTATATCTCCCTCTCCCAGTCCCTCTCACCCTCCCCTTCCCTCTCTCCTTCTTCCCTCTCCCTCCCTCCCTTTCTCTTTTTCTCTCATTCCCTCCCTTTTCCTCTCCCACTTGTCTGACCATCATTTCTCAATATCTTTTGCTGGATCATTACCCAAATCATACCCCATGATTATAGATATATTCCAAGATTCTGTCTTGGACCTTTTTCTCTACTATCTTCATACTCCTATGTGACAACCTCATCAACTCTCATAAGTTATCTCTATGCATATGACTTATCTTCTCTCTCCTGAACTATTGCAGTGGCCTTCTAGTTAACTTTCTTATCTCATATCTCTCCCTATTCCTATCTATACTACTCATAACTGCTAAAGTAATTTTTCTTACATGCCAATACAACCATGTCACTCCCCTACTCAGTAAACTCCAGTGGCTCTCGATTACCATTAGGATAAAATATAATCTCTGGTTTTTAAAGTCCTTTACAAGGTTTGTTATTTTTTAGCAGTACTTTTATCTTGAATTGAAAAATATTAATTATTCTAAAAGTAATGTAGAATAAATTCACATTTTATAATTCAAGATGAAATTGCTGCTAAGTTGTGAAAACCCTTATAATATTACATTGGCCAATTATTAAAATTATAAAAACGATTTTATAGAAGCAGGGAGCAATATATATATATATATGTCTACATATTTATATTTTTCTACATAGAAATAGATATTAATCACAGAGTTGGAAGAGGGGAGGGAAACAGCAGTCTCAAAGTAAAGGTCCTAATCACAGATAAAGGGAAGGTTTAAGCTAAGAAATCAACCTTGTTATAATTATAAAACAGAGGAACTTTGATTAGAATGGTGTTACTAGGTTAGCAAAAGAAATGATGATAAGGAAAAATGAATTTTCTTTCAATAGAATGATTGAAGAAAAGACAAACCTCACAATTGGAATGATAAATGCAAATGGACTAAACTCCCCATAAAACAAAAATTACATAATGGAACAAAAAGGCAAATCCAAAAAATGCATTGCATACAGCAAATATGCTTTAACCTAGAAATCTAAATATATTAAAAGTGGATTGTGCTTTAAAATGTGACATGCTACTGCCACTTCAGGAAAAGTAGGAGTAGTATTAAT
Organism: Vombatus ursinus; assembly: GCF_900497805.2. Taxonomy (NCBI): domain Eukaryota; kingdom Metazoa; phylum Chordata; class Mammalia; order Diprotodontia; family Vombatidae; genus Vombatus; species Vombatus ursinus. The sequence continues at coordinate 37,351,575 of NW_020954608.1, forward strand.
GATATTGAAGTTGAATTCTAATCAGAAAGTTTTAAAGGAGATAAATAAGAACAGTATGTTATTCTTAGTGTCTATAAGAAAACAATATATCAAACTTAAATTTATAAGTACCTAATAATTTTGTGGCATAATAAAAGGAATATTATATACATATTTATATAATACATATTATTTACATATTTATATAATACATATTTATGAAAGAATATAGGATCTAGAGTCAAAAGATCTGGATTCCAATCCCACATCTGATACTTACTACAAGTATGTCCTTGGGCAAGTCACTTAATCTCCACAAGCATCAGTTTCCTTAATAGTAAAAGTAGGCAGTTGAATTAGGTAAGTCTTATGTTATCTTCTAGACCTCAGTAATAATACTGTTATTATTGTTATTAGATTTCAACACCCAATTATCAGAAAATAACAAATCTAATAAAAAGATACACAAAGGTTCTATATTTCCATCAAGGAGAAATCTCGGTAAAGGAATCCTTCCACAAATGTTCACATGGCCCATTTTGACTTAGTAGAGAAATCCTAGGGAGTTGCCTGAGCCACATGAAGGTTAAATAATTTAGCCTAGATCTCACAACTAGTGGCAAAAGTGGGATTAGAACCAAGCTCTTCTAGATTCCAAGTCTAGTACACATCTTGCCTGAACCAAAAAACCTAATATTGGTGGCTCATTGTTCCCCTAGTTCCCTAGAAGTCCTAGAGCTTAAACAGTCTATAAAAGTCTTTTATAAATGTCTGGAATACAATATAATGATCACTTGATATTCACCATCCAGCCAAGTGCCACACTTTACACATTATGTCCTCACATTTCATTCCACATGAAGCCATCCATTCTGTGAATAGTTAGGGATGAGGTCACGTTTAGGGTCTTCAAGGTCTAGAGCAGTGGTTTCAAAACTTTTTGTTCTCAGGATCCCTTTACACTCTTAAACATTATTGAGGATCCCTCAAAGAGCTTTTGTTTATATGGTTTGTATCTATAGGTCCTTCAAAG
>NW_020954608.1:37352596-37456116 GCF_900497805.2 Vombatus ursinus
TCAAAGAGCTTTTGTTTATATGGTTTGTATCTATAGGTCCTTCAAAGAGCTTTTGTTTATATGGTTTGTATCTATCGATCCTTGCCATATTAGAAAGTAAAACACCTTAGCCTAGAAAGGTAGGAGGGAGCCAGGTGATGGAGGGCGTTAGAAGTCAAACAGAAGATTTTATATTTTAACCTGGAAGAAATAGAAAGCCACCAGAGTTGAGTGAATGAGGATTGCTATGCAATCCTACTATACTTCCCTTATCAATTACTATCCATTATCCACAAGCACTTCTTTCAAATTTTTCATTCTTCCTCAAACATCTTATGACTCCCCCTCTTCTAACTCTTTCAGCTGAGAACTTTGCCTCCTATTTTACAGAAAAAAATTGAAACTATTTGCCATGAGTTTCCTCATCTCCCCTCTTCTTCAACTTCTTCACTCAGATGCCTTCTGCCTCTTCCTTCTCCTTCACCCCTGTCTCACACAATGAAGTGGCCTTATTACTCACCAAGGGCTAACCCTTGTTCATTTGTTCAAGTCATGCCATTCCATCCTGTTTCCTCTAACAGATTGCCCTCTCTGTGATGCCCACCTTTTCACTTATTTTCAATCTCTCCCTATCTACTGGCTCATCTCCTACTGCTTACAAACATGTCCATGTCTCCCCCTTCCTGGAAAAAAAAAAAACCTCTTTTACTCCAACTCCACTTTCATTCTCTGTCTCTTCTTCCCTCTATAACTAAACTCCTTTAAAAATGCCATCTACAGTAGGTGCTTCCATTTTCTCTCCTCTTACTCTCTTCTTGATCCCCTACAATCTGGTCTGCAGTTGTATCATTACACCAAACTGTTCTCCCCACAAGTTACTAATGATTTCTTAGCTGCCAAATTCAATGATCTTTTCTCAATACTCATTCTCCATCAAGACTTCTACTCTGCTATCTTTGACACTGTTGCTCACTCTCTCCTCTCTCTAGGTTTTAGAAATAGAACTTTCTCAAAAGTTCTCCTCTTATCTGACTACTCATCTCTCTTTTGCTGGATCTTCCTCCAGAATACACCATGTAACTAACCATAGGTGCCCCTCAGGTTCCAGTCCTGAGGCCTCCTCTCCCTCCATACTATAGCTGATGGGGTTGGGATTGGCCCCAAAAAAGAAAAACCCTGGACTTTCCCACGTGGCCAAATCTCTGGCATTCACCTGAGGTTTTAATCCCATCAACTGGCTCCTTAGGCCCCTCCTCCCTTCACCCCAAACTAGTTGGCTACTCCTAGATCCCTCCCACAGGCTTTCTGTATATGAGGTCCATCTTGTCTCCATTAAGATGCTGAGATTCTTATAATCTAGGCATTGCTTAGATTCTTATAATCTAGCCACTGCTCAGATTCTTAAAATCTAGCCAATAGCTTACTAATGTTCAGACTCCTTAAGAGTCTGCCCAATATGTTCTAATAAACCTTGTCTTTGGCTGAAAGAAGACTTGGGTCAAATTCTTTCGGGCAGGACCTGCGTGTTATGATTTTGGGGTCCCAGCACCCCTGAACCCCTAAACTGCATCATAGCTATCCCTTCCACATCATGATTTCAATATATCATGGGTTGGCATGAAAAATTAAATGGGAATTTTGGTGAAGTTTTGTGGAAGCCACAGACAACATGTGAAGGCCAGCAGACAACAGAAAAAGTTTAGAAACTCAGAAATGCATAAAATATATGTATAGTATTGGATAATATCAACATATTTTATCTTTTAATACCATAGTAATTTAGACTTCTCTGGCATGCAGGGAGGCCAAAATTTTTGTGCAGATTTTCCAAGTCATGGCAGGGCACCCCACCCCTAAACCTCAAGATGTGGATAACTGTACTTTATTCGGTGATCTCATCAGCTCCCATGGATTTAATTATAATCTTTATGCTGATAATTCTCAAATCTACCTATCCTTCCCCAAACTCTCTGTTGACTTCAGTCTTGTATCTCTAAGTACCTTTTAGATATTTTGAACTCAATATCCAGTAGACATTTTAAACTCACCATGTCCAAAATGGAACTCATCATCTTTCTCCCTAAATCCTTTCCTCCTCCTACTTGACCTGTTACAGTGGAGGACAACATCATTCTAGGTTGCATACTTGGTTGCAATCCTAGGAGTCAACCTGGATTCCTTAATATCTCTCACCTGCCATTTACAATCTGCGGTCAAGACCTGTCAATTTCACCTTTACAACATCTCTCCAATATACCTTCTTCTCTCCTCTGGCATGGCCACCACTCTAGAGCAGGCCTCATCACCTCACACCTGGATTATTATAATAGCCTGCTGGTAGGTCTGCCTGCCTCAAGTCTCTCCCCATTTCATTCAGTCACTAAAGTGATTTTCCTAAAATGGAGGTCACCATGACATCCAACTACTCAGTAAACTCCAATGGCTTCCTGTTGCTTCTAAGAGCAAATACAAAATGCTCGGTTTAGGATTCAAAGCCCTTTATAACCTAACTCCATCCTACCTTGCCAGTTTTATACATTACTTCCTAATGTGTATTCTTTGATCTAATGACTCTGCCCTCCTGGCTGTTTGACAAACAAGCCACTCCTTTTCTCTGCTCTGGGCGTTCTCCCTGGCTGAACCCCGTGACTGGAACACTCTCCCTCCTCTGCTTCTGCTTTGACCTCTATGGTTTCCTTTAAGTCCCAACTAAAACCCCACTTTCTACAGGAAGACTTCCCCAATCCCTCTTAATTCCAGTGTCTTCCTTCTATTAATTATGTCCTATTTATCCTATATATAGCTTGCTTTGTATATATTTGTTTACATGTTTTCTCGCCAATTCGATTGTAAGCTCCTTGAGGGCAGGAACTCTCTTTAGCCTCTTATCATACCCCAGGTGCTCAGCACATTGCCAGGCACATAGTAGCTACTTAATAAATGTTTATTGATTGATTGATTAACAGAGCTAGCAGGCACCTCTAACATCCTCTAGTCATGCCTACTTCTTCATTTAGAGCAGGAGAGAAAGAATCCTACCATGTCCATGTTACATTCACTTCTCTGTGACTGAGAATTTCAATCCCCAACAGCTCTTTCCTGCAGCCTTTATCTCATTATATCCTGTTACACATTTTTTTCTTTTTTCCTTAACTATGCCAAAACTCTGCCAGAATAAGAGAATACTGCAGAATGATAAACTCACACTTAAAAAACACATTGGGAAATGAAATCACTAATGAATAAATACCATTGGGAAAACTGGATAATCATATGTAAAGAAGTGGGTATGAGGGAGGCATACCTCATACCTTAAAATGCAATAAATTCTAACTGGATCAATGACCTTTCTCTTTAGCTATATAATACGTGTGTATTTAAAAATGGGAAGAAAATGCAATATTATATTTGTCTCAACTAGGGAGAAGGACATTTTATCAAACAAATAGAAAAATACTGAATATAAAATAAATGTATTTGATTATATAAAGATAAAGGGTTTTTCATAACAAAAATATCATTAAAATTTCAAAAACGGATTAGGGAAACATATCACAATGAATATAAAGGTCTGACATCCAAAAATCTATAAAGAATTGATGCTTTGATGAGACTAATAATGCATACTCTCCCAATTTGAAGGAGGAAATACAAATTGAGAGTACATGAAAAGATGTACATTTCCTTCAAGAATCAGAGAAATTCAATCCAAGACAACCCTAAATCTAGAGAAAGTGTTCTAATCGAACCTGCTCCTACTCCCCAGTGTATCACAAGTCAAATGTTATAAGACCAATAGTGAGAATGAGAAAGGATAAAGCCAGGAAAAGGATTGTGCTGCATGGTTTTCCCTGAGTTCCTCTATTCCTAGTACTCTACCTCTATCTACTGTAAGTGAAGGAAGGAAGGAAACAAACATTTACTAAGTGCCTACTATGTGCCAGGCACAGCACTAAGCACTTGACATATTTTATCTCATTTGAGCCTCGCAACAACCATTGGAAGTAAATACTATTATTATCCCCATCTTGCAGTTGAGGAAACTGAGGCAGATACAGGTTAAATGACTTGCCCAGGGTCACATAGCTAGGAAGTATATGAGGCTAAATTCAAACTCAGACCTTCCTGACTCCAAGTCCACTTACTGTGCCATCTAGCTGCCTCTGAGTTCTCAGTACCCATGGAACTTAAGTGTTGCCCTCTAAAGGTGAGGATGTGTTCAGTTATAATAACATTCTTTTTGATCTTTACCCACCTCTCCAGTTTACAACTTTGAACTAGTTTAAAACATAGCAAGCACTGACACTGCACCAGGAATTAATATTGTTCACCTAGCCACTATAGGCTCAGGGGCTATTCCCGAATCTGAGCACTGGATGAATCTCTTATGTGTCTTCCAGATCAATTTTACCTCCCCTCCTGTCCCCTCCAGACCTCCCTGCAAATGATCACATAGCCAAACCTAGCATGTGCACATACACACACACACACACACACACACACACACAAAATGAAAATAATTTTTATACATTAAAGAGGAAAAATTCGAACATAAAGGTGAGACAGAACAGGAGCTGGTCAGCACAGTGAAAGTATGATGGTCAGAGATTCATCTGACTGCAAGGAGCTAGACAGGCTTCCCACTTAGTTTCTAGAGAGGGACAATTCATCTGTACCTTCCTCAGGGCAGCATGGGTAGGGTAGGGAAGTACTAAGGTCCATGAGAAGAGTTGTCTCAACCAAGTGGTAAAGTCTATAATACTGCTTCCATACCACTCACAAAGCTCTGGGGTCATCAGTTCTCACAAGCCCTCTGGATAGAGGCAATGGGGAGGAAACAAGTCACTCCCCATGTTATGTTGTTGGTTTTTTCCTCAAAATGGAAAGTGCATTCACTGCTCTCCGACTCCATGCTCTAATCCTAGTCACAGACACACTCAGAGCCTCATCGACGGTTTTTTTCACATACATCTATTGCTGGTCATTCTGGGAATCTGAGCCTCCTTAGGTAGGGACTATATCAACTTATACATAGTTCCTCAGAATTTCAATGGATCTATCAAATCACTAATGCGGATATTGCTTCACTGGTTCATGACGCAAGGCATCTGTCCCTTTCTATCCCACAAAATTTTCGTCTAAGAGCTTCCATTGTTTTTGCACAGAAAATATGCATAGTACTCTGGAAGTTTTTCTCTAGACTTTTTCTTTTCCATGAGTTTTCAGGCTTGGCATCTCTTATCTTTTAACAGCCCACCTTATTCCTTATGCCACTTTTTTTTCCCTATTCATCATTTAAAATTTGCTAGACCCTAATAATTCCCATTATTATTCTCTCAATTGCCAATTTTAATTCCTCAGGTATGTTGTTCTAAGATTTACAATCAAAGAATATTATTGAGAGGGCATTTGTGTTGAAAAGATAACTTTAAAAGCACTAGACAAATGCCCTCAATACTATCAAGGCTACTCTAGCTATCATTAGAGGCAGCTAGATGGTGTAGTTGAAAGAGTACTGAGCCTGAAGTCAGGAAGACCTGAGTTCAAATCCAGCCCCTGACAACTAGCTGTGAGATCAAGGCTGAGGTTCCCTAAAGAAATCTGTTTCTGCATAGATAACATTAATGCATTTAAGATAAGAAGGGAAGCAGCCATGGGGGAAAAAAATCTTTGTATCAAATTTCTCTGATGAAGGTTTGGTATCCCAGCTATATAAGCAAGGAACGGATACATACATACCCATACATATATGGTATAGTATATATGTGTGTGTGTGTGTGTATACATACATGTGTATGTATATATACATAGATGCACACATGTATGCATATATATATTCTAGTAGCTATATATGTATATATATATATATATTGTAGTAGTGATCAAAGGATATGAACAAAGAATTTTCAAAAGAATTGGATAGTGTTAGCAATGACTTGGAAGGATGCTCCAAATCACTAATAACAAAAGAAATATAAATAAAAACAATTCTGAGCGTTCACTTTTCACCCTGAAAATTGACCAAGAAGACCCAAAATGGCAATAATCAATGCTGGAGGGGTTGTGGGATGATAGACACTCTAACATATTGTTGGTGGGGCTGTGAATTGGGAGGGAAAAAGGAAGGGAAGGGAATCAGCACTTATATAGTGCCCAGGTCGATGTGACACCTATTGACAGTTACAGCAATGGGGAATTGATCCACAGAGGAGTCAATTGACATACCCTTTCTAGAAGTAATGAGAATGTTGATTTGATTACTCTGGTCAGAGCAAGCAGTGGAAATCAGAAGCAAGAGATGGAGAGAATGAGTATGGTAGCAAAGAAGGTGGCAATATGGTCAAGATGAGAAGCTATATAAGATACTTATATCAGGATAAACAAGTTTACACTCACTCATTATTCACCATAAAAGGCAGGTCAGATCCAGAGAGAGAGTTTCAAAATTTATAGGATTAAACTCTCTCTGCCCCGAGGACTGGAGACATGGCTTTTTGGAGGTCCAGGCCAGAAGATGTTATTCCAGGGTTGGATGGGGTGGGGCAGAGAATCAAGGCAGTGAAAGTGGTAGTGGCTATCAGCCACTGCAAGATAGATGAACAGAGTAGAGAACTTGATGAGAAATTTGAAAAGACCTGTGCACAGTAAGATACACAGGACCTGAACTACATTCATACTGAAAATGTGGAAAGTGCTTCTGAGATTCCTTAGGGCACATACTCAGTTTAGTAGAATCATTCGATGAAGGCATTGGGAATCTGATAGCATCCTCTGTATAAGTCAAGTACTTAAAATCACTGGTTCCCTCTCAAATTCTAGATCATCTCGAATTTATGCCAATGTGTCTTCTATAAGCTATGATAAATGTCTTGGGTAGACATTGCAGGTAGACCCATTTGTATTAAAATCCTAAAATTGGAATAGAAAGATTTTTCCTTAGTAGGATAAAAAGTTTTTTTCAAGATTTTAAGAATTAGCTTTATAGGTAGTAAAGGAGCATTAGAATCTTTCTCAATAATAACAGGACTAAAATAAGGTTGTATCAATAGAAAGGAGTGTGCTATTTAAAGAAACAACTAAATGTATTAAACAGTTTGAATTAACCTATAATATATTTAGGACCCATGTAAAGACAATTATAAAAAAATTTATTTTCAGAAACAGGGAACTTTTAAATTGGCATGTGGATTTACTGTGTATGGTAATATTAAGCTAATAAATAAAATGATAAAACTGTTGAAAGTAATCTATAGGTTTCTTGTAATATCAATAGGATATTTAATAGAAGACCAAAAGTTCAAAATTACCAAGGGAAATAATGGAGGGAATAGAAGAAACATGGTAGAATTATAATGAGAGATAAAATTATACTATAAAGCAGTTAAGTATTTTAAAAGTATCTGGTGCTGAATAAAAATAGAAAAATAGATAAGTGGAAACAATTTGAAAATCATTACCTTGAATGAAATGCTTTGTAAAGATGGTGACTACAATTTCAAAGAGAAATTTGCAAAGAGATTTTCATGTATTATTTCCCTCGATCCTTACAACAATGTCAAATTTATGAGTTGTGTTATCTCCAATTTCTAGATGAAGAAACTGACAGAGGTTAAGTGATCACACCATTAATGAGCGTCAGAGGTAGGATTTGAATCTAGGACCTCCCAATTCCAAGTCCAGAGCTCCATCCATGACATCGTATTGCCTCACAGCAGATATGTTTCATAAACACAAGAGCACAAAACAGAAAAGAAATTCTGGAATATTGGACAGCATTTTGATTAAAAATGATGATGATGATGATGATAATGAGCAATGCCAACCTGGTCGTTTCCCTTCTAGATGCAAGTATTTTCTCCACTAAAATTACTTTCTATCTACTCTATATGTTTAATTTAATTACATATTGTTTCCTCGATAAGCTACTTGTCACTAGGGACTATTGTAATTTTTGTTTGAATAACTGGAGCTTAACACAGTGTCAGGGACATAGTAAGTGTTTGTTGATGAATTGACTGTCATACCACATAAATACCACAATTTCTTTGTTTTGAGGCTCCTTCTCCCTGTCTCATTCAGGCTAAAAATGCAATGGCCATTAATGGACCTGATCCCAATACTAATTGGTACAGAAGCTTTAACCTGCTCTGATTTTCCAATTTGAACCTATTTCCCTACCAAGGCATCTTGGTGGCCGTTCACTCCCAAGGATTCACAATATTAGTAGTAGACTTCTTGGGGACACCTGATTGACTTTAGCCCTACAATAGGTCAGAAATCTGAAATTCAAGTGATCCATCCACTAGCCTCAGCCTCCCCCAGTAGCAAAGATTACAGGCTTACACCACCATACCCAACCTAATTTAATTTAAAATCAATTCAAATGAGTGAAAATTAATCAAATTAAAGGATGATGGAATATTTTATCTTTGACAACTATAATTTAAAAGAAATTACAAAGAACAAAAGAAATTAATCAAATTACACAAAAAAAACAAGTTTTTTCCCCCACAATAACCAAAAAAAAAACCACATCCATAATAAGAAGGAAAGAATCAAATTGAGGGAAAAAAATCTTTGTAATACTTATCTCTGGCAAAATAAATAAGGAATTGATACAAATTTACAAAAGAGAGTCATTTTCTAATTATACATGATAAACTGATGTGAAGAATCCATTCTCTAAAGGAGGAAGCTAAATTATCAAAAAACCACATGAAAATTCTTTAATAATCCAAGAAATGTCAAAAAAAAAAGAATTCTAACATGCCACTTAGACCAATCAAATTAGCAAAGGTGAAAAATGATGAAATTGATGCATCAGTAGTTAAAAAGCAACAGGAAAGCTATTACACTACTGGGTAATCTGGGGTCATCTTTAAGAAATCAATGAGTAAATTATATGATAAAAATTCAGAAATGTTCCTTCCCTTTGACCTAATCATTCACTACTAGGAGTATACTCTAAGGAGGTTATTGACTCCAGGATGGAAAGACCTCTTCACACAAAAATATTTCTAGCTACTCTATTTACAATAACAAAAATCTGGAAACTAACAGTGTGTCCAATGTTTGAAGATTGTCTGAACAAATCATGAAACTAACAGTGTGTCTGATGTTTGAAGATTGTCTGAACAAATCATGGCATGAATACAATGTAATGTTATATCATAACAATAAACTATAGACGATACAAAGAAGCAATGCAGAATGAAGACCAACATTCACACTGAAGATAGCTTTAGAAATAAAGACTACAACAACAGCAAAGAGAGCAACTGGACCTGGGATTTCATTGGTAGAAGGAATTCCTAGAAGGAAAATTCTCTCTGCCATTTCAGGTCTGCCCGTTCTCAGAAACTTGGAGTCTAAAAGAGCTCTATGGAGAGCTACTGAGAAGTTGAATGACCTCACCCAGCAGTAGGTATCTGAGGCAGGACATGACCTTGATCTTTCTGACTCTGAGACAATCTCACTATCCACTTACTAGCCTCTTCTGAAGCCATATTGCATCCCCAATTAGAATGTAAGTTACTTGAGCGCAGGGACTGTTTTTGCTTTTCCATCGTATACCAAGTATTTAGCACAGTTTGGCGGCAAATGTGATGGTGATAAAACAAGATTTATATAGAAAAATAATTTTAGAAAGTAGTTGTAAAAACAAGATGATTTTGTTTTGTATATTTTAAATATTCTACAAATAATAAAAATTTACAATTCCACATCGTCATTTACAATGACTTGGTTGGCTTTGTCTTCTCTTTCTTTATCTCTCTATTTTTTTTTCATATGTGTTGTCACCCCCATGAGAATATTGGCTACATGAGAGCAGGGACTCTCTTGCTTTTCTATTTGCATACCCAATATTTAACCTAGTGCTTGCCACATAATAAGTGGGTGTATTGGGGTATGCAAGGAGGACTAATGACTCTGGTGTGAGGGCTTGCCGAGCCCTTTTCAGGGCTGCTCATCCACCTTTGGTGTCTATCTGGCACTCAACTCTCATCTGTGGCTCCAAGAAGCTGTAGCATGCACAGTGACCACACCTCAGTAAATTGTCTCTGCAGACAAGCTAAACCAGGTTGAAGGTAACTGACAGGCTTCAAACCTATTGGTGAGATAGGGGGGTGTCTGCCCTAAACATATAAAGACTTCCTCTAACAGAATGGACAGATGAGAACAATTAGTTCCAATGGCCACAAAGGTGGCTGAAGCAGGTACTATGAAGTGCTTACAGCTTGGTCAGACATCAAAGGGGCCAAGGCCATACACTGCATTCCAGGCTACCACTAGTCATCTTGACTTTTGTCTTGTCACTGGACTTCAATGACTCTAGAAGAGGGAATGAGGCTGATGGCTTTGTGCAACTCCACCTCACTTAAATCTAATTCATGCATGAGTCAAGACATTACCTTGTGATGTCATTGGTCCCTTTCAAAAGGAAGGACAAACAACAATGAGAACTTTAGGAATCCTTCCTTCTCTCATTCATTCTTTTGTTCTTAAAAAAAGGAACTTTGTGAACTATAAAGCTCTATATAAATGTGTGTTATTAAAGATCATTATTAATTACCTTTCATCTCTATTTGATCTGAGCACCTTTCAGTATCCCCAACTATAACTGATTGCTGCTAAGTAAAAGCTAAAATAAAATTTGTTGGTGAATTATGACCCCTTTTAAATTCATGTACCATAGTAACAGTCAATTTATTTGAGTAGTCATTTTAAAAGCCATTGTATTGAGCCAGGCATAAGCACCTTTTACAACCCTGAAGTCTACACACTACATACACAATCCATTATTTCTTAATTAAACAACAAGGTTTCCTAGAAATGTCCCAGTTAGACAGCTTTACTAAGCATTCTGCTGTCATTCGCTGGATTAATGTGACTAATTAAACAACCTGCAGCAGTGAGTCAGGACCTCAATAGAGCTGCTGAAGTGAGGCTTACCGATCCTTGGGTGTACCTTGTTTTAAATCCAAGCGAATTCATCCTCTGTTGATAGGTTGGATCACATTAAATGTCAGTGTCTCTCTCTTTCTGTGGCTCATTCCACTTGCAAAAAGAAGCTTGAATAGATGATTTATCTCCTCTTGGAAATTAGTTCTCTGCCTGGAATGAGGAAGAATGATTTTTTTAAAATTTTTGGAATAGAGAGGAGTGTAGTTTGGGATGATAGGGGTTTTTTTTATTTTTTATTTTCAAAAAGCAAGCATTTTTTTTTCTTCTTCCTCCATCCACCTCTAATGGAAAAAGAGAAAAAAAATTAAACCCTCATAACAAATATGAATAGTCAAGCCAAACAAATTCCCATATTTGTCATGTCCAAAAATGTACGTCTCATTCTGCATGGTCAATCACCTCTCTTTCAGACGATGAGCATCATGCTTCATTAAAGGTCCCCTAGAATCACAGTTAATCATTTCATTAATCTGAGTTATTGTCTTTTAAAGTTTTTTTAACAACATTTTTGTTATAGTAAATTGTCTCTAATTTTTAAAAAAAAGAGGAAAAGAAGAGAGGACAGGAGAAGAGTCATAACAGGATTTGTTAAACATGGACGGCAGAGAACAGAAAGCAGGACAAAAGGAAACAGAGACAGGCAAGGCAACTTGTCATTTAAAAGGAAAAACAAGTTGTATATAGTAGGGATTTACAGTTTCATGGACAATTTGTGGACAATTTTCTTTTTTTTGTTCTACTTGGTATAAAACACTTGATTACTATGCCACAGTAGCGGACCTGGTCAAACAGGTACTATCATGAAGTCACCGATTACTTAGATACAGGCAGACATTGAAAGGAGGTGGAAGTACCAAACTTGTCTCATTATTTTCCTAAGCATCAAGTCTGTCTAGCCAATAAGTTGAGATATTTGAGAATTCCATTTTTAATTTAGTCAATTTCAACAGTAAAGCTGTATGATTTTATATTGACCGGAATTAGCTGATTGGATGAAATTCTCTAATTTGCTTCTGATAGTTTCTATATCACTCTTAGCATATGTCATCCTTATTATGAGTTATCTTTTCACATATATAGGGCCTTTGTATCTGAAAGAGACAATGGTACCAAAAGATCTTGCACCTTATTATTTCCAAAAAAAAATGCAACTGAGAGAATATCAACTGTGATTTACCCATATAAATATTTTCACATCTATAAAACATATATATAATATAAATATATATATAAAGATTGTTATAAAATAATCTAAGCATGCATTGAGTATATCCCTGATGGGGGTATTTATTAGGAGAAAACGCATACCTGCAGAATTTTGAAATTGATTATGAGACATGGGAGGCACTGGCCACCCAGCATGGCATGCCCTCATCAAAGAAGGAGCTGTGCTCTATGAGCAAAGCAGAATTGCAGTAGTTCAAAAGAGACATGAGATTTAGAGATGTCTCCCCTACAAATGTTCATGTGCCCAAGCTGTGGCAGAGCCTTCCGAGTTCATATTGGTTTGATCAGCCTTAGCCAAACACACCGTACCTTGATTCCAACATAGTGATGTCATTTTGGTCCTCTTTGGAATGAAGGACAACAACCAACCAACCAACCAAGGAGAGAACAGATAGAGTTTTAAAAGCAGTCTTCCAGAATAGACCACGTCTTGACTATTGATCCCACTCTGCTGATTTTTTGCTGACTACAAAAAAGCATTTGATTCCATAAAGTGACACTCTACCTTAAAGATCTCCTCCAATAAAATATTTCCCATGCCTTTGTCAAAATTACACAAGATTCCCTATCTATCTGTATATATAAATATATATATAATATATATGCATATATAACAAGAAAGATAATTTTATTTAGCCAATATCTGATCATAACATATTCTTAATTAGTTGAGGCACAGAACATGGAAAAAATTTACCCAAAGGTAAATTTTAAACCAAAGGTACTCTCCACTGTCATGGAGAAGCTCTATTCCAGATTCCAAGTTGAGAAGGATTTCATAAAGATGATAAGGTCCTCCAGATAGCCTTGTTAGTGGATGACATTGTGGTCATTGCATAAAGCCCTAGAACATTGTAGAGTCCCTAGAACAAGATCAGTAATCACTCAAATGAGTTGGCACTAACTATCCACATAGGAAAAAAAAAACAAAAACTAGTTGAATAATGCCTATGGTCTAGTCAATAGACATTGTATGTGTTAGGCAATCTATAGAACTTAGATTTCTCTGTTTTGCCTGTGTGTGTGTGTGTGTGTGTGTGTGTGTGTGTGTGTGTGTATGTCTTGGGCTGATGTTGCTTGTCTCCCAGAAAATGGAGTAGGCCTAGAATTAAATGGGAGTGATGGGGTATGGGCCCAAGCTAGTACCTTTGCCCCTCAATCCAAAAAGAATTTGGGTCCCATTTGTCTATGGGCCCCAGAAAACCCTTAAACTTTCTTTGAACTATCAGAGAAGTCTCAAATGGTCGCCTGAGACTATAATCCACTCAACTGGCCTTTCCTTGTCTCTTATTCTTTTTCTGATGGACTGACTCTCCCTTATCCTAGGCCCTATCTCCGTTTGATACCCTAATGAAGCCTAGTTTTATCCAAACCCCATTCATTCTCTTCCTTCCCTATCTTCCAGTTCTTTGTTACCCTAATAAAGCCTAGCCCTCCATTGTCTATTCCCAGATGACCCCATTCAACCTCCCAGACACTCCTATCAAGGTTTTCCTAAACTCCTCCCCCAGTCCCTCCAGATTCTCCTCCCAGTCCCTCCTCCAAACACCCTAAATTACTTGACTGTATATAAGATCCATCCTGGCCCCCATTTAAATGCTGAGATTTCTTCATACCCACTCATCCTTATGGGTGTCACTAATATTCCAATTCCTTAAGAGATGTATGGTTCATCTCTAATAAACCTTGTCTTTGACAGAAAGAAGACAGGTCAAATTCATTTGTGATTTTGGGGTCCCAGCACCCCTAACATCTACACCTCAGTAAGAGAAGGTGAGCAGCCTGGATTGCCTTTAGGAAATTGCAAAACTCTTCTAACAATTCCAATATTTTCCCTTAAACAAAGGTTCATCTTTTTAATATCAATATTTTAGTGATATTGTTGAATGGCTATGAATCATAAAATATTAGTCTCCAAAGAATTAAAAATTATTATCACCCAAGGAATAATGGAGAGATGCATGAGAGGTATAAATAGGCTATAGCTTATTACAAAGGAAGGAGGGGGAAGCATTTATTAAGCACCTACTTTGTGCCAGGCACTATGCTAAACATTTTACAAATATTAATTCATTTAATCCTCACAATAAGCCTGGGAGGTAGGTATTATTATTACCCTATTTTACAGCTAAGAAAACTGAAGTAGACAGAGGTTGAGTGACTTGCCCAGGTTCACACAGCTAGCCTCAGTTTCCTCACTTGTAAGATAGGGATAATAATAGCAGCTACCTGCCCAGGGTTGTTTTGAGAATCAAATGAGATAATAATTGTAAAGCACTAGCACAGTCCTGACACATAAGTGCTATAGAAATGATAGTCATTGTTAGTTATCTTCCTTTTATTTATTTATTTTTTTTGCTATGAGGAATTGGTGAAAATTAACTATTCCAGAAGAAGTTAAATTGTCTAACTTCCATCCAACATAAACCCATCTTTAGAAAATAGAATTCAGGCCTTCAACAGGGGGCCCCACTTGGTCATGTCAAATCTCCTCTATTGCTTATACATCCAGCCATTGACTAGATTAGGCTATTTCATGTGCATCTTGGTAACCAAATTAGGATGAAAATAAGCTCTTGTAATGCCCTGGAAACAAACCAGAATCACCATCAAAGCTTAAGGCAGTGGAATGTTCCTTCCACAAAGAAAAGGGTTTTTTGAGTTTACAGGAATCTGACCTACAGCCACAAGGAATAAACAAGGAGGGGTAGAAAAGGAGTGAATGAATTATAAAGAGTCCTTTTCCTTGGTTCTGATGGCAGAAAAGGGTGGGAACAACCTCATCTCCCATTGACTCCACCTATTCCTTCCTTAAATATTGGAAAAAGAAACAAGCCCGGACCCAAATTTCCTATGTGTCTAGATACCGCTGAATCAAGGCCAAGGTCCTGGGCCTCCCACAGAAAAGTACCCCAGACTGAGAGGCCAAAGAATAAAGTCACCTGAAAAGGAACCCAATGAGCCTGGCCTGTAATCCGATTTGAAACCATGAATTCAAGGCATACCTTGCTTTTCCCCTACTCTGAAAAATATTTCTTTGAAACTAAAGGGCTGATCTCTTAGGAAAAGTGATCTCTTTGTTCTCATGAAATATAAATGGAATAGCTTTTTATGGTATATTAAGACATAGGGAAAGAAAGCAAGTTGTAGTTGAAAAGGCACTGGATTTGTCTTCTGAAGCCCTGAATTCTAATCTCATCTGAGCTTGAGCAAATTAGTTAACTTTTCTGAGGATCAATTTCTTTATCTCTAAAATGACAGAGACGTTACCTGTCTTGCCTTCCTCATAAGGTTATTACAAGGATCTATTAAGATAATCAGACCAAGAAGTAGTTATTAAACACCTACTATGTGCCAAGCATGTGTTGGGTTCTAGGGATACAAGTATAAAGAATAAAATAAGGTGCAACATAGTGGATAGACCACCAGCCCTGAAATCAGAAGGACCTGAGTTCAAATCTGGCCTCAGACACTTAATACTTACTAGCTTTGTGACCCTGGGCAAGTCACTTAACCCCAATTGCCTCACAAAAAGAAAAAAGAATAAAACAATCCTTTCCTCATTCTAAAGGGGAAGAGAAGTACATATAAAAATATATATAGCATAAATATAAAGTATTGAATACAAATATATGCAAAGTAGTTATATACAAGATATTATGGGAATGAGGATGTATTATGGCATTTAGGAGATCAGGAACTATTCCATGGCAAAAATATTGCCTGAGCTGCATTTTAAAGCATGTAGAGGTAAGGAAGGGGGCATCCCAGGTATAACAGATGGCCAGGTTAAAGTGTTTCTAAACTTTCAAGCACTGTATAAATGTGAGCTGTTATTATTAACATAAGAATGAAGCTAATAATATCTGTTTTTCATTGATTATGTAGGAAGCCTCTTATATAGTTGAACCAGTCAATTATAAGGTCAGGACTATTAAAAGAAGAAAGTGATGCCAGAAAAGAGGGTGATGGACAAAGAAACAGATGACAATGGAGGGACTGATGTTCACAGTGAGGATGCAGAATGGGTGAAGGAAAAGCGAGGCAGAGGGAGAGAAGGAAAGAGAAGTGATTATGATAAGAAAGGGAAATTTCAAAGTTCAAGGTTATGGAGGTGGCATTATAATGATGAAATTTCAGGTTTGACCACCACTGTTGGTAGTTAAGTGAAGATGGTCATTGGAGTTGTGAAAGTTGATAAACTGAGGAGCCAGGGAATTTAAGGGGTCATCAATATATATGTTGAATTCCACAAGAATGAAGGCAGGAGTATAGGTGCTGTGATTGTTGTTCAGTCGTTTCAGTCCTGTCTGACTCTCTGTGACTCTATTTGGGGTTTTCTTGGCAAAGATACTATATTTGTTGCCATTTCTTTCTCCAGCTCATTTTACAGTTGAGGAAACTGAGACAAACAGGATTAAGTGACTTGCCCAGGGTCACTTTGAGGCTGGACTTGAACTCTTGTCTTCCTGACTCCAGGGCAGACCTTCTATCCACTGTGCCACCTAGTTGCTCATTGTACAGGTATAAAGGAAAACAATAAACAAGGTGCTAAATTCACTGAAGAAGACTGGAGGCAAACATTATAGCAACAAGGCTCTGGACTGAGAGACATAAATGGATGGAAAGCAATTTAAAGGAGTTGCAAAGTGATAGCAGCATAGGGAGACTCTAGAAGTGACATTGGAGAACAAGGAACAAGCTAGTTCCTGCTTGAAGGATATGTGTGACTGTCAGTCTGATTCTGTGTGCATGTGGATGTTTGGGAGAGGGATTTACCCAGTATTAGAGAAATTACAGCATTGCAGATGGTGGCCACGGATACAGTGTCATCTGGAAAGATTCAGGATTCTATGAACAGCAGAAAGTGAAGAGTGTGATATGAAGAGAAATAGACCAAAGCAAAGTGTATTTATAAATGTAAATACATTTAGAGGTATCAGAAGGCACAATGGAATAGCAGAGAAGGATATGTACTGTGGAGGATGGAAACACATTGGCATGAGAGTTCCAGGAAAGTTAGCAGAAGAAAATGATTGCTTTTTTTTTCTCCTTAGCAGGCCATGACTGGGAAACACAAAGGGTAGGGAATAAGTTTCCTCATCTATACAATAGTGATAATAATAGCACCCACCTCATAGGGCTGTTGTGAGAATCAAATGCAAGAATGTATATAAAGCACTTTGCAAACCTTGAAGTCCATATAAATGCTGGATATCATTATTATAAATATCTATGTGAATATGTGTACATATACACATTTGTACATAGCTATGTTATGAAGCAAGGTCTTTCTCTCTCCTTGGGATCTCTGTATATGAGAAGTGTGTTTGTTTACCTCACCCCTCAATTCCAATGGACTTTGAGTTGGCATTCATATTTGGAATTCTGAGAAAGAAAGCCAAGAACATCCTATGAGATTTTTGATGTCCTCACTTGAAAGAACAATGCAAGGACATCCTTCTGGTATTTGCCAGATACCTGGTATGTGTCCTCTAAGAGTTAATTGTTTTGTATGCAATGTTATGGGTTGCTTGTGAGCCCTAGGGCCCCACTGCTCTTAGGCATTGATTTAAGTAACAAAAAATAAATAAATAAATAAATGAACAAGCAAACAAAAAACCACCAGTTTAGGTTCATACTCTGATGGGACAAACTGAAAAGTACAAGTTCATATTAATTTTGCTCTTGGGAATTTTGTTACAAAACCTATGAATGTCTCTTGAGTATATGCCCAGTAAGAGAGAAAGAGAAATTCCCTAACAATGGTCTGTGAGTTGGAATTAACATTTTTCACTAGGAAAGGTCACTAGTTCCTGCAATGCTCCCAGAAGTGCCCTCTGTACATTCAGGCCATGAACCAATGGATGCAAGGAAATACACATGACTGAATCAAACAGAGGAATTTATAAGGAGTCAAACGAATCCCATAAAACATATTTTGTAACAGAATTAAGGTATACACTAAGAAACAGATAGCAGTAGCAACCAGACAAAGGGGTAGAGAATAAAAAAGTTCAGTTTTCTATGTCACCATTAATCAATGAATCTATACTTCATTGTCTATACCCTGCTCTCATTTTACCTTTGACCCATCCACCACCCACCTGGAAAGAGAAAAAACCTTTTTGGCTACTGTTCAAACTGGTCACATCAACTCCTGTTCTTCCTTCTTTTTTCTGTTGTTTTCCAGTTCCATCATATAGTATTTCTTTGCCTCCTTGTTATTTTTGTTGTTCAGTCATTTCAGTCATGTCCAACTCTTCACAACCCCATTTGGGGTTTTCTCGGCAAAGATACTAGAGTGGTTTGCCATTTCCTTCCTCCAGCTCATTTGGCAGATAAGGAAACTGAGGCAAACAGGGTTAAGTGACTTGCCCAGAGTCATACAGCTAATAAGTGTCTGAGGACAGTTTTGAACTCAGATCTTCTTTGAACTCTAGGCCTGACACTGTATCCACTGCATCACCTAGCTGCCCCTTACTTCCAGAAATAAACAAAAATTCCAAATTCTCTCTAGAGGAGGTATAATATTCCACACCTGGCTTCAGAATTTTTTCATTCCTTAACAAAATCAACTGTGATAAATTTGGTATTGGATTACCTCCCTACTGCCACATTATCATCAAACTCAAGGGAAGCATCTAGGGAAGGTAGTACATTTGCTTCTTTCTTTCACCTCTGGAGTTAGCTAAGAAAGTCTCCCCTTGTTTTTCCAGTGGTTACTTCATGAATAGCTGCCCATCTGGAAACAGATGGCCTCATAGAATTTGCTATCATAGATGGGCCCATCATGTCCCCCTTGTGGGCTGAGCTTGAGAAGATCAGAAATGTTCCTGCTCTAAACAATTCCCCCTAAACCCATTTCTGTGCTGTTGGATTCTAAGATATAGATCTAGAAATGGAAACAATACATGGCACCTTGCTCCCAGTCACCAACCTGGACCTCTGAAAGGAGAGGGAGCACTTCTAGCATACCCTGAAGAAGCCATTTTTCCTTTTCAGAGGGTGAAGTCTGGAAATCTATATTTGGAGTTTCCATTTCACCCCAATCTGGGAGGCTGC
The DNA here is from genome assembly GCF_900497805.2 of Vombatus ursinus. Lineage (NCBI taxonomy): Eukaryota > Metazoa > Chordata > Mammalia > Diprotodontia > Vombatidae > Vombatus > Vombatus ursinus. Next base: position 37,371,833 of record NW_020954608.1, read on the forward strand.
CACACTGGACAGAGATTTGGAGACAGGCAGCATCCAACAACTGAAACGACTGAACGTTCACCAAGGAGGAACCTTTAATCAATCTCCTTTGGACACATAAGTCACGTGTGTGGATTTCCTTTTCCCCTCCTTAGTGTGGACATTTTAGATTCATATAGGCAATCATCTGGAGAAGCATTGGCCACCAAAGAAAGGAATCGGAAGGAGTAGGAGAAACTGATCAAATCTCTTTCTCATTTTTAAATACCTCAAACTCAAGGAGCCCTCATTCAAAGTGCTGCAATGAGTTTCCCTGATTTAGGGGGAGTCAACACACAAGGAGATATACTTAGACATATAGAAATCACCTGACTGCTAGTTACTGAGTCCCCCTGAAGTACTGGTCCTCTCATACCTGAGGTTTGGCATCATGGATGGACCTGCTCAGGATATATGATAAATGTGAGTGCCCTTCCACACAAGCCCTATACTTCCTATTCTGAGGCTTGAGATCTCTGCTGAATGGTGAGTTTCCTCAAGTACAGGTCTTCTAGTGTTTCAGATTTGAAAGACTTCAGATAAAGGGTAAGTAGGACCCCATTACCTAAAATTCCATATAGGCCAGTTCAGGATGAATAGGATGCTGTCTAGAATTTATATTCCTAAATATAGATCTTCCCATGTTATTCCTGTACTCAAAAGACTTCACTGGTTCTCTATGTTTATAGGATAAAATGCAAGCTTCTTTGTTTAGTATTTAAACATCCCACAGTCTGGCTTATACCTCCATTCACAGTTTTATTTCATATTATTCCCTTTCAAAAACTCTCTGTTTCAGACAAAATGTCCTGCTAACTGGTCCCAGTATATCAAACTCTATCTCTGCTACCATGTCATTTCACAGGCTGGCTCCCATGTCTAGGATGCCATCTCTCCTAACCTCTACCCTTAGAAACCTTATTCTTCAAAACATAGCTCAGATACCTTGTCCTGCCCCAGGCCTTTCCTGATGCCCCACTCCGTCCCAGATATTAGAACCCTCTACTTGGAATTGTTTGTATTTACTTACTTGTATCCATGTTGCGTGCTCACAGTAGAATGGAAGTCCTTTGAAGACAAGTGCTCTTTCACTTTTGTTTTTACATGGTGCTTAACACAATGCCTTGGCCATGAAAGTCACTTAACAAAAATATTTGCTGAATTGAATTATTATTTTTAAAGACTATTGGATAACTGTTTTAAGAATCTTGAATACATTTTTCCAAAATTATTAATTACCTTTGACTCTCTTTAAATATAAAAATCATTTCCCAAAATACACTCCTCCTCTATTGAATTCTTCCTTGTAACAAAGACATAATTGAGCAAAACACAGCTGGCAATGTGACTCTGTCTGAAATAAGATACAACATTCCATATCTGTAGTCCCCCACCTCTCTAGGAAGAGGAGAGAAGTATGTATTTCCTCTTCTTTTCTCTGGAATGATTAGTTACTGCAAGCATTTTAATTTTTATTGTAATAATTTTGTTCTTTTGAGTCTACACCATTCTACTTCAGTTTATAAAAGCTTTCTTTTATTTTTTGGGATTCCTCATTTTAGTCTTTTCTTTTTTATTATTATTAATATATTTATTTTTAGTTTTCAGCAATCACTTCTATAAATTTTTGAGTTTTAAATTTTCTCCCCCTCCCTCCCAATCTCCTTCCCCAAGACAGCATACAATTTGATATAGGCTCTATATATACATTCCTATTAAACATATTTTAAAATTAGTCATGTTGTAAAGAAGAATTAGAACCAACAGGAGGAACCACAAGAAAGAGGAAACAAAGCAAAACAGAAGGAAATAAAAGAGCAAACAGTACGCTTTGATTTGCATTCAGACTCCATAGATCTTTCTCTGGATGTGGATAGCATTTTCTATCATGAGACTTTTGGAGATATCTTAGATCCTTGCATTTGCTGAGAAGAGCTAAGTCTGTCAAAGTTAGTCATTGCATAATGTGGCTGTTACTGTGTACAACATTCTCCTGGTTCTGCTCACTTCACTCAGCACCATTCCATACAAGTGTTTCCAGGTTTTTCTGAAGTCTGCTTGTTCATCATTTCTTATAGCATATTGTATTCCATAACATTCATATGCCACAACTTGTTCAGCCACTCCCCAAATGATGTGCAGCCCCTCAATTTCCAATTCTTTGCCACCACAGAAAGAGCTGCTATAAATATTTTTGTACATGTGGATCCTTTTCTCATTTTTATGATCTCTTTGGGATAAAGAACTAGAAGTACTATTGCTGGGTCAAAGGGTATACACATTTTATAGCCCTTTGGGCATAGTTCCAAATTGCTCTCCAGAATGGTTCGATCAGTTCACAACTCCACCAACAATGCATTAGTGTTCCAATTTTCCCACTTCTTCTCCAACATTTTTCGTTTTCCTGTTTTGTCTTGTTGGCCAATCTGATAGGTGTGATGTGGTACCTCTGAGTTGTTTTGATTTGCATTTCTCTAATAAATAGTGATTTGGAGCATTTGTTCATATGACTATAGATAGCTTTAATTTCTTCATCTGAAAACTGCCTGTTCATGTCTTTTGACCATTTATCAATTGGGGAATGACTTGTATTCTTATAAATTTGGCTTAGTTCTCTATATATTTTAGAAATGAGGCCTTTATTAGAGACACTGGTTGTAAAAATTCTTTCCCAGCTTTCTGCTTCCCTCCTAATCTTGGTTGCATTGGCTTTGTTTGTGCAAAAACTTTTCAATTTAATGTAATCAAAATTATCCATTTTGTATTTCATAATGTTCTCTATCTCTTGTCTGGTCATAAATTCTTCTCTTCTCCATAAATCTAACAGGCAAACTATTCCTTGCTCTCCCAGTTTGCTTATAGTATCAGCTTTTATATCTAAATCATGAACCCATTTTGACTTTATGTTGGTATATGGTGTAAGATTTTGATCTATGCCTAGGTTCTGCCATACTCTTTTCCAGTTTTCCCAGTAGTTTTTGTCAATAATGAATTCTTATCCCAGAAGCTGGATTCTTTGGGTTTATCAAACAGTAGATTATTATAGTTATTGACTATTGTGTCTTGCATACCTACCCTATTCCACTGATCCACCACTCTATTTCTTAGCCAGTACCAAGTAGTTTTGATGATTACTGCTTTATAATACAATTTAAGATCTGAAATGACTAGGCCACCTTCCCTAGCATTTCTTTTCATTATTTCCCTTGATATTCTGGACCTTTTGTTCTTCCAAATGAATCTTGTTTTTATTTTTTCTAGCTCTACAAAATAATTTTTGGTAGTTTGATTGGTATGGCACTGAATAAGCAAATTAGCTGAGGTAGAATTGTCATTTTTATTATATTAGCTTGGTCTATCCATGAGTAACTGATGTTTTTTTTCCAATTATTTAAATTGGGCTTTATTTGTGTGCAAAGTGTTTTGTAATTGTGTTCATATAGTTCCTGGGTTTGTTTTGGCAGGTAACTTTAAATGGAATTTCTCTTTCTATCTCTTGCTGTTGGGCTTTGTTGGTAATATATAGAAATGCCAACGATGTATGTGGGTTATTTCAGTCATTTCTTACAGAACAATAATATTCTACTGCATTTATAATGCTACAATTTGTTCATCCATTCTCCAATCAATGGGAACACATTCTGGTTTTTAGTTTGTTTTGTTTTGCCACTACCTAGAGCACTGCCATAAATGTGTGGCCAGACAGTTCACATGAAAAAGATCCAAGGTTTTTTTAGCTCAATACGAGTCAACAGTGTGAGATGGCAGCCATAAAAGCTAATGTGAGCTTAAACTGCATTTTACACTGTCCAAACCAAGGATTGTGACCATTCCAATTTATTCCTCCCTGATGAGAGTGTATCTAAAAGTTTCTGTTCATTTCTTTAGAAAGGATGTTGACAATATGAAGTATGTTCAGAGGAGGGTGACCAGGATGGTGAAAGTAAGGGAAACCATGCCATGCAAAAGTTCATTGAAAGAACTGAAGATATTTAGCTGAAAAAGACAAAATTTAGGTGGAAATAACAGTGGTCTTCAAGCATTTGAGGAGTGTCCTATAGAGAGGAGATCAGATTTAGAGCAATGTGTCAAAATTGGAGGGGGGGAGATGATAGAGAGATAGAAGAACAAATAGATTGATGAAGACAGAGAAAAAAATAGGTGATAGATGATTGATAGGTATATGGCTAGATGGATAATTATAGAGATAAATTGGTGATAGATGATAGATAAATAATAGAGAGACAGATGAATAGATAGATGGAGAAAAAGACAGAGACACTGCATATTAATGAAACATTTACTATATGTCAGGCACTATGCACAGAAGCAGGTTTTGGCTAAATATAATGTTGGGCAGCTAGGTGATACAGAGGATAGAATGCCAGAGTCAGGATAGACACAAATAGATAGAGTGCTTGGAGTCAGGAAAACTCATCTTCTTGAGTTCAAATCCAGCCTCAAATACTCATTTAGCTGTGTGACCCTGGGCAAGTCACTTAACCCTGTTTGCCTCAGTTTCCTCATCTGTAAAGGGAGCTGGAGAAGGAAATGGCAAATCTCTCCAGTATCTGTACCAAGAAAAAACCAAATGGGGTCACAAAGAGTCAGACACTCCTGACGACAGCAATAAAGGAAAAACTTCTTTTTCACAAATACTTTCACAGATACTTTCTGTGGCCACCTCCCACAGAGCAGCAGGTATTTGCTTCCCCTGCATTCCCACATTTTTAGGCAACAAACATACAGAAGTTTAGAACTGTAACCTCAGGCTTGAGGCCAAGGTAAAGGGAATTTTGAGAGATCATAATGATATTTTGCTAGCCAGGGGACTTTCAAAAAGGGAACCTTTTCTTTCTTTAGCTTCTCTAGGGCTTGAATTTTAAGTATGCTCTCTGAGACTATTCACTTTTCAAATTAGTCCAAGGCTGGGAAAATGTTGGAAGACCACATGTGTCCTGGGGTGGCATTCCCCCTAGAGCAAACTCACAAGGTTCAAAGCAATCGAGTCACCCTTGGGCTTCCAACTGTGTCCACCATACACTAGGAGGAGACAGAGAATGAAACTGGTCAAGAAGATACACCCAGGATTTTCCCTAGACCAGCTGCTGAAATAGTGTCCCATAGATTTCACCTGATTGCCAGCTATGACTTTAATGCAGTTTCTATAAAAACAGTGAGATGAGAGAGTGGAGAGAAGTGAGCTGGATAATGGTGAGACAATAGCCCCTTCCTCCTGTGACTGTGAAACTGGAACACTTGAAAACACTTGCCTACAAAGGTAGACTCTTCAGCCTTCTCTGTGCTGAGAGCAATGAAACATGCTATAGAAGGGGGGGCGGGGCTGGAGAGGGGATGCTCAACTTCTTTAGCCTTTTCTAATATATTTTTACTGTCAATTTTGCTTCAATAAATGCAGCCCAATAGTTAATTGAGTTAATTATCATGAGAAAGGAATGCAGGATTGGGAAACTGAGTGGGAATAAGGACAGTGACCCAAGTGAGCTATGAATTATTATTATCCTTATTTCTAATTATTATCCTTATTTCTAAACTTAAGAGACAAAAACTCCAGAGCATGCTTAGTTGTTAGTGAATGGATGGTTCTAGTTCAAAGATTGTTCATTCCTATCTGCTCATGCACTAATGTGATTGAGCTGGTAACTCAAGCTTAGAACACCAATTTGTAGCTTGCACAGTTATAATGCCCCAAGTAGCTATAAATGAAATACTACCCCTGTATCACTGCCAGAATTCGCTCTCAGAACACAAGAATACAGTTCTAAACTGCTTGAGAAAAGGAACTTTGTGCAATTGCTGTATTTGCCTCTGTGCATGGCAGAGGTGATGGTGTTGTTGGGGACAGTGAGAGGGAGGATTGATGCTTCAAATTCATAATTCTTTCAATGTTGCTGTCTTTCATTTCTGTTCAGTTAAACTTTCTTCCACTTCTGTATTCTTAAGTATGAATCCTGTCTTTCTTTTTTTTAGAGCTTCCATAACTTTAGAGATTTTTCTCAAATTAGCTACTTTTTTGTCATATTGATTTTTTTCCTTGAAAATTCTGATTTCCACCCCAATTTCAATGTTCAATTTCTTCTTTTAATTTTTAAATTTCTCTTCCGAGTCATTCAGGAGTTTCTTCCCTTTGTTCTATTATCATTTCTAGGGATCTGATGTAATTTACTGCCTTGCTTTCTCTTTCAGCAGGGACTTTATGTGGTACTTGCCTTAGTAATTAATCTTTAATTAATCCTTAGTATTATTAATCTTTAGTAATTAATGTAGTGTGCTCTCTTCTAGAAGAGTTGTTCATTTTTCTTTATTAGTCTCATAGCTGATTTATCTAGACTGTACATTCTGCAATGTGTTTGTATCTATCTCTTTTCTGTTTGTTTTTAATCCTGTTTTTCTATTTGGGACTTTGTCTACTACTTTGAGATGATAAAGGAGGCTTAGGTTTAAATGTGTCATGTTGCTAGAAGTTCCCAACATTTATGGTTTTTAGTTGCCTTTTTCCCCTTTTCTTTAATTTATTTGGGGCTATTTTAGCTGTTCAGGTGCTGAGTAGGGATGGGGCATACAGTTAGTCATTGTCTCAGCCTTCTTGTCAGAAACCCATTCTCTTCCATTCCAGATAATGTATTGGATTAGGACCTGTACTACTGAGTTCCTAAGCATCCAAAATCTCCCATTTTCTCCCATCCATACCATAATGATTGGGCAAGTTGTCACCTCCCTTTTTTAAGGGGTAAAGGTGTCTGTTTGGGTCACTGCCAAGGGGAAATTCATAGAAGTGATAGGATTTCACCACAGATATGAAAGTTCGGAATGCAGATCCAGTCAGGTGTGCTGGGAGTGACAAGCACTGAACAGAGCTAGAAATGAGAGAAATGAGCGTGGGGCAGCTTCTGTTCTGTTTTTGTTTTGCTATGTGAATTATCTTGAGGGGAAATGTTTCCTTCTTCCTCTTATTATAGTTTTTATTACTTTATTTAGCACATTTTTTGTTCTTTGGTGATAAAGCTGGGAACTAAACCTAATTAGATAAAATCTCTCACTCAGCCACTTAGACAGAATTCCCTATCAATATATAACAATTAAGTTCTAAACTGATTGAGAAAGATGGCTTTGTATCATAGTTCTCTTTCAATGTCCAGTGCCTAACACAATGCTCAGTATATAGCAGGTACTTAATGAATTAGAAAATCTCAAAATTAGAATCTGAGCTATCATTTAAGTCAGTTCAAAATTAACATATCCAAAATGGAACTCATTATCTTCCCTCAACATGAGGCCCCACATCTTCAAAATATCCCTGTTTCTGTTGAAGACAACATGATTTTCTTAGTCACCCAGTTTTGTAACAACTGAATTTTCCCTCTCCCTTGCTCCAACATAGCCGATCAGTGGGCAAGGCTCCCCACTTCTATCTCCACAGTATCTTTCCCATTGTGCCCCCTTTTCTCCACTTACAATTACCACCCTAGTTCAGGCTATTCTTCTAGTCTTTCTCCTCTCTAATTCATCCACTACAAGTTACCCTCCTAAGGCACAGCTCTGACCACGTCACTCTAGTGATATTAAACACACACACAAACACACACACACACACACACACACACACACACACACACACACACCTAATGGCTCCTTGTTGCTGCAAGACTTAATACAAGCTCCTTAGCCTAGGGATTTAAGACATATAACTCAACTGAGTGTCTCAAAATCAAGAAGTTTACAACAAAACTGATTGTCTGGCTCTTGCCTACTTTTCAGATATTTCCAACAACACCCTTTTTCACAGATTCTGTGTTATAGCCAGACTAGTAGCCATTCCCTGATGTAGGAATCCATTTCTGCTATCCATGCCTTCATCCAAACTGTGGCCCATGCCTGGAATGCAGTCTCTACTTGTCTTTACAAAGCAGAATTCTTATTTTCCTTCAATGTTCAGCTTGGGTTCTATTTCCATCATGAAGCCTTGTTCGGAAGCCTTGTCCATGAATCCCTAGTTCAGAGAATCATAGGATCCTTGAGATCGAGTTGGAAAAGATCTCAGAAGCCATCTAGTTCACCTCCCTCACTTTGCAAATTAGGAAACTAAGACCCAGGGAAGTTGAGTTACTTGTCCAAGATCACATAGAAACAAAACTTCAACCCAAATCTTTTGATACCAGAGCTGATGTTTTTTACCTACTGTACCATGTTGCTCTCCACATTAAATTGCTTTGGATTTACTTGTGTATGGATTTTATACCCTTGTGACTTCCCATCCACCATAAAATGTAAGGTGCTCAACAACAGGAACTATTATGTTCATGCCATTATCTCCCTAGTGCCCAGTACAGAACTTTGGATGTACTACAAGCTTAATAAATGTTTGTTGAATCAAATCATGGAATATCATCCAATATATACCTAAATAAGAGCCCCTTCCACATTATGTATCAACTAGTATTTGCATCATGGGCTCTACTGAAAGGACTATCTCCAGGAAACAGTCCCTTCCTCTTTTGGACAGTTCTGCTTAGTAGGAAGATTTTCCTGACATCAATTCTAAATCTGCCTTCTATAACTTACATGTGCCCTTTGGGCAAATTTTTAAAAGCAAATTGTTGAATTAATTATAAGAAGGTAGGTAAGGGACCTTGGGTAAAATCACAATTTTTCCTTAGTTATAAACAGTGATATCAATAGAAAGTCTCCTAAAGAAATAATCAGAGCTGATATGTCATGCCAGCTGGTCTGTCATTGAGCAAAGGACCTTTTAACTGTCCGTGCTCTGCAAATGAACTTATTGCTAGAGCTATCAATCATACCAGATTAAGGCAAAAGAAAGAAACCAAGTACCCTGTGTCATCTGGGGCAGCCAGGTGTCACAGCGGATAGAGCACTGGGTTTGGAGTCAGAAAGACTCTACTTCCTGAGTTCTAATCTGGTCTCAGACACTTTAAGTAGTAGCTATATAATCCCAGGCAAGCCACTTAACTCAGCTTGCCTCAGTTTCTTCATCTTTAAGATGAGCTGGAGAACAGAATAGCAAACCACTTCAATATCTTTGCCAAGAAACCCCCAATGGGGTCACAAAGAGTTGGAGATGTCTGGAATGACTGAACAACACCACCACCAACACCCTGTATCATTCATTAAACATCAATTCATCTAGTCATTCATCAAATATTTATCAAGTACCTATTGGGTATAATGCCCTATGCTAGGCACTAGGGGTAATACAAAGTTAAGATAAGTCATAATCTCTGACTCCATAGAGCCTCCAGTCTAGTACAGGGATAAAGCACAAAAAGTTATGTTGAATCCACATACTGCATAAAAAGCCAATTAGAGGACTGTAAAACAAAGATCTTCATGAGGTCAAAGTGGAAAAGAAGTTTACTGATCTGGAGGATTAAGGAAGAGGGTCCATTTAAGGTGGGCTTTAAAGAGGACAGGAATTCATCAGAACAAGAAGGGAAGAAAGGAAATTCTTTGAATAGGGGATGACTTGTTTAAAGTAAAGAAATGAAAAAAAAAGTAGGGTGTATCTAGGAGAGAGAAAGTAGTACATTTTGGTTTTAAAACAGAACATATGGAATAATATGAATTAAGACTGGAAAAGAAGTATGGTGCCACATCGGGAAGACCTTTAATGCCAAATAAGGAAGAGCCTGTTCTGGGGCTTTTGTGTTTATATTTTCACAGACTCTCAGAGTACAGAGGGACCATAGTTTAAATGGTACTTAAACAGGAAATCAATCTCCATGCAATGAGATTTTTAGTCTCCTCCTTATCCTGATCATTCAAGTCCAGGAAATAGGCAGGTACTTGCAAATGATTTTTTTATAGCAGATCACATCTTCACAATCACACAAATTGACTTTTATTCTCTTGTAGAGAATACTATTGCGTTTAGTGTTTATTGATTCCATTTCAAAAGCATTTGACTAAGAGTTATATTCAGCCTCAAAGCATCTCCTCTAACAAAATGTCTCCTGTATGTATTTATACATGTATGTATATGGACATATACAAAATATATTTAAATGTCCTTTAAAATTTCTCAGCAGATGCCACCACAGAGTTAACTTTGTTTAATGATCCTCTGAATATTGATATAAAGCAAGGTATAAAGAAGATGTTCACTGCTGTCGTGGGAGGTGTCTGTTGTCTTCAGAACACAAAAAGAAAAGATGCTTCAGTTTGTGGATAACAACATGATACTTATTTCATTAAGCCCCAGAAGACTACAGATTCTCATCAGTGAGATTCAGAATTACTTATAAGAGATCAATTAGTCTAATAATCTACAAAGGAAAAACAAACTAGATGAAAAATGTCTATTGTTTATACTATGACATGCTGTTGGATGAGCAGTTTCTTGAATTATTCCTTGTTTCTTGGACAGGCTGTCCAAATGGGCAATGGGTGGGCACAAAACTGAATACAAAGAAGGGGGCAGTCTGGATAGCATTTAGGAAACTGTACTTTCAATGGTTCCAAGCTTCTCCTTGATGCAAAAAACTCAACCTTTTAAAACTCTAATATTTTCCCCCAAAACTATGTAGAATAAAAAATTTAGGTGACCCAAAGGGCAATGGAGAGTATATGAAAGGCATATTAGTAAACTATAGCATATTCTCTATGGTGACTTGCATAGAAGTAGCATAAAATATATCATCAAAAGTATTATTGGGGCAGCTAGGTGGCGAAGTGGATAGAGCACCAGCCCTGGAGTCAGGATGACCTGAGTTCAAATCCAGTCTCGGACACTTGACACTTATTAGCTGTGTGACCCTGGGCAAGTCACTTAGCCCCATTACCTAGCCAAAACAAACAAACACACACACAAACAAAAAAAAGTATATGATTGGGAAAGAGGGTATACCAACCATGTAGTAAGAGTTGATAAATGGACAGAATGACAACTACGCTAATGCAAAAAAAAAATTTAACTAGAATGATTTTTTTCAACCCACAGGCTGTGAACCCTTAGGAGGTCATGGAGTTATTGCAAGAAATCTATTTAATGAAATAATTTGGTATAATAAGTAAGCAATCATAGCTTCTGAATAAAAAATATGTATTACTATGTTTTTGAAATGAATAAACTTCAAATTCAGTATTATTGAATATTAATAGAAGCTTGTTGTCATTATGTATTTTCTCAACCAGTGGTATAACTATTATTATGTAGGAGTCTTCTAAACATTTTGTTATCAAAAAGGGGTTCTCATACTTTAAAAAGTTAGGAACCATTGACCTAGAGAAACGCCTCCAGAGCACTGAATGGAACCCCTATGCAGGATTTATGAAAGAACATGGACAAAAATCTCATGGGATGAGAAGGTTTTGGATTGATTGTGACCAATCTCACTGAAAAAAAAAATACCCACATCAATGAAATCACAAATCTATTAAAGTATTGAATGAGTATTCAGTAGGTACAAGGTACATGACCTATTTGTTGGATCACATGGTATTTATTGCATGAAGTCCCAGGAGACAACAGATTCTCAGTTATGTTTAGAATTATTCAAAAGAGATCAGCCTAACAATCTACAAAGGAAAAACGTAGGAATATGCTTAATTTGAGCTACTAGTAGGGCATACAATCAAACATGTCCTGAAAATAGTTGGAGATAGGATTCTGGAGCTTGAAAGAGAAATGAGAACTGGAGATAGAGATTCTGGAGACCTCTGTGCAGAGATGATTATTAAAGAGACTGGACTGCAAGGGTCTGAGGAGTGATTACAGGTCTAATCTCTTGGTGGTATGGTCATTTGACCATGCAGTGGGGAATTAGACACCATCACTGGTAGACTACTTGTTCAAACATAGCTCTAGGAAAATGGAAAGAATCAAGCAAACAAGCACCTCTTTCTTATCATTCTAGCTACTGGAGATACAAAGATGAAAGCAAGATGACAATCTATCCTCAAGGAACTTAAATTCTACAAAAGGGTCACATAACATGTATGCAGATAAATAAATATAAGCTCTATATGAAATAAAAGCAAAGTGATTTTTGAAAAGGACAGGTTAACAAGTTGGAGAAGAAGGAAAGAACTGTCTTCTAGCAGGTAGAACCTGATCTGAGCTTTGAAGGGAACCAGATATTTGATGAGGTGAAAGTGAGGAGGGAGTGAGATCATTCCAGGCATGGGGGATGGACAGCCTGTGATAGGGCATGGAAGCAGGTGACTGAAGACAAAGACAGTGTAGTGTAATGATAGTACTGGTTTTGAAGACTGAGTACCAGGGTTCCCATTCTGAAAGCAGACTTCTTGTAACTTAGTTCCAGGTTGCTCTCTCCATCTTCACTTTTTTTTTTTAGGGAAATCTATTCCAAACTTCTCTCCCTTCCTCCTGAACAATACCTTGTAAGATAAAATTTGAATTTGATGGTGCCTATAGCAGTCATCAGGAAAAGACTCCAGCACCTGTGTTCCCTGATCCTTAATGCCTTCTGAAGAGAGATTGGAGTTACAAATTCCAAATCTACCTAAACATGACTTTCAAAGCACATTTAAAAAACCTTTAAGAATTTGAAACTGAAATAGAGATTTCCATGCAACTAGGTATTGATTAGAGAACTATAAGAAGTTACTTCAGATGACTCTTTAATTAAGCCCTCCAATTCTTATGACAGGCAATATTTGCAACATAAGAAAGCTCAGATTTTGTCCAAGGAATCTCAATACCCTTATGGTGAATATGGTATGTGAGAGCTACATGAATAAAACAGATTTAGAAAGAGGTCCATTACTGTTTTATCTTAAAATTTGGATCTATATAATTAATCATATGAAAACTAGAATATTGTGAATATATTGCTAATTTAAATGATAATAATTAAGACTTCATACAAGATGTACCAGTTTGCATATGCAAATTGAGCTTTTCTCTGGTGCTCAAAATTCACAGATCACAGCTGCAGGAAAAATGCTGGCTTATGAGTTGTGCATCAATCTTCATAATTTAATGTTTAGTTATGCAAAATTAATTTGCATTTGTAAATTAAGATATTTCACTTTCATTTATATTTACCTTTAGCACCTGGAATTGTACGATTAATTCCTAAGAGACCTTGTGGAGAATATTTATTTAATGTGAAATTAAATAATGAAAGATTTAAACTGGGCAGAATGTGTTGATGCAAATTAGTTTCATGATGCAAGTCTCTTACAACTTTAATACCACATAGGCCTTTGGATTTATACCAGATCATTGATTTCCAAGAAATGAAGAACTGTTCTTTCAATAGCAAAATCTTCATTATTTTCTCCTATTTCAGTATTTCACTTGTATTCATGTCTCCTTTCTGTTTTTTCCCCTTCCCTAGAAATTCGTAAGATCATTACTGAGTTTTTCCCTTCCCATCTAGCTTTTGACCCCAGCAGTATTCCTGCCATCTGCCTTGCCTCTTTAGAAACTGTCTTTGAGGAACTTAATCCACTCAGCATTGAGGCAGCATCCTTCCCTGGGGCCCAGCTATTCTGATTACTAAGTGAGACCAAGCTCACAAAGTCCATTATATCTAGGCAATGCCAGACTGCTTCATACCCCATCTGGCCTTCAACCACAACCATCTTCTTGTCCCCTTCCCTGACATTACATGCATACCATTCTTTTTTCCTTTACTCCTCCACCTCATCCCACATTGCACCTCTTATTATAGAATCTAAAATCAATTCCATTATTACTTCAGGAAAACACATGTCTTTGGACTCTACCGTGATGACTCACTTACCAACCCTATGACTTCCTAGACCCTTCCTTGGACAGCATTCCCCTAACTAGGTAGTCTGCCACTATGAGTACGTAAGCTCCCTGAGGGCAGGAACTTTTGTATTTGTATCCCCAATAATTAGCATAGATTAGAATATATTTGGCACATAGTAATCACTTAATGCTTTTCATTCATTAAAATCATCTACTTACCTCCAGATTTTGCAATGAAATGACAGCTAATCCCATTTGATAAGAGCTGTAATGGAAACAAAACCACCACTAACTCATATCACTTGCCTCATTTTTGGTTCTTACAGAAAGCCTAATAAGGCATAATTTTCACTCAAATATTTGGGCATATTATAGAGGTGTATATTTCTTGTAAGGAAGGAACTATTATGATTTTTAAAAGGGAAGAGGGTCAATGTAATTTTTGGAGTTTGTTTCTACCTCTAGCATTATATAGTCTGAACTGGAAATGATATGCTGTGGATAACATGTTGACCTCTCTTGAGTATAAGACCCAGAGGTTCCACATTGAAATGTTGTCTGATAGCCTGAAAAGATTTTGCTGTGGCAGATATATGTAAAAGACCAAGAATGTGTGTTGTAGGAAAAATAATGACCTTTTCCTTTGGGCTTACCTTTTTGTTTGCTTAGATTCATTTCTGTAGCCACAGAAAAGCATGCTGAATACCCAGATATCTGCAAGGGATGAAACACTGACATCTCTGTGAAGATGGGCAGAGCTGCTCCTGAAATGAATTGAAAATGAGGCATAAAAAGTTCCCAACTGGGAATGAAACGGAGAACCATTAGGAATTTGTACCCTAAGCTAGAGAGCAGTCTGTGACAGAAAGCCAGGCCCCAATTACCAGGAAATATAGTTACAAAAATAGAATTCAACTAAGGGCAATAACTAGCTAGGAGGTGTTGCTTATATATTCTAAGAAGCTTGATGCTCACAGCAAAGACTTACCTTCTGGAGAAAAAAATATTGTTGTAGCTAAAGCTTTGAAAAGAATAGTCAACTCACTCCTTGAGGATAATGAGCTGGAAAGATTTTTTTTGTTTTGTTTTGTTTTCTTGTGACAGGTTTTTTCTTGTGTGATGGCTGAATATGTTAAGCATTTCTGTTTTCTAAGAGTTCTGTCAGTTTTTTTAAAAAAATTGACTAGGGACTTTAAACAGAAGAACATAGGAGAGCTTGAAAAAGTACAGCATTCTATCTAAGGTTGCCAGATGAAGTCAGAAATGACTTGTGAAGAGAAGCTTAATGGAGGTGCATTTGGTAGTGGGGTTAGTGGAACCCTACGAACTAAGCAGCTGCCATAAAAAACCAGCAGAGAGCAAGGCCCAGCAAAGACCAAGGCCAGAAGGCGCTACATGGTATGGGAGACCAGCAAGGAGTAGGTCAAGCAGTAATAGCACAATGTTAGAACCAGAAGAGATCAGTGGCCCTCCCACATCTGAGTCTTGAGTTGGCACATCTTGTGATCTAGGAATGAGTGTTAGCTATTTGTGTACCCTCCGTGCATGTTCCTTAGCCACACATGCTCCTTTTATCTTTCCTCTCCTTCCACTATGTGTATATTTGGAGCATAATGTGCCTTTATATTTATAGAACTGTTTTATTGATACTGTTCTCTCTGTGGTATTTCATTAGATGCTTTTGTCTTTAATAATTGTGTTCCCTAGTTGATTAGAAAAGGTAAATGCATTACTGAGAGTTCATGAGCTATGATTTTGAATGAACGTAGTCCTACAAAATACCTTGAACCTGAAATAGTCTTGTCTGGGGAGCTCCAAAGAGAGTTGGTGGAGGGGGTTGTATCCTCAGGAGGAAAAAACAATTAGTTTATATTCTCAAAGTCCATTGCTTTGGTTGTGTTTAAATAGGAATGTATGTTTAAAGTATTGAAAATCTGCCATTGTCAAGAACAGGAAATTAAAGGGATGCCCATCATTTGGGGAATGGCTGAACAAGTATGTGAATAGAATAGAATATTGTTGTGCTGTAAGAAATGATGAGCAGACAAACTTCAGAAAAACCTGGAAAGACTTTCATGAATTGATGCTGAGTGAAGTGAGCAGAACCAGAACATTGTACACATTAACAGTAATACTGTATGATGATCAACCATAATTGACTTAGCTCTTCTTAGCAATACAATGATCCAAGACAATTCTAAAGACTCATGATAGAAAATGCTATCCACATCCAGAGAAAGAATTGATGGAGGCGGCAGCTAGGTGGTGCAGTGGATAGAGCACTGGTCCTAGAGTCAGAAGGACCTGAGTTCAAATCCAGCCTCAGATACATGCTCACACTCACTAGCTGTGTGACCCTGAGCAAGTCACTTACCCCTGATTGCCTCACCAAATAAATAAACAAATAAATAACTGATGGAGTCTAAATGAAGATCAAAGCACACTATTTTCACTTTTTGGGGGGAGGTTGTGTTTTTTTTTCTTTTGTTCTGTTTCTTCTTTCACAACATGACATATTTGGAACTCAAAATCTTTCGAAAAATGAATGTTGAAAATTGTCTTTACATGTAATTGGAAAAAAAATACTATTAAAGTTTTTAAAGTAAATAAATAGGTGCATATAAGATTAAAAAGAAAAAAGAAAAGAAAATCTACCATTGACCAAAAGCTTCAGGATTGTTTAAAAATGAATTTGAGATTATAGTCTAGGGTAGTGATGAGATCCCCCTCATTTGAGGGCTTTAAGCAAGGGCTGGATGGCCACTTATCGGATATGTTTTAGTAGAGGTTATTTGAGAAGCGTAAGATTGACATTGAGATTTCTTCCAACACAAATTCTGTCATTCTGATTAGTGTATGTGTCCACATTCAGTTGGTTCAGCTTTGTAAAACCAGTTTAGTTATATTCATTTAGATTTCATCATGGAGAAAAATGCTTAGGGGCAGTTTCTTTAGGCAGTTAGATGGTACAATGGATTAGAGTACTAGGTCTGGAGTCAGAAAAACCTGAGTTCAAATCTAGTCACAAATACTGACTAGCTGTGCAAACCTGGATAAGTCACTTAACCTCTCTGTTTGCTTCAGTATCCTCATCTGTAAAATGAGAATAATAATAGTACCTACCTCCCATGGTTGCTGTGAAGATCAAATGAGATAATATTTGTAAAGTGCTTAGCACAGTGCTTAACACATAGTAAGCTGCTATTAATATTATCATTATTATTATTATTCAGGAGAAAGAGCCAAAAAAACGGTTTTATATTGGCTTCTCCCCACACCCAAACCATTCACCTTTTCCACTCTGTAAATATGTAATGGTTTATGTAGCTCAGTATAAGAAAGAAGGTCAGCAAATGTCTGATTAATTAATTTTGGCATTGAAAACGCCCAATCTGGATAACTCATTTTAAAAGTTCCCAACATTTGCCTCAATTAACTGAGTCTATCCTCCTGCATGGGCAACTAGGTAGTACAGTGGATGATAAAGTGCCAGCCCTGGAGTCAGAAAGACCTGAGTTGAAATCTGACCTCAGATACTTACTAGCTGTGTGACCCTGGGCAAGTCACTTAACCCTATTTATGAATTTTATACAAACCTTTAATAGGTAATACATAGCAATAATTTAAACATCACTAATGTCCCAGGAAGGTGTCCATCATCACCTAAAAAGTCTAAACACCACATTGCAGAAACTAATACAAGAAAATTTCCTAGAAGTTGTGAAAACATAACAAAGTACTAATTGATGAAAATCCATAGGTTTCTAACAGGAAAAGTCCAAGATTAGGACTCCAAAGCATACATTGGTTATATTTCAGAATTTTAATGCCACACAACAAATTTTGCAAACATCCAGGATCAAATATCTTTATGAAGGAAAGTCAAAGATTGATATATGCCACAAAAGTAGCATATTCTTTGAAGCTAAGTAATCAACATTTAATACAGATAAATCTTCAATAAAATAGAAGCGTGTGAGTCATTTCTCCAAAAGAAACCAGAGGTAAACATTGAACTTGCAAATACTCCAAACAAAAGAAATGCCAGAAATATGAAATAAGTACAATCACCAAGAAAATTCTAAACAATTAAAACATATCTCATGATTCTTAGACAAACAAAACTACTGTTTAAAACTCTATGATTAAGGTTTATAAAACACAAAAAGTAATTATCAAGGGAAAAAAATTCTAAGGAACTACAGATTTAAGTAGAAAGTAAGGGCTTAGAAGGAAAAGCAAAATAACTACATTAACATTCCACAGACTAAAATCTGTTCTTTTATATGGGAATGAATTTAGGGATTGGGAGTAGTATAGTACAAAAGGAAGTAACTGGATTGAGTAAAACAGTATAATCATTCTCCATTCGGCCTAGATATGAGCAGAAGGGGGATAATAATTTCTTTGGTCTCTTGAAAAGCATGTCAAGCATTGTTATTGTTATTATTATTTTAAATAAAAGGGTAGGCTTCATTTGGGCGTCAGAGGAAGTATAAGGCTTCGGAAAAAGGAAAATACTGAGAAAGGAATTAATTCCATACTAGGAGAATCATTTAAGCAAAGCACAGGTGAGAATTCCCAGGGCATTCAAGAACCAGTAGCTAAATTTGAAGACAACATAGGGCTCAAGTAAGGAGACAGAGAGAGAGAGACAGAGAGAGACAGAGGGAGGGAGGGAGACAGAGAGATAATTGGGAACATATTTTGGAGGGGCTTAAATGACAAAGAATGTAGTTTAGATTTTGGGAAGTCATAGAGATTCATTAATACAAACTATTGTGTTAACAACACTGAACCTTTTACCAATGTCCTATTTACTGGGAGCATGGAGTCAATACGTTGCTTAAAATATTGGGAGAGTTAGGCTGGGCACTGAGGTTCAGAAGAAAGAGTGCATTATTCAGATTAAAATGCTCTGGGTTGAAATGTCCTGGATTTGAATGCCCAAGTCAGTTTCTTCCTAATCCTGCATCCTTGATCAAATTATTTAACCTCTGTCGGCTTGAGTTTCTTCTTCTCTATAATGAAAAAATCGGACACCTTTGGTCCCTTTCAGCTCAAAATTCTTGGAACACCACCTTTCTGCACAAGAGGTCATATAATCCAACTCCCTCATTTATATAGGAAGAAATTAAGGCTACCATAAGGTAAATTACTTGCCTAGGGTCTCACACAGCTATTAAGTGTCAGAGGTGAGATGTGAACCCAGGTCTTCCTAACTCCAAGGCCAGCATTTTATCCACGAGACTAGCGTGCCTTTCTTGCTTCATGATACTTCTAATAAGAGTGAAAAAGAAGACAAGAGTCCTAGAAACATTGCATTAAGGCAAGCTGAAGTAAAAGGGAAAAAAATCTAAAAGATTTAGTTGAGGAGTAAAGTTGAATCTGGTTATCAAGTCACTAAAGGATGAAATGACAACACAGGGCTCTTGGAAATAGAAGATGTCCATTGCCCCTAATGATGTGTTTACTAAACAATATCTGACTCTGTAGACAATAAATTTGGTGAGTTAAATTCTTCAGCCTTTCTTTGCAACCCTGAATTAGAGTCTTTCTATGTATGAAGTTGACCTAATGATAAAAAAAAGTCAGTGCCATTTAGGGTATTAGAGCTTATTAGAGACAGATTAGATATTAAGCTACTAGAGAAAAAGTAGAGCATCAATTGGGGAAAGTCCAAACAAATTATGGTGTATGAATGTAATGGAATATTATTGAGATACAACAATTATAAACAAAACATTGACCACTCAGTGAATATTTTTTTCTAAATATGAATAATTTGTGAAATTTGGAACACTGGGGCACTGGGAATACTTGTATGAACTGGTGCAGAGTGAAGTATGAAGAGCCAAGAGAAAAATGTACACAGTGACCACAATAATGTAAAAGAAAACAATATTGAAAGACATTAAAACTCTGATCAGTGCAGTTGGTCAATCTTGACTTCTGAGTTCAGTCATTCTTCAGTCACAAGACTCCTTGTGATCCCATTTTAGTGTTTTCTTGGCAAAGATACTGGAGTGGTTTGCCATTTCCTTCTCCAGATCCTTCTCCAGATGAGGAAACTGAGGGCAAATAGGGTTAAGTAACTTGCACAGGGTCACACAACTAGTATTTATAAGATTCAGGGTTTGATTCCAACACTAACCCTCTAGCCACTATAACATGCTGCCTCTCCTTTCACATAGTAGCCACTTAATTAAAGTTTGTTTAATTGAATTGAAATAATTGCTCAAGAAACATTTATTTGGCCAAAAGGTGGTGCAGTGGATAGAGTGCTGGGCCTGGAGTCAGGAAGACTCCTCTGGCCTCAAACATTTACTAACTGTGTGTCCCTGGGCAAGTCACTTAACCCTGTTTGCCTCAGTTTCCTCATCTGTAAAAGGAGCTGGAGAAGGAAATGGCAAACCACTGTAGTATCTTTGCCAAGAATACCTCAAACGGGTCATGAAGAGATACGACTGAAACAACTACACGACAACAACAAACATTTATTTAAGCACCTGTGCCAGGTGCTGTGCTAAGTACTGCGGACTTGGACATGTTTTTTGACTCCAAGTCTAGTCTCTTTCTACTACATCCTGCTGCCTTAGTTCTGAAAAGCAGATAATGAGCCTAAAAATATTTTCATATAACTTGATACTCAACACCTTCAGTGCAAAAAATGGGCATGGGAATATTGACAAAGACTATATTGGAAAATATTGACCAAGATCAAGAAGCGATATGGTCCAAATGGTTGTAGGTATTCAGAACTCTTATGCCTGTACATATTATAAGGATTAAATGACATAAGTAAAAGTGCTTTGTGAATTGTAAGGCATTATACAAATCCTAGTTATTGTTTTCATCATCATCATTTTTCAGGAAGAAAAGGATAAGGACTTTGGTTCTGCTAAATAAGAAAACATGAACAACATCAAGAAAAAATGAACATCATTTTTGAAAAATGAATTAATTGAAAGTAAAAAAACTCAGTATCAACATAGGAGCTGGCAGAGTAGATAGAGTGCTGAACTTGAAGTCAGTAATACCTAAGTTGGACATGGTCAATCATGTGTGTGAGGAAAATCACTTTGGTGGCTGAATGGTAGGTGGATTGGAGTGGGAAGACACTTGAGGCAGGAAGACGCACCAGTAGAGTAATGCAGTAGTCCAAGTGTGAGGTGATGAGGGCCTTTACCAGGGTGGTTGGGAGTATCAGAGGAGAGAAGGGGGCATATTTAAGAGATGTTGCAAAGGTGAAATTGACAGCCTTAGCATTAAAATGGATTGTGAGGGGTGAGAGATAGGGAGGCATCCAGAATAACTTCTACAGTTAAAGGGTACAGTTCAAACTTGATAGACTCGGAGACCCTTCCAATTCTGATATTTTGTGATTCTGAAAGAATTTAAAAATGAAACCTGGAGGATAACAGATATGTTGGACATTCCAAGAACATGGACACCCTGAAAAGGGGGCCATGTCTTCTGATTCAGAGACCTTAAGCTACTCAGAAATAAGGAAAATTCTCCATCTCCATAGGGCTTAAGCCTGGCAAAAAGGGGTGAAACCCATTTAGCACCGGTGTATTTCAGAGACAAGGTAAAGTCATGTGAATAATCCTGGGGAGCAAAAGATAAAAGATCTTAGACAATTGCAGACATTATGAGATTCTTTCTTTCTCATGCATCTATCCAGAATACTAGACTGCATCTGCCTAATTCTTCCTCTAACCCTGGAGATGAGTACTCTCTAAGGAAGGAAACAAGCATTTATTAAGCACCTACTATGTGCCAGAAACTGTGATACATGCCACACAAATATTATCTCATTGATATATATCTCATCTATTGCCTCTATCTACCTTGAAATTTTGCCCATTGGCCTTCAGCCATCTGGTCCAATAGCTACCTACCTTGACCTGTATTTTCCCTGTTCTCTACTACCTCATAAGCCTCCAACCTATCCTGCCCGATTTGGGCTACTATGCCACTTGACTGACCATCTGACCCCTGCATCGTCTGACTTCGACTGCTGTCTACTCCTCCTGCCTGCCCCAGACTGGTAGCCCAACTCCATCATTGAGTAAATGACAAAATGTCACCAAAGTAAAAAGGTGGGAATAAAAGCAAATGTCAAATTGCTCAGCAGAGTTGAATAAGCCTGGAGGAAGAACAGCTCTATGCTCCAACTTAAACATAGTTTTACCTTGTTTTTTTTTTTTTAAATCACCTCTACTATGACACATTAGTGATCATCTCGCTATAATTCTTGATTATCTGGGCTAACAGAGGGAAGCATTAATTCCAGCAAGACAGTGCATTGGATAATCTGCCTGGGGCTTTCCTTTTGCTACAGCAGCATCTAAATCTGGAGTATAGGAAGACAATGAGATAAAATAACAAGGGAGGCAAGTAGCTGGAAAGTAAATCTCCAGAGTCTATTAGGAAAAGTAATAAATTCAGATAGTTTCCTCCCTGCCTTCCTGCATGGGTAGGAGGTGGAGCAAAAGCCGTATCTGCATAACATTTTCATCCTGCCAAAAAAAATGAGGGGAAGAGCAACAGTTTATCTTTTACAGATAAGCTTGGCTCTGACCATTTACCTAGCAATTACCCATGATTCCTGTCTAGCTCTACTGCCTTGATTTTCATTGTCTGTGTTCATCAGCAAATGCTACAATTCAGGATTTGCTTTATTGTTTTGTCGATTGTCTAGACTTCAGAAAGTGAAATGTTCATATTACAAATTAAACTTAAAAGCATGGCTTGTATTTTTTGAGAGATCATTATTAAATACTTACCAGCACACCACCACTTCCAACCCTGTCAAATTCAGGACTCTTATCTCCTAGCATTCCAGTGTGGCCTTCTGGAATATAAGTTCCATCTCTGCAGAAGCTGTGCTAATGGCTACTTGTATTTGGCCCACGTCAAGCACATCTTCCCCCCCCCAAAAAAAAAATCAGCAGCAGACCAACTATTAGGTCAACTGAAATAGTTTACAAGCCAAACTACAGAAACAGTGACCAGTGAGTGCTTGAAAGAACTATGAATCTCAATGGCAGGAAAAGTCAAAAAATGAGAAGCTAAGGAAAGGGAATTAGAACAATTTGCCTATACAGAAAACAGATGAAGTACATATACATAAGCACAAAGACAATGGAAATAGAAGTTTTATGACTCTAGAGTGACATTTGTAACCATGATTATCATTCAAAAGAAGCACATGAAAATCCTATGTCCTATGAAGTATAATATAATAGAATACAGGCACTCCTGAGCTGATTTATGAGTGTCTCTTGTATACAAATGGATCTTCCTTCCCACCCACATCCCTTGGAAGCCTTCCTTTTCACTCATCTCATGAAAGAGAGCAGCCAAGCTAAACTGGGCCCATCATGCCACCTGGTGGCTTTAGCTAGCAACTGTCTGCATCTACATTTCTCTGAGGGTAACCATTAGCATGCTGTGTTTTCCTTTTCTCTTCTGACTTTTATTGCTCACCACTCAATTCTTTCTTAAGTAATCATTCTTATATGTATATATGTGCATATACTGAAGGTTGTTGATTCACAAATGGAATAGAAAGATAGAGCTGAAGGTTATTGAGTCACAAACGGAATAGAACAAGAGGGCAAAGGTTTTTCTTGAGATAATTGGCTACAAGCAAGAGTGAGAAGATGGAGAAAGGAGAAAAGAAGCAAAAATGAATGTTATATATACATATAAGCATATATACATACATGTGTATATATTACATACACACATGCTTTTACATATGTACATACATACACATGTGTATATACGTATATGTGTATGAGTGTGTATGTGATTAAATATAGATATACACTAAGATACTTTTTTTTACTTCTTTTCTCCTTCTATCTTTCTAGTCTTGCTTGCAGCTAATTATCTCAAGAAAAACCTTTGCCGTATCTTTCTATTCTATTTTTGAGTCAAAAAATTACTCTAATCATGCCCTATGGGCATGAGTACTGCTGGTGATGCATCTTTATCACAGAAAAAGAAAACCCAAAGTTCTGAAGTGAAATTAGACAAAATTAAAGAGCCATTGCGATCTATATTTCAAGCTCTTGAAAATGTCCAGGAATTCTCTTCAGAATCTTCATAAAACTCTATCTGCCTGTTCCTCCTCTCATCAAATCTGCTTTTAAGTGCAAGATGTCAAGATGAACAAAAACTATTTATTTTTGTCATGTTCCCATTCCACACAGTCACTACTGCTTTAACAGTATTGTAGACTATCCTCAATTTATCCTGTGAATATCTTTTTTTGTACATAGTTGTTTGCATGCTCTCTCCCCCATTAGACAGTGAGCTCCTTGAAAGAGAAGGACAGTGTTTTGGGCTTTCTTTGTATCCCCAGTGCTTAGCACAATGTGGCACATAATTTTGTTATTGTTGAGTCATTTCAGTTGTATCTAGCTCTTTCTAACTCCATTTTGGAGTTTTCTTGGCAAAGAGGTGGTTTTCCCCTTCTGAAACAAACAGGATCAAACAGGTAGTAAGTAAATCTGTAAGTAGTAAGTAAGTAAATCTGAGGCCAGATTTGAACTCAGATCCTCTTGACTCCAGGGCCAGCTCTCCATCCACTGTACCACCTAGTTGCCCCGCATGTATGAGGTGCTTAATAAATGCTTGTTGTCTATTTTTTTCATTACAAATAAATAGTATGTCAGCTGCATTACATGTTATATAGGCTTGGGTGGGCTTGCTGAGAACCTACAAATAGCATTGTGTCTTTGGGTAATTGAGTTTCCAGGTTTCAAACAATCAACTTACAAATGACCTTTGAGAACATAACCTATTTGCCAGGAGTTTCATGGTGTATTGGTCTTAGAGTCAAGATTTAAATTTTGTCTTTGACCAGAATCTCATTTTCCAAATCTCTAAAATGGGGATAGTAATTTCCGTAGTATATATCTTTCAGGGTTACATGAATATCAAATAAAATAATGTTTGTAAAGTGCTTTTAAAACCTTAAAGTGCTATGGAAATGCCAGCAATAAGAGGGAAACTATCTGCACACTAATATAGACATTAGAAATGTTCCTGTCCGAGCTCTACCTCTAAATAGCTATGTGACCTTGCACAAGTGACATAGCCTTTCTCCATATTAGTTTCCTCATCTGTAAAATGGGAACAACAGCCTTCTTCACATGATTTTGGGAAAATCAAATGAAATGATACATCTGAAGTGCTGTCTGAAGCATAAAATGCTGGACAGATGCGAAACTACATGGCTAGCACCCTAGTTCAGTCCCTCATTTACCTAATCCTGGGACTGTTTCAATAGACTTCTAACTAGATTCTCTGCCTCCAGTATCTTCTCTCTCCAGTTTGCCACACAAACAAATTGATATTTACAAAGCACAGATTGATCATGTTATTCCCTTGTTCAAAAAACTCCATTGGCTGCCTTTTGTACCTAGCATAAAATACATATTTCTCTGTTCTGCATTTAAAGCCCTTCACAATCTGGTCCCAGGCTACTTTTCTGGGCTAATTACATATTACTCCTCTTTACACATTGTATCTTCTGATTAAATTGGCTGCCATGTTTCCCACCTCTATGTCTTTGCACAAAATCATGTACTTCCACCTCTTACCTTAATTTGAAGCTCATCTCAAACACCACCTCCTTACATAAAGCCTTTCCTGATTACTTTTCCCATGCTCCTAGTACCTTCCTCCTTACTTGAAATTATTATGTATATTGACATATATGTATACGTATTGTTTCCCTCACAATGTACACTCCTTTAGGAAATGGAATTTTTTTGATCTCTATCCCCATTACCTAGCAGAATGCCTGGCACATCATAGGTGTTTAATAAATCAGAGGATCATGTATCATTGAAAGCTAAAAGAAACCTTTGAGGCCATTTAGCCCAACTTTGTCCTTTGGTGTCTGAGAAGATGAGACTTGGAAAGATTAAGTGCCTAACCATGGTTGCACGGTTAGTAAAATGTAGAAGTGAGGTTTGAACTAGAGTCTTCCTGACTCTAAGTCTAGCGCCCTGTCATTATACTGTCTTTTCTTTAAATATGTGTTAAATTAATGAATACTTTCTCTACCTTTCTTCCCCTGCCTTCTCATTGTATTTAGGCAACAGAAATGGAAAAGGAAGATTGACTCTCATTAATTCTTAAATTTTCCATCATTCATTATTACCCTTCTTCTCTATCATACACAAACCCACATATTATGAAGTATGGCAAAATCTGATATCTGAGTTGGATGACTGCCTTGCTGCCCACCAACCCTGCCAATGGTACCGAGTGCCATCCAAAGGTAATGTTAGTTTCATTGGTGTCACTCAAGAGCCAAAAGGCTGTTGGTTCCTACATTAATTGGTTATGATATTTGCTTTTATCAAGTATTGATAATATTAACACAATGGGAGGAATTATGTTTTATCTAACAAAATATATTAAGTTCACGCTAAGTACAATTAAACTTGTCAGAAACACAGCTCTAATGTGAGGAATCTCTTGGTTTAGGTCAGTTTTAGCATGAAATAAGGAACTTGTCAATCACTGAACATTTAACATAAGGAGGTTTACTTTGCTCTAACACAATAAGAATATATAAGGGCACAGTGGCAGTTATCTGGACATAGGCCCCATGTCTACATATGGGAATGTATCTGGACAATAGGTTTTCAGGATATGACTCACATGGAGACTCACATGGTCTTAGGTGACCACTAAGTCTGAAAGGCTCAGACTCCCTGTGTCTGGGATTTTTTATTTCCCTAGAATACCAGGAAACCAAGTGGTACAGCGTAGATACAGTACAGTGTCGGGCCTGGAGTCAAGAACACTCATCTTCCCGAGTTCAGATCTGGTCTCAGACACTTACTAACTATGAGACACTGGGCAAGTCACTTAACTGTTTATCTCAGTTTCTTCATCTGTAAAATGATCTGGAGAAGGAAATGGCAAACCACTCCAGTGTCTTTGCCAAGAAAATCCCACGTGGGGTCATGAAGAGTCAGACACAATTGAAATGACTAAACAAGAAGACCAGGAAATGGGCCAGTCATGTCATGGGGTAGCTTTCTCTTCTTATAAATAAAACCTCCCCGTGTTGTGAGTGGGAGGAAAGAATATGGGGAATGCCAGTGTTCTCACAACACTGATCTTCACTGTCCTGCCTTTATGACTTTATTCAGGCTATTTACTAGGCCTAGAATACCTCTATCCCCTACTGTTCTTCAAGGCCTAGGTTAAATACTGTTTCCTCCATAAATTTTTCCTTTATTCTCTGTAAGGAAACTTTTCTTGTGTCAGTCCTCACGTAGTATTTTGTGCCTCCCTCATACATTCATCCTGTGTTGTCTTCTATTAAAAACTCATATTTTATCATACTTAAAGCCACAAAAAAGGACTTTTCTCACAACAATCCTGAGAAATAGGTAGTATAAGTTATTATTATTCCTATTTTACAGATGAGGAAAGTAAGGCTATGAGAGATTGAAGTGACATATCCAGAGATACACTAGTAATTGTGTGGGTATGATTCCATGCCAGTTTTCTGGCTCCAAGTCCTGTATTCCTTCCAGTACACCATCTTGCTTTCTCAATATGTTGTTAAAGGGAGTTGTATATGTGCTCTATTCTGTGTCTTATTGATCTCTCTATCTCCTCCAGCACCTATCAAAGTACTTAGAACCTAATAGGAAATTAATGAATTCTTTTTTGAAGTTCAAATTGTTGAAAGATCAGATAACGAAGGGTGGACCTGGTATAGTATAGTAATATATTCAAGCACAGAGCAAGGACACAGCAAGTTGGAAGACTGGGCCCAATTAATTCTTGACCTCTACTTCCCTTCAACCATTCAACACATACCACCTCTAACCCCTTAACCTCAACTTGTTCCTCTTTTCTGTATGCAAATACACGCACAAGAGCTATGGAGACATTTGATATACCTACTGGACTGTAGTATTATGAGAATGGATTTTTGTTGTTGTTCAGTCATTTCTGCTGTGTCCAACTCTTCTTGGCAAAGATACTGGAGTGGTTTGCTGTTTCCTTCTCCAGCTCATTTTATAGACAAGGAAACTGAGGCAAACAGGATTAAGTGACTAGCCCAGGGTCACGTAGTTAGTAAGTATTTGAGGCCAGATTTGAACTCAGGAAGATGAGTTTTTCTGACTCCAGGCCCAGCAACCTATCCACTGAACCACTTAACTATCTTATGGGAATGCTTACTGTTCATCAAAAATCCCTTGAACTATGAAAAAAAAAATACTTATTTCTGACATTAGCAGACATCATTTTGTCTGACCTATGGAAGAAAGATTTTTTTTCACAATGAATACATCTGGAAAATTGTTCCTTTTCAAAGTCTATTTTTTTGTTTGAAAAAGGCAGAAAATCTTTTTGTCTCTACCAACAACTGATGTTTTGCCATCAGCTAGAAAAGAGGGCAAAGGCAATTCAAGAAGCAAGCTTTCAATCCAGAGTTTAACCACATCCAGTGAAAATAGCTTGACCTTTTGCAGTGTCCTTTAAAGAATGTACTGCATTCACACACACAGAGTCTTTCCTTTGAAGGTAGAGTTCTTAACCTTCTTTGCGTTACAGACCCCTTTGGCAGTCTGGCGATGCCTATGGACCCCTTCTCAGAATAAAGTTTGTAGTTTACGATTACAGTTGAAGGAAATGCTAAATTTCAGTAATGAAGGTTGGTTATTTTTTTTCTTTTTTCCTATCTAAGTTCATGGAGTCCTTGAAATCTATTTATGGACCCCTTGGGGCTCTGCTGATCCCAGGTAAAGAATCCCTGCTTTACAGAAAGCAGAAACAGGCACTGTATACAACTAATATTTTCAGGCCTGAAATACTAGCACCCTTGAGTCGCAGGAGCAGTCAGTCCCCAAGTTCTTTAACAACCAAATGAGGTAAGAAGATGGCACTGCAGATAAGTCATAGAATCAAATAATCAGAGCTGAAAGGACCTCAAAGGGCATCTAATCCAGCCCCACTCATTTTACAAAAGAAGAAATTGAGTCTCAGGAAGGTTAAGTGATTTGCCATGAGTTACAAAGGTAGTGTCAGCTAGTAAGTTAGTCAACCTGTAAAATAGAATGTGAACCCAGCTCTTTCTGATTTCAAATCTGACATTCTCTGCACTGTGCCTGTCACTTACAAGGGGCCTTGCTTGTAGCAATCCATCCCAATGATTCTGCAATTTTTGTATCATAAGGCAATGCTGATGGTTATTGCTACTGCTATCACAGTCTCTGCTAACCTATATTCTCTTCCTTTCAAAATACTGAGTGAGGAGAGGCATGATTCTGAAAAAAAATAAAATAAAATGATGAAAAGATTAGATGGGTTTTTTTGCCCGTGGTACCTTTCAAAATGATGGGCTCTCCCCCTTGTCAAATGTTCAGAAGCAGATCCTTTATTAACTGAAAAAATAAATATGACCTCTAGCCTCTCACAATGCTGGGACTACTTGGACTGAATTTCCAACCACAGAGAGAGAAAAAAGGAGGCAACTGGCAAGAATTGACTAGAACTCTGACCCTTGCTCTGAATCTGGTTTGCTGTCCCTTATCATTTTCATTTTCCTAAAGCAGAGTTCAAGGTATCTAGGTGGTAGGGGCAGCTAGGTGGCACAGTGGATAGAGCACCGACCTTGGAGTCAAGAGGACCTGAGTTCAAATCCGGCCTCAGACCAAACATTTAACACTTACTAGTTGTGTGACCCTGGGCAAGTCACTTAACCCCAATTGCCTAAAAATTAAAAAAAAATTTTAAAATTTTAAAAAAAGATATCTAGGTGGCACAAATGGGTAAAGCTCTGAGACTGGAGTCAGGAACATCTGAGTTCAAATCCAACCTCAGACATTGACTAGCTGTGTGACCCAGGGCAAGTCACTTAACCCTGGTTGCCCCAGTTCCTCATCTGTAAAATGAACTAGAGAAGGAAATGGCAAACCACTCCAGAATCTTTGCCAAGAAAACCCCAAACGGGGTCACGAAGAGTCAGACACAGCTGAAATGACTGAACAACAGCAAATGTGCATGATATATATATGCAGGATAAACAATTGATAACCACAGAGCAATAGCACTAGCATTAAGCAGGACCAGGAAAGGCTTCTTACACAAAGTAGCAAGTCATTGAAGGAAGCCAGGTGGCTAGGCATGGAGAACAATGACCCAGTGATAACACACCGTCAGAAGATGGAGTCACTTGTGTGAGGAACAGCAAGGATGCCATGGTGTCATTGGATCTTAGAGTGCATGAAGGGAAATAAAATATAAGAATACTGGAAGGTTAGGAGGGGGACAAATTGTGGAGGGTTTGAAAAGCCTAACATTTCATGGTATTATTATTTGATTATAAATATTATTTTATCCTGGAAGTAGTAGGGATGTATTGAAGTTTATTGGATAGGAGAGGAGGAATTTGGTAAGGCCTTTGCTTTGGGAAGATAACTTTGGTAACTGAGTGGAAAATGAACTGAAGACCTGAGGAAAGGAGACCAACGAGAAGGCTATTGCAATAGTACAGGTGATGAGGGCATGCACCAAGTGTTGCCAGTGGCAGATAAGAAAAAAAAAAGGCAATATAAGAGAGATGTTTCAAAGGTAAAATTGACAGGATTTGGCAATGGATTAGAAGTGAAAGTGGGGAGGGTCCTAAGTGTTCAGGATGACACTTAGGTTGAAAACCTGGGGAACTGAGAGGATGGTGGAGCCTTCAATAGTAACAAAGAAGTTCAGGAGAGGAAAGCCTTTGGGGGTAAAGATAATGAGTTCAGTTTTGGATTTGTTGAGTTTAAGATGTCCAAGGCACATCTTCTTCAAGATGTCTGATACACAATTGGAGATGTCAGACTGAAGGTCAGGAGAGGTTAGGGCTGAACAAATAGATCTGAGAATCATTTGTATCAAGATAATTGAATCCTTAGGAACTAGTGAGATCAAGCAAAACAGCATAGAAAGAGAAGAAAAGAGGGCCTAGGACAGAGCCTTGGTAGATACTCACACCCACAGTGGGTCTGCCTGCCTCATGTCTCTCCCCACTTCAATCCATCTTCCATTCAGCCACCAAAGCAATTTTCCTAAAGCACCTATCCAAATATGTCATCCCACCATTCAATAATCTCCAGTGGCTCCCTCTGTCTCCAGGATCAAATATAAAATCTTCTATTTGGCATTCAAAGCCCTTCTTAACGTACCCCCCCTCCTACCTTTCTAGCCTTCTTATACTTTACTCCTCACCACATACTCTTCAATTCAGTGGCAATCCTGGTTGTTACATAGAAAGATGCTCCACCTCTCAGCTCCAGGCATCTCTCTGGCTGTCCTTCATGCCTGGAATATTCTCCCTCCTTCTCTCTCCCTCCCTGGCTTCCTTTAAGTCCCAACTAAAATCCCATCTTCTACAGGAAGCCTTTCTCAACCTTTCTTAATTCTAGTACCTCCCCTACGTTAATTATTTCCTATCTCTCCTGCATATAGCTTGTTTGTACATTTTTATTTGTTTGATGTTTCCCCCCATTAGATTGTTTGGTCCTTGAGGACAAGGACTATCTTTTGCCTCTTTTTGTATCCTCAATGCTTCGAACAGTACTGGGCACATAGTAGGTATTTAATAAATGTTTATTGACTGACTGACTGATAGCCACCAAGTGAGACACAGATGATTTCTACCAGTTGCACCTGGCTCTGTCCTAGGGTCCAAAGAGAATATGTCTAATCTTTTCAAAATACTCAATGGAAATTTCAAACTGGGTATACCATAGGCATCTCAAACTCAATGTATCCAAACGAACCCCTCACTATCTTTTTTTCCCAAAACCCACTTCCCTTCTGAATTTACTTATTGCTCTCTAGAGCACCATCAACCTTCCAATGATTGAGGTTCACAACCTTGGGGTCATCCTTGAAATTCTCACCCCAACATACCCAATCAGGTGCCAAGTATTGTGGTTTCTATTCTCACAACAGCTCTCACGTATATCTATCATGGGCAAGTGTCTTAATCTCTTTGAGTTTACCATCTGTAAAATGTGGGGTAGGACAAGTAGTGGGGTTGAACTAGAAGATCTCCCAGGTTACTTTCAGCTCTAAATTAGTGATCCTATGATTCCTTCTCTCCACTCACTAACTCCCTAGTTCAGATCTTCATCATTTCTTTTTTTTTTTTTTTTTGGCTTTTTTTTTTTTGGTGAGGCAATAAGGGTTAAGTGACTTGCCCAGGGTCACACAGCTAGCAAGTGTCAAGTGTCTGAGGCTGAATTTGAATTCAGGTCCTCCTGACTCCAAGGCTAGTGCTGTAGCTGCCCCCTATCTTCACTATTTCTTACCTGGACTGCTACAACTATTGGGTTTCTCTCCTTCAAATCTCTTCAGCCTATCCTCCTCATAGCCACCAAGGTGATTTGCATAAAGCACAGCTATCTTAATGTCTTTCTCCTACTCAATAACTTTCAGAGGCTCCTTGTTATCTCTAGGATCAAATAAACTCCTGTTTGATATGAACTCTCAACAACTTGGCCTCTCTGGTCTTCTTACAAATTACCCCCTTGATGTCCCCTACAGTACAGTTACATTGGTTGACTTTCTCTCGTTCACACGTGGATCTTCATATTCTCTTTCTGAGGCTTTGTGCTGACTATATCCTTCCATTCTAACTCTTGGAGTTTCTCGCTCCCTTTAAGTCTCAACCCAAGCATCACTCTCAGAAGGCCTTTCCTGTTCTTCTCAGCTGCTAGTGCTTTTCCATTCAATGGTAACTTGATTTTTGTATGTTTTGTTTTTTATATATACATATATATATATATGTATATATATATATATATGCATGTCTCCTCTATTAGAATATAAGTCCTTGGGGACTGGAACTTATATTTTTGGTTCTATATCCCAAGTGGTTACCACAGTGCCTAGATTGAGCATAGTAGGTGCTCAATAAATGCTCATTGGCTGATTGAGATGTCAAAGAAAGGAGAAAGGGACATGAGAAGAGAATCCAGTTCACCTCCTGGCTGATTTTCCTGGCTGACTTTGTACTTATTCTATTAGAGAGAACCAATTCTTCCTAGCTTTGGCTATGCTTCATAAAAATTCTCCCCTGTGGTGGTCATGAATCATATAAAGAACAAAGGTGCCAAAAATCATTCATGGCCTGAATTTCTAATTTAACTCATTTTTATTTTTTTTTATTTTCTTTTTATTTCATTTTTTGTACATTTTGAGTTCCAAACTGTGGTTTGGAACAGAATTTGGTAAGGCCTTTGCTTTAGTCTTTCCTGGTCTGCCTTAATGCTTGTACTTTCCCTCTGTGATTATCCACTATTTATTCTGTATACATCTTGCACATTAGTTGTTGTTCAGTCGTTTCAGTTGTGTCTGACAGACCTAATAGTGGTTTGCTGGGTCAAAGGGTATACGCAGTTTTATAATTCTTTGGGCAGAATTCCAGATTGCTCCCCACAATGGTTGGACTGATTTAACTCTTAACTCTCCAGTGACAATGTCTAGGCTCTAATGCATGCCCTGAATACAGTGAACAGGTTAACATTCATGCTAGACCTTTTGTTCAGTACTTCATATAATAGCTTGTCTTATACTGATGAAATGGGCCTGCAGACTATTCCCCATGAGATTGAAAGCTCCTTGAAGGCAGGAACTATCTTTTGTCTCTTTTTGTATCCCCAGCACTTAGCCTGGCACATAATAGGCACTTAATAAATGTTTACTGTTTGATTAATTGAAAATAAGCCCTAAAATACTATTGTATAGATGAGGAAATTGGGGCTATCAGAGGTTAAGTGTCTTTCTCAGAGTCACACAGAAAGTATCTGAAACAGCATTTCAACCCAACACTCCCTGACTCCTGGTCTCTCTCCATTTTCAAGAAGTTCAATACCTGACTCATAGTCATCCTCTCCATCCCAATTTCTGCTCTCATACTTGGGGACTTCAATAGGCATACTCCTGCTCCCATAAACAACCTGGCCTCCCCCTGCAGGAGACCTCCCAAGAGTGCCCCCGTACTTCTCCATCCATATGGTCATCCCCATTTTCCTCCCCCAACCCAAGGTTCAGCCTGCATGATAAAGTAGGAAATATGGCAGTGCAAAATTTGGAAAGAAAGAAAAGGTTCCCTCAAATAGGAGAGGTAGAAGTAGCTACAGGAAGCCATGGCCTGAGGTATTATCTCTCTTCCTGGCCTAGTTCCTGAAATGCCTCCTCCCTCCCTAGGGAATAAATGATGATCTCCTCAATGTCGGTGCCCAGGCCACAACAATCTAGTCATAAATCTGCTCTGGAGTCCAATGTACTCTTTCCCCTGTACTGTAATGCTTTCCCCTATACCTTACTGCTTTGTTCTCATGCAATTCAGCTGCTGACAAATGAGTTTCTGCTTTGCTTCATCACTTTTTGGACATTTTCAGATCAGCTACCACACTCAAGCTCCCCCTTTTTATTCCCTTTCATGGGTTTGTCTTCTCCCATTAGAATGAGAATTTCCTTGAACGAAAGGATTATATTGGTTGCTTATATTTGTTTAGGTAGCACAGTGCCTGGCATACAGTAAGCACTTGATAAATGTTTTTTCATTCCTTCAAATAATTTGTTACTAGCCTGAGCCACATGCAGGGGGCTCAGCTTAACTGCCCTCATCATAGCTCCCTGCTGCACATGAAGGGACAATTAGACTTTCTCCATAATGTATCTAAAAGCCCAGGAGCAAATTTCAATAAACCAGAAAACTCAGATTTTCTAAAATTCTATTGTATCATCTTTTCATTTTAGAAGTGGGATGCAGTAGAAAGAGTACAAGGTTGTGAGTTGGAGGAGATGACGTTCAAAGTCTGACTCTGGTGACAAGAGTCAACTGTGTGCCCTTGTATGATTATAGGCAAAGCCACTTAACCTCTGCAGCCCTCATTGTCCTCAACTGTAAAAATGAGTGTGTTGGACTAGATAACCTCAAAGGTCCCTTACCACTATGATTCAAGTGCATAGCATAGTGCCTCATACACAGTGAGTGCTTAATAAATGCTTATTTACTGACTTCCAGATCGAAATCTGTGATCCTATGATCTTCAGAAATTCTGTTCTCCAGTCTCCTGATTTTCATCCAAGCAAGACAAAGAAATAAACTTTTCATGCCTGTATCACTATTCTATTTGACCTTGTGGTTATTTTATTATTATTTTATGGTGTGACAAACAGGAAAGAATAAACACACACACACACTACATAGCAACACAGCCAGGGAGAGATTCAGCCAGCACATGCTCAGAGCAGAATCTGAACAGGGAATTTTTGTACCTTAAACGTGGGCTTAGCTGAGAATAGGTAATCAATGCCAGATATTAGAAGGGGCATCCCTAATTAGACCCCAGTTGTGATAAGGAAATTCTCCCAGTTGCCCATCAGTAGCAGACTCAGCAGGGAAGGGGTTTCCTAATTGGAACCAGATATTAGATGTAGGTCCAATTCCAAAATCAGCCAGGAGCCTACTCCAATCAGGAGCCACAATCATTTACATTTTTGACATAGGGTCAGAATGAGTCTGTCATAGCATATATATTTATGGTCATTAGGACCACTAAGCTGAAGTGACTTCATATTGGACTCCTATATACTATAACATCATACAACATATTTTAAAAATTACAGTTATAATAATTAACTAAATTGGGAAGATAAGTCTGGATAATTTTAAGAGTCTATATAAGTTCCTAAGAATCAGGGCATGCTGAAGCCAGCTCTAACTTGCTCACAAGTTGATTATTAAAATTTTAGTGTTGGGGGCAGGTAGGTGGCGCAGTGGATAGAGCACCCGCCCTGAAGTCAGGAGGACCTGAGTTCAAATCCGGCTTCGGACCAAACACTTGACACTTACCAGCTGTGTGGCCCTGGGCAAGTCACTTAACTCCAATCGCCAAAAAAAAAAATTTGGTGTCAGCATCTATCTGCAATCACTACAAATCAGTGCTTGATTTATTGTTTTGTTGATTCTGTAGACATAAAATGTCAATAATGCAGACTGAACTTTAAAAATGTATATGCATGCTTTCTCCCACCCTCCACCCCCCAGAACCTGTAAATATTTACCAGCACACTCCTATACTTCTCTATAAACATGGCTTGAGCTCAACAGGACTGCAGAGAAGAGTCCGGAAATAAATCTTCACCAGATTGGAGGCCTGGTGACTATAGGCTAATGATAATAACAATAATAATAATAATAATAGTGATAACTGGCATTTATAAAGCACTTTATGGCTTGCAAAATGTTTTACATCCATTTTCATATTTGAACCTCACAACACCCCTGCTTGAAAACCATATATTAGAGCAATTTAGTGTCCTCATTATCTTGCAGGCAGAATAGCATGTGACAGCATTTCCTTGTACAGTTTGGGACCTCAATACTACTATTCATCCTAATTTCTCTAGAATTTATTTTATGGCATTCAGGGCACATGTCATTTGTTATGGGGCCAAACCCCATTGTTAAAAGGTAAGTCCTACAGTCAACCCCTCCCAAATGCGCTACAGGGAGTATCAGTCTGATTAGAGCTCTGATGTTCACTTGGTTGGCCAAGTACCAATATCAGAGATGAAAACGCCCAATGCATGCATGTCACCTTGGTTCAAATTAAATTTCTTTTTGCTCAGTTTGATAGTTTACATGGAGGCAAAATGTACGCATTGTAATGTAAAGGTAAATACTGGTCAGCAATTTCAGGATGTACTTTGATGAGATCAAGGTGATCCTGGGCTTTGCCATTTCAAAAGCTCTATTTAATCTATTCATCCAGGGAAGGTCAGGCTACTTATTCAAACTCCCAAGATTTATCCTACCCATGACACTTACTACCTGTATAACCTTGGGTGAGTTACTTCAATAAACTGAACCTCTGTTTCCTTATATATAAAGGGAGGGATTTGAATAAGATGAACTCTGAGTTCCCTACCAGCCCCAAATATGATCCTATATGATCTATATCCCCATGTCTATAATGCCAGTATATGAATATTTTGTGCTCAGTTGTTTTCCAGTCATATCTGACTTTTTGTGACCCCATTGGGGGTTTTCTTGGCAAGGATACTAAAGTAGTTTGCCTTTTCCTTCTCCAGCCCATTTTTCAGATGACAAACTGAGGAAAAAGGGTTAAGTAACTTTCCCAGGGTCACATAGCTGGTAAGAGACTGGACTTGAACTCAAGGAAGATGAGTCTTCCTGACTTCAGGCCCAATACTCTATCCGCTGCAAGCTATCTAGCTGCCCCTATGAATGAATTAGTAGGGGCAATATCTGGGCTGGTAATTTGTACCAGGCACTCCAATTTTAGTTGGCAAGTCAGAAGCGTGCCTGAAAAAAATGTGGCAATGCCAAAAGTATATCCATAGCAGCTTAATATAGCCTGGTGACAAAGATCATGTGGCCTATTATTTAGTGTTATTTATATCCACATACCCAGAACAGGTCTTTTAGAATGAGGACAGCCTTCCCTAGGTCAGGACTTTAGAAAGGTGTCAAATGCTGTGTCATTCAACTTTGCTTTTTCAATATTTTTCATCAGTCATCAAATGCTTCTAATTTTACACTATCCTCTTATGTTGTGATTTCTCACACTGTGTTTTATCTTGGCTGGCTTTTTATCATGGTAGCCATTTAATGGAATCCAAGTCTATCTCCGGATCTCAGTGTCTGGTAGCTTCTTATCCTGTAGTTTTGCTTTTATTCTCATCAGTTTCAATTTCAGAGGAAGATATTCTGTGGCCTTGTTCTGCGACTAGAATGTACCCTCTTTGGGATTTTGGTAATCTCTCTATATGCTGAACAAACTATGTAATCTAAACTTTTGTTCTTTTGAACTATGTAAAGACAGTAAGGTTTTATCTAAACATATTTATTTATTTATTCAACATTTATCAGTCATGTACCACATTTGCAGCATTGTATTAAAGACATTTATTTGGAAACATGGATAGTCCCTGTTCTTAAGAACCTTACAATCTAACTGGAAAGCCAAGAATAGCAAACTTGAAGAGTTAAGTAATGACGCCCTAAGTGTCACAAAATTAATGATAATAATGATGACAATTATTATGATAGTTAACATTTATATAGCACTTTAAAGTTTGCAAAACACATTACAAATATTTGATTTTATCTTTGTAATAACCTTGGGGAAGTAGGTGCTAGTATTACTTCCATTTTACAGATGAAGAAATTGAGGCAAAGAGAAGTTAAGCGACTTGCCTAGGGTCACACAACTAGTAGTGTCTGAGGTTGGATTTAAACTCACATCTTCCTAATTCATCTAGAGTTCTATCCATAATACCACCTAGCTGACAAAACAAACCTGCCTCAAGATGTTTCTCTGATTCTAGCTTGCTTTAGTTAGATAGTATCCATTAAATTTAATATAATCTCATTTTTAAGAAAAGATTTTCTAGTATGTGTAAAACCCTGAGCTTAGGAATTTTTTGATGGTTCCATAATTTCATGGTGGGGTTATTCCCTCTAATTTTCATTCCTTTTCATCCTTTGTGATACTGGGGATATAAAAATGAAAAATACAGTCTCTGCCCTCAGGAAGTTTGGAGTCTAAATAGAGAATGAGACATAAACAGATACATACATTAAAACATTAGAATGAGATTGTGAATAGAAGTCAAAGAGATGTATGAGAGATTGAGGAGGAATCTCTTCTAACTAAGAGAATTAAAGCTAACATTTAACCACTTATAAGGATTGAAACTGCTTTAGATTTACAATCCCCTCCGATCTGCACAACTATCCCATAAAGCAAGCACTACAGATATTATTTTACAGATGATGAAGCTAGTACTCAGCAAGGTAGTATTCTGAGCTGGGATTGGCCCAAGCTAATCCTCTAATAGGCAAGGTTCAATTTTGGAACAAAATGAAACACTCATAGGAAATTAACAAAAGGAGATTTACTCAGCCATAGAAAGAAATGAATATTCAACAAGGACTCCTGGAGTTGACCTAGCTAAAAGATTACCTGGAGCTCCTCATGGCATTTTTTAACTCAGGCAACAAGGAAGTGATATCAAAAGCTTAAGCCTTCAGTGCCCTGAGCCCAATAATACTTCAGGATATTTGGTCATAATAACTTTTAAGGAAAAAATTAGCCTAACTTGCATGGGGGGAAGGTTTAGGATATTACTCCTGCCACAGGCTGTGCCTTCCACAAAAATAGTGAATTTCAAAATAGGAGTGGATTTGGAGGAAAGATAATGATTGAGACTAGTCCCAAGTTTTATTTCAGATAGTCTCATTATTTGGTTCTTCTATGGTCCTTTTTTTTCTTCTCTTTTTCAATGTTTTCTTTCTTTTTTAACATCTCTGGCATGTCCTAATAATGAACTCTGCCCCCAAGTAACTGTCCTTTTTTTATGAATAAGCACAGTCAAGAAAAATAAATCAACACATTGTCCATACCTGAAAATGTTTGCATACTTCTACACCAGAGTTTGCTACTTCTCTGCTGAGGCTGGAGGCATGCTTCACAGTCAGCCTTCTGAAATTAGCATTAATTAATCAATCAACAAGCATATATTAAACATCTAATGTTTGTCAGGCACTACATGAGACATTAAAGAGTCAAATATAAAAGTGAGATAGTCCTTACCCTCAAGGAGCTGACATTTTACTGGAGGTCATTCTATTCCAGTGTATTTTAAATATGTCTTCCTTTATATTATGGTGGTCGTCATGTAGATTATTCTCTTGGATCTGTTTATTGCACTCTACATTGGTTCATATAGGTCTTCCTAAGTTCTTATTAATTCTTTACATTTGCTGTTCCTTATCTATCATATATCACAATTTTGTTCAGTCATTCTTTAATCTATGTATGTTTACTTGTCTTCCACTTCTTTGCTACTACTTAGAGGATGGGAGTCATAAACTCCTCCATTTTAGGAAGGGAACCGGACTGATATCTCCTCATTTCCCAACAGACTACACTCATTTTGGACTTCTTTGGCTTCCTTACCATGACCCCTTGTTAGGTTCCTTTACTCCCCACTTTTCAGCTTTCTTTTGTGTGTCATCTTCGCCCATTAGATTGTAAGCTCCTTGAGAGCAAGGACTGCCTCCTTCCTTTTTTTTTTTGTATTTGTATCCACAGTGCTTAGCACAGTACCTGAAACATAGTAGATGCTTAATAGGCGTTTATTGACTATTAACTTCTTTGCTACTAAAAAGTATGATATTATAAATTTTTTTGCATATACAAGGCCTTTCTTTCACCAGTTTTAGGTACATGCTTAATAGTGGTATAGCCAGGTCACAGAGTGTATGCAGAACAGTGACTTCTAAAATATAATTTCAAATTGTTTTCCAGGATAGGTGGACTAATCCACAGTACTACTAGCAGTCCATTAATGTGCTTACCTTCCCACAGCTCCTCCAACATTAAAATATTTTAATCTTTTCTCACTTTTGTCAAATTGATGGGGTTAAAATGAAACTTTAGAGTTGTCTTAATTTGTATTCCTCTTATAAGTGCTTTGGAGCATTCTTTCCTATGCTTGTTCATATCTTTTAATAATAAATCTATCTGTTCATATCCTTTAATAATATTTCAATTGGAAATGGATCTTGTTTATATTGTTTATACTCCCCATAAGTCTTAGATAGCAAACTTTTATCAGAGAGATCTGTTGTAAAGATGTTTTTTTTTCCAAATTCTCTTTTTTTTGTTGATTTTGCTTATGCAAAAGTTTTTTAATTTTGTGTAATCAAAATTATTTATTCTTTATTTGTGATTTATCAACCAATCAGCAAGTATTTATTAAACTGCTACTACATACCAAGTACTCTGTTCCTTGTTTAGTTAAAGAACTTGTCCCTTAGCCACACTTTTGCAAGATACTGTCTTCCATTTTCCTTTACTTGTTTATGGTCTTTATTCTTTAGGTGTATTCATTTGAAGATATCTGTGGTATATGGTAAAAGTCAATGATCTAACCCTAACTTCTGTCAAATTGGTTTCCAGTTTTCCCCAAAGATTTTTTGTCAAATAAAGGGGCCTTTCCCAGTTGTCCTTAATGTCTTTGGATAAATCAGTCACTAGATTACCATGTTCAGTTGCTTCTGGGTCTTGTTCATCTAGTCTATGCTATTGATTAACACTTACGCCAATATGAAAAAGGTTTCAAAATTCTTACATTAAGTTGAAAATTGATAATATTAGGCCCTCTAACTTCCCACTTCTTTTCATTATTTTCCCTGAGATTTTTTTTACCTTTCCTTCCTCCAGATGAATTATGTTATTATTTTGTCTAGTACTATAAATTGGTTGGCAGAGTACTAAATCTATACTTTAATTTAGGTAGTATTGTCATTTTTAATATATCAATGTGGCCCAACCATGAACAATGAATAGTTTGCAAATTATTTGCCTTCTCTTGATATTATTAAGAGTCTTTAGAATGGCAATTATATTCATAGAAGTTCTGAGTATATGTTCTTGATAGATTTAATCTCGGATATTTCAAACATTTCATAGTAATGTTGAATGGGATTTCTTTTTCTAACTCTCCCTGCTTGATTTTGTCAGTAATACCCAGAAGAGCTGGTGGTTGTGAGTTCAGCACTGAAATTTTTCATTTTTTTTTCACCGAATCTTTAGGATTCTCTAAGTCAATCACCATATGATCTGAACACAAATTTGTTCCGTCTTTTTCTATGCTTATATAACAAGGGAATTGACCGATGAGTCTATCCTTATGGTCATGAGCAGCATAATCTGATAATGTTATCCTCACATATACTTCAGAGCCTGCACAAGTACTGAATCTGAACTGCTTACCACATGAAGATGGAAATTATTTTGACTGACTGCTGAGCCTGAATGGAGAATTAATTCAAAAGGCATTAACTGGCTAAGGAATTTTTTTTTCCTTTCCTACATGACTGTATTTGAGTGAAGGATTTTGTAAGCCTCCAGGTGAGGAGAAACCCATCTAGGCTGCTACCTTTTGGCCAATTAGTGCATGGCCTGGGTGTTGTATTTGTTCTTGTTGTGTCTGTTTTTTCCTGCTTTTAGGTGAGAGTATTGGAGATGGTGATGCCTTGTGACCTTCAGAAGATCAGGAGATTGAGCCAACATAATTTCTGTGACAGTGACCTAGGCTATTCTACCAAAAACCCATATTCTGAAGTGCTGCCCAGAGGAACAGGAGCCAACTCTGCTGCTGCTGAAACAGGAACTCATCCAGCAGTTATACTGAATTTCAACAGGCAAATGCATCCTAGAAACTGCATTATATGTGAACCCACTCACCCCAGGCACTGAGGTGCAATAGAGTTAATTTTTAAAATTATAAACACAAATATTTCAACATAACACAAATGAAGAAGAATGTAAATGAGAATGAGTAAATGAGAAAAAAAGAAAATATCACAGACCTTTTTTTTTTTTTGTCTTTTGGGATATCTTTATCAAAGTTTTCCTTCTGCCTTTCTCATAATCTCATATGAACTTGTCTGTGGTTCCTTGGTATATGAACTCTCCCTGTCTATTTATAATATTTTTTCCTGTTGACCTATAATCTCTGGAGTATGGTAATCATTACAGGGTAGAGGATGGGGATTAAATTTTCTTTACAGTTGTGACATGCATTCTATTTTCACTTTATCCTCTAGTTCCTATGAGTAAAGGTAGTTTTCTTTTTACAATTTCTTGAAATATCTAGTTGGATTTTTTTTTACTTTATCATGGTTTTCAATGATTTTTTTTAAAAAAATCGTCATTCCTCAACCTGTTTTCCATGTCAGTTATTTCTTATGACATTTTATCACATTTTAAATTTTTTTCAACTTTTTATCCTTGTTCTAATATTTCTTTTTTATGTCAGAATTTTTTTGGTCTTCTGCTTAATTATTCTAAGTGTTCATTAATTGAACAAACTCCAATTTTCTCTAGAAGTAAATATAAACTCTTATTTTGTCATTTAAACTTGGTTTAAATGGTCTCTTCCTATCTTTCCAGTCTTCTTACTCATTTTTGTCTCCATACACTCTTGTCTAACCACATATGCTTGACTGGTTTTCCTCTCTCTTCTAGGTCAGGACTGACTCAGGATGGGTCAGGTTTGAGACTGGAATAGAATAAGATATTTTTAAAACACCTAGCAGTTTTAAAAAGGTTGACTTAACAATAACACAGAATGGAGTACTTAGCAAGGATACAGCAATGGTTTGGATAAGGCTTCCCTGACTCTGTGTTTTCCATTTTGCCAGCAGTCAGAAAGATATGTCAAGTCTGAGAGAGAAACTCTGGGCTCTTCTTGACCTTGATTTTGTACTGGAGCAACCAGGAAGCAATGGCAACGATTCAAGCCTTAGCCCCCTTGACCATACAGGACAATCCAGTTCCCTTCTCCTCCACTAAGAGAAATAATTATTAATAACCAATTAATATCAGGGGATCCAGGGTTTTTTCTCTATTTCCTCATTCTCTACTAGGTCAAAGCAGACT
This sequence comes from Vombatus ursinus, assembly GCF_900497805.2. NCBI lineage: Eukaryota > Metazoa > Chordata > Mammalia > Diprotodontia > Vombatidae > Vombatus > Vombatus ursinus. Next base: position 37,415,108 of record NW_020954608.1, read on the forward strand.
CTGAAGGATGGACTGATAATGAGATTGGGTTAATATTCTCCTCAGTCTTGGGTGAGACCCCACCCAACTGGGACATAAGTGGTTTGGGTGGAGGTAGATCCCGTAGTATAGATTGCCCAAGGCTGGAGTGGTCTGGGTAAAGATAACTAAGAGTGACATAATCAAAGTCATATCCCTCAGCCCCTCATTAAAATAAGCCCACCTCTCATTATAATATTCATTCTCTTATTAATTGTTAACCAATCAGGAGTTGATTTCTGCCTGTTGGGAACACCCACTCTTCCAAGGGTATTCAAACTCTCAGCATGGGGACCCCCCAAAGTTCATCTCTGGTTTACTAGAGAAAGCAAATGACCATCATTTTATTAATTGTTTGCTAGCCATAATTAATAAATTGATTATTATTTACCCAGAAATTATGTCTCTTGGACTTTTCATCACACTGCCTTTAAGGACTTTACATTTTAATGGGAAGACAACATTTGTATGTATTAGTGAAGATGAGGTACATATAGGCTCTAGAAGCTGGGAGATGGGGGGAATGGGCACCTTCTCCTGCCGAATGTGGTGCTTCAGCTGTGCCTCAACGAAGCCAGAGACTCAAAGAGTAGAAGAGAGGAGGAAGAGCATTCCAGACCTTTTTTTCCTTTGTATTCCCAGCACTTAGCACAGTTCTTGACACAGAGTAAGAACTTGATAAATATTTTTGGATTGATTAATTGATTGATTGGTCTAATACTTATTCTCTTTCCAAGTTTTTTCCTAAGAGTCCTAATTTTATTCTTTATATCTTGCTTCAACTCTTCATTGTCTTTAATGTCTTCCATCCACTTTTAGAGTCCTTGTGGCAAATCCATTCTTTTATTCTCTGGTTCCACTTGTAATTATTGTGAAGTGATTTTCTTCTTCTGAGATTTTATCCTGGGTTCTCTAAAGCCATAGAAGCTGTTCGTTGTATTAGGAGGCTTTTTGCTTTCAGACTGTTAACTTCTTTCAATATGTCTACTAGAGATGGATGTTACCCTTTCTTGTTATTCCTTTCAAACTTCTCTAGGCTCTGCCTTGTTCTTCTTATGATCATTCCAGGTCTCCAGTGAAGGACTCAGGGTGGGGGTTGAGCTACAAGCAATCATACTCCAATGTCACTCCTTAGCCTAGAGTGGGTCACCCAGCAGAGCACGCTGAGAATGATTCTGTTCCATTCAGCAGTCTTGGTCTGAGACATTTAGAGTAGAGATTGTGATGCTATATGGAGTAGGTAAAGGCCTGTCATTCTAGTCCCTGTGCTCTCCCACAGTCCTAAGTGGTAGAGCTGAGTTGGGAACATGGTGGTCTCCATTATGAATTCTTGATGCAATCCTGGATTGTCATGCTCAGCCAGGCTCAGTCTCTGACTCCTCCAGTGGTCTTAGATAGTCCTGAAATAGGGCACTGAGATTGAGTTGGTCCCTGATCTCTGACATAATATTTGAAAGAGTGGCAGAACCCAGGCCCTGACACAACCTTATATGGGTTGGAGGAGACTAGGCTCTTCAATCTGTTTTCTGGACTGGAAACCTGAATAATATCCCTCAGTCCTAGTAAAGGCTATAGAGGAGAATATGAGGATACCTCAGTGACGGTGCAGAACTGGGACTTCAAATTTTGTGGTTTTTAATTATGGATGGTTTTGATTTTTGTTTTGTGAGGGTTTGTTTTAGTCATATCTGACTCTTTGTGACCCCATTTGGGGTTTTCTTGGCAAAGATACTGGAGCGGTTTGCCATTTCATTCTCCATCTCATTTTACAGATGAGGAAACTGAAACAAACAGGGTTTGTACAGGGTCACACAGCTAGTAAGTATCTGAGGCCAGATTTGAACTTGGATCTTCCCGACTCCAGGCCCAGTGCCTGAACCCCTCCCTAAAATGGAGATTTCCCTCAAAGAGGAATTCTTCAATGGACAAAGGAGGATTAGCATGGCAGAGGGATGCTCCAGAATGAGGAGTCTCTTTATCCTTGACCTCCCTGGGGTATTTGCTAAGCAAGAGACTCTGTGGGTCAAAGCAAAGGGTACGGACATTTTATCACTCTCTTTGCTTTCCATAGCAGGTTGGTGCAATTCACAATTCCACTAATTCACAGTATGCCCGTCTTTCCAAAACCCCTTGAACATTGATTATTCTCCTCTTTCGTCATTTTTGCCAATTTACTGAGTGTGAGATAAATCCTCAGAGTTGTTTTGATTTACATTTTTCTAAATTATTAGTGATTTGGACTAATCTTTCATATGGTGGTTAATAGTTTGTGATTTTTATTTCAAGAAGTTTGTTCATATCCTTTAACCATTTATCTATTGGGGAATGGTTTTTGGTTTCATACATTTCTGTTAATTGTCTTTTTATCTTTAACACTAGACCATTATCAAAACATTGACTTTAGTAGACCCTTTGAACAAGTCATCTTTCTGACATCTTTGAATCACTCTAAATCAGGGCAAATAATGCCTGCCTCCCTCAAAAAACGAACAATGGGGAAATGCTTTGAAAGCTCAAAGGAATCTAAAAATGCCAAAAAGTGATCAAGAAACATTACAAATAATTGTATTTTCTAAAATAACATATTGGGGGGAAATGTTTCTTTTTAGCATATGAAGTTGTTGTATGTGTGTTTTTCCCCTCCATAACATGGAAAACCTGTTGAGAATTTCCCTAGTGTTAACAGTGCTCCAGGGATGTTTATTTAATGAATGGCAGGCTAGTTTTTTGCTGCAGGCCTTCAACATCTGTCTCTGGAGACCATCATTTTTAACTTTCAAGGGGATGCTTCAACATTTAAGTCTCTAGGTTTGTAACCCTGGAAGTAAGGAGAGGGAGAAAATATCTCCCTTCTCCTTTTTCAAAATATAAAGTTAAAATACCGAATTTACTCAAGTCTCTGTTGGTATGAGGTCCAGCCTCTAGAAAAATTTCTTCTCTTCTGTTAGAGAGTCAGTAAACATCTGTTAAGCCCCTACTATGTGCCAGGCACTGTGGTAAGTGCTGAGGATACAAAAAGAGGCAAAAGGCAGTCTCCACTCTCAAGGAACACACAATCTGATAAGGGAGACAAGTGAACAAATATATACAAACTATTTATTGGAAAAATAGGAAATAATTAAGAGATGGAAGATCCTAGAATTAAGAGGGTTGGGAAAGATTTCCAGTAGAAGTTGGGATTTTATTTGGGACTCAAAGCCAGGAAAGGCAGTAGATGGAAATGAGAAGGGAGAGCATTCCAGGCATTGGGGAAGTGGGGGAAGGGTACAGCCAGAGAAAATGCCTACAGCCAAGAAATAGAGTGTCTTATTCCAGAAACAGCAAGGAGACCAGTGTCATTGAATCAAAGAGTATATGGCAGGTATCAGAAGACTAGAAAGGTAGGTAGAGGCTAGGTTCTGAATGACTTTGAACAAAGAGGATTTTGTATTTGACCCTAGAGGCAAAAAGAGCCACAGGAGTTTTTAGGGTAGGGGGGGTCAGACCTGTGCTTTAGAAAAATCATACTGGTGGCTGAATGGAAGATGGATTGAAGCGAGGAAAGACTTGAGGTGGGCAGAAGCACCAGAGGTTACTGCAATAATCCAGGTGTGTGGTGATATACTAGAATGGCAGCTGTGTCAGAAGAGAGGACATCTTTGTGAGAGATGTTGCAAAGATAAATTCGGTAGATTTTGGCAACAGATTAGATATGGAGGGTGAAAGATAATGAGAAGTGGAGGATGACACCTAGGTTTCGAGCCTAAGAGACTGGCAGGATGATGTTGTCCCCTATAATATTAGGAAGATGATGTTGTTTGTCCTCAAAGAGGACCATAACACCAGAAAGGTGATGCCATGACATGCAAGTAAACTAGGTTCAACTGAGGCATGGCTGTGCAAAGTCACCAGACTCACTCTCTCCTCCGGAGCCATCAGGGTCCAGTGGCAAGATATAGAAAGGTTGAAAGTGGAGAGGGTTTGGGGAAAAAGATAATAAGTTCAGTCTTGGAAATTTTGAGTTTAAGACATCCCATTCAAGATGTCTAAAAAGTAGTTAGAGATGCAAGATGCAAGATCAGCAGAGAGGTTTGGGCAGGATAGATAGATCTGAGAATCATCGGCATAAAGATTGTAATTAAATCTGTGGGAGCTGATGAGATCACTAGTACCAGCCGATGAGTCTACATCAGTGAAACAGCATAGACGGAAAAGAGAAGAGTAGTCCACACTCCACCCATCCAGTCTGTTGACCTCATTGGGAAAAAAAATGTTTTTTAGTTCTACACTGGTTAATTGAGTGTCTGAGCAGACAATGCCTTCTATCATTGTCTTGCCAACTATGAGTGGCTTGTTTACTTAGAAAATAGCCATATTTCAAGGTGGCTTTCTCAGGGGACTCCTGTAAACGTTGTGTCTACTTGGTTGTTTGGGGCATTTCCTACTTCCATCTCTTCTGCCCACCTTATCACCATTTCCAACTCTGACATGATTCTAGCAACAAGGTCAGATCCTATTCTGACCCATAAAATTCCCCAAGCTAGAGCAGTCTTACAGAAAAGAGCCTCGTTAGGGTAAGGGGGCAGCAAATCTGGCATCATTTCCAATTGGCATTAGAGATAAACTTGTACGCCCATTTCAAAAATAAGATGACATCCCACATTTGTGTTTCAGAATTCCAAGCTTAATGAGCCAAACAAAATGTCCTCAGAGGGCCTCTAAAAAATTAGAAGCCCAATGGATGTCCTATTAGCTCATAAAACAAGAATCATTTTACCCATTGCTGAAATACTATACAATAGCTACTCAACAGCCCAAACTACCACTTTAAGAGTCTTTAGGACAGAAAAAAGGAAAGAGAGAAACAGAATATGACTGAAAACTCACAGTATGTTTACAACATCAGTAGAATCTAACCACCCATATTTGGTCTCCTCCAGGAAATGCCATTTCCTCTTCCAGGAAACAAAGGTGCCTTCACTTCTGAGCAGCAACAGTTTCTATCCATTATGAGTACTCTGTCATCACCTTATGAATGTTATTAATGTAAAGCCATGAGAAAATATGAAACACAAAAACAGAAGCATTTCTTGGAGGTGGGTGGAGTGAGGGAGAAGAGGTTGGTGGTCAGACCTTCAGGATGCTGAAATTGGGTCTGGGACTCACTTAAAAATAGCACAGAAGAGAACTATAAGAGATATTGAAGGATGGTGCTTTGAATGTGAGAGCTAAAAAACCCTGCGGCTTAAAAAACACCGCTACCATTTTGGAATGATTAAGGAGACAGCATATGATCTTCTTTCCAGCCCCAAATGTGGCCTACTTTCCCCAAATTTCTGTCACTGATATAGGAATAAGTATAAGGACTGAACCTGCAATTTCACTACTGCCAGAAAGACAAGAAGATCTGGGTTTAAGACCTGCCTCTGACACATTATGGCTGTGGGACACTGAACAATTTAGTTAACTTGTCAGTGCTTTAGGCAACTATCTAAGACCATTCATGAACCCATTGAAAAACCCTACTACAGTAGGAGCAGCTAGGTGACACAAAAAATAGAGCACCTACCTTGGAGTCAGGAGGACAAGAGTTCAAATCTGGCCTCAGGCACTTGACATTTGCTAGCTGTGTGACCCTGGGCAAGTCACTTAACCCCATTGCCTAGTCAAAAAAAAAAGAAAAAAAAACCTACTGTAGGAGACGGAGCCAAGATGGCAGAGGAAAGGAAGTGACTCTCTTGAGCTCACCCCCAAACCCCCCCAAATACCTTTAAATAATGACTTCAAATAAATTCTGAGCAGCAGAATCCAGAAAAAGATTGGATCCAGCCCAAGATAACTTAGAAGGGTCAGCAGGCACCAGAGTGAGAGAGGAGCGCAGTCCAACACAGGCCATGCCAGAACAGACCAGGCCCCAACAAACCAGGAGCAGACCTAGAGGTGATTGAATCAGTGGCAGCAGTGGTGGTTTCCAGACTTCTCAGCCCATAGACTGTAAAGGGATCAGACAACGGGTCAGAAGGGGATTTACAGAGGTCTCTTTTCGGGCACCACGGGCAGGCCTTGGACCTGGGTTGCAAGGAGTCCCAGTGCAATGAGAAGCACTAGCATACCAAAGCTCTCAGCCAGAGGGGAGCAGGGACTCTCATCACAGTTTCAGAGTTGAAAAGAGTACTTGTGGTCACTCACAAACCAGTGCACAGTACAGGAGAGTAGTAAATACACCTCTCCCTAGATCATACCACCTTAAAAGAGCCAAAAACTTACCAGATCCCCAGAATTACCTCGGAAAACAGCTGCACAAAAAACCTGAAGCTTGGGACAGTGCCCCCTCCTCTTGGGAAGCAGAGCCCCACTTTAGCATAGAGTTAAAAGTTAAGACAGGCTGGAAAATTATCAAACAATAGAAAAAAAATTCTGATCATGGAAAGTTACTATCATGACAAAGAAGATCAAAATGCACTCAGAAGAAGACAACAAAGTCAAAATTCCTGCAACCAAAGCCTCAACGAAAAATACAAATTGGTCTCAGACCATGGAAGAGCTCAAAAAGAATTTTAAAAGCCAAGTAAGATAGGTAGAGGAAAAATTGGGAAGAGAAATGAGGGTGATGCAAGAAAATCATGAAAAAAGAGTCAACAGCTTGCTAAAGGAGGCACAAAAAGTACTGAAGAAAATAACACCTTAAAAAATCCAGACTAAGCCAAATGGAAAAAGAGGCACAAAAATTCACTGAAGAAAATAATTCCTTAGAAGAAAAACCTTACTGTAGGTCAGCTAAGTGGCACAGTGCCAGGCCTGGAGTCAGGAACACTCATGTTTCATGAGTTCAAATCCAGCCTCAGACACTTACTAGCTGTGTGACCCTGGGCAAGTTGCTTAACCCTGGTTGCCTCAGTTTTCCTCATCTGTAAAATGAACTGGAGAAGGAAATGGCAAACCACTCCAGTATCTTTGCCAAGAAAACTCCAAATGGGCTCATGAAGAATCAGACAGGACTCAACAACAATGAATTGCAGAACTACTAGGATGCGGGTGGATGCCAATTGGCTGCCTACTGCTACCCACAATTGCACATTTTCTTCAATTTGAGAGGGAAGAAGTTTCTTCTAGCAAGTGGTGGGAAGTCAGAGTTTGCCTCCCAGGCCATGTTCTCCACGCTGGTTCTGCTATATTCTTCTACTCATGTGCACCCTATTTTCAGTCAGAGTTTTTAGGTATTTCATCATGTTCCTTACAACTTTGGCATCCTCTTCTCTACACACTGATAGGCACCCCAATAACACTTGTGAATGTCTAAAAGAGTTCAATGTGAACTGAGTAACAAGTATCCATAACATTCTTATGCTTTCTGATTTATCCATTTCGTTTAAAGAGGTAGAAGAAGCATTAGAATTGATGTCAGTTTGGTGTGGCTGTGAATAAGTCCTTTACCTTCTCTATGTCTCAGTGGCTTTATCTGTATAATATTTTTAAAAAAAGGGGCAAGCAGAGGAGAAGTGTTCAAGCAAATGATCTTTAAGGTGCCTCCTAGTTCTAAATTCTATGATTTTCTAATTCTGTATTCAGAAGTTCACTAACTAAAGGCCTGCATATTCAAAGTGGATGGAATTCTGGACTTGAATTCAGGAAGAACTCAGTTCAAATCCTGACTCAGACACTTAGTAGCTGTGTGATCCTGGATAAATCACTTTAACCTGTCAGTTTCCTCATCTTTCAAAGAGTATAATAATAGCTGGCACCTAGGGTCAGGGGAGTTGTAGTGAGGACCAAACGATATATGTAAAAGCATTTTGCAAACCTTAACATGATATATAAATGCTAGCTATTAACATTATAACAATATAACCTGCGTTGTTAGCACTCAAAAGGGATTATTATTTTTTTTCTCAGACTAGTCTAAGCACATTATAAAAAAAAAAAGTCAGAAACATGAAGATCATCTATTATGGTGCTTCCAAAAAAAAGCCTTTTTATTTTACAAATATCCAGAAATAGTACCTCTTAAATCATACACTATTTCTATTGATACACACAAAAATTATTCCTCAATTGATGTTCTCCTTAAAGTATTCAGGCATAAAGTTAAAAAGTCAATGATAAAGAAACAACAGGACCCAAACAGAAGCGCTAAAAACAGTTCCACACTGTCAGTAAATAATAAAGTCTAAAAAAAAAAAATCATAGCCATTAAATGTAAGGGTGAGAAGCCTCATCCAAGATATTATCTTTAAGGAAAGGATTGCGTGCAGTCAGAAGCAGGGTGGTACAATGGGAAAAAATTGGGTTTAAAATCAGAAAACCTGGGCTTAAATCCTAGCTCTGCAATTTGCTAATTGTGAAACTCTGGGAAAGTCATCCCTTGTAGTCTTAGATTAGATGACCCCCGAGGTCCCTTGTAGCTTTAAATCTATGATCCTAGGATTTATTTCTTGAGAAATGGCTCATTAAAAAAAAAAAATCTTCATAGTGCTGGAAAGGGTCTAACACCCCTCACAGATAAGAAATTTTCTGTCAAATCTTGTCTTCACACTGCAATTAAATGTCTTTCATTTAAAAATTGCATCGATAATGAAGAACATCTGGAGTCAGCTTCGGAGCTGAAAGCTCTGCCTTTGAAATGGTTTAGTGTCCAACCTCCTCTATTACAGATGAGGAAACTGAGCCTCACAGGTTAAAAGACATGTCCTAGTCACTCAGATAACTAGTGACCTGTAACTAGTAACAAAGCCCAGATTTGAGCTTCACTACAAACAAAACCTCCCTTGTTCTTCACCATAGATAGCATCATAAATTGCATTTCCTACCTCACCCTATCTCACCTCCAACACCCTTTTTAAGTTGATCTAAATCTGTCGTGGGTTTTATTTCTTTATGCCTATAACATCCCTGGCAGGGAGAGAGCAATGCGAGAGCGTGAAGAAAGAGCGAGTGGGAGAAAGGGAACTCTCAGGGGGGAAAGTCACTGAACACTTGAAAAGAGGAAACAGTTTGCAGCCCGTTTTCTGGAGAACCTCAAACCCTACCCTTTCTATTCTTAGGAAGACGAGGATCCCAGCTGGAACAGGAGAGGACCTAAAGGTCCAGGGAGATGTGGATACAGTGCTAACTCCCAGCCCTGCGACCTCCCTCCCCTCAGTCTCAGAGGTGGTGCGCGCAACCCACACAGAGCGCAGCAAGCTTTCCTGCCCGAACTGCCAGTCTGGGCTCGGCCGGCGGGGGAGCAGCATTGAGCTTGTTGGCCCCCTCCTCGAAGGGCGCACAAGCCACAACATTCAGACGGGTTCGCCTAGAGCGCACCGAGGAAGACGCGCAGCTGTCCAGCAGCCGGCCATCTAACAGGACAGGTCTCTAGCGCTCCAGCTCTCTGCTAGCCAGCGCGGGCAGGTGAGACCACTTTTTTCCCAGGAGAAGAGAGGCGTAGGGGAGCGTAGAGAAGCGCCGTGGCTCCAACTTTTCTGCCACTGTAGAAAAAGGTCAGTCCGGCTGGGGAGTGACATGACCATACGGGCTCTGGGCTGCTCTGTGTGCCCTGCTGGGCCGTCGGTTCGCTGAGTCCTAAGGGCTGGTTTTGGAAAAAACCTTTAGGCTCCTAGGGGAGTGTTAAAGGGAAGGGGGCGGGAGGGGGGGTGGAGGCAAACGGGGTGAAGCCTTTGAAACCTTCCAGGAAGAGGTTTGAGGGTCTGAAAGAAGCAGGAGTGAGAACGAAATTGAAAAAAAAAAATTAAAAAGGAGGGTGGGGTGGGGGAGAAAACACCCTTTTTCTTCTTTTTGTTTGATTGTTAGTTGCACAGGATGTTGCTTTACGTACATGGGGGAAAGCTAGGTTTAGAGTCAGAAAACCTGGGCTTAAATCCTGGTTCTGTCTGTATTTTACTAATTTGAAACTCTGGGAAAGTCATTTCACTTGTAGGGATCGCCTACTCTTCCCTCTTATCCTCCCCACTGTCTCATTTCATCTTGTACCATCTGTACATTTAGTGTGGTTGATTATGTCCTGGACGAGTTGTACAAATCCTTTCAAAGTATTTGTGAGAAGAGGAATTCAGAGAAGGGAATAAAATTGAGATACATTTCGCTATATGTCAGAATTCATTGGGGCAGCCAACACCCCTTGACCACAACCACCCTTCCCCCTCTAAACCAATTTCCGTCTCAACTGGTAAACTGGGGTGGGGGCGTGAAGCGGGGTATTTGAAAACATCCCAACCAAGCTAGGTTGCTTACTCAGAGAGATGCAACCAACTCGGCCACTGTTTTTAAGCCTGTATTATCGAATGTTTAGAAAATGAGCCTGTTTCTACAGCCAGGATCACATTTTGCGCCCAAGAGATTAGCAGAAAATATAAATAAGCCTCTGAGATTCTGTAGTGGAGATTGTCTTGGTCCCGTCTGAAGGAAGACAGGATGATATGTTGTGGTCATTTTCCTGGGAAACAATCCCACCAGGAGGTGTCTGCAAGGACATCTCCCCAGCAGCAATATTGTCTTGTCCCCAGAGAAGCTGAGTCAGCCAACAATTGTGGGTCTAAAACATTATTTAGGAAAGTCACCAACTGAAGGGGAGAATTGAGGTTGAGGGAAGGAAATGAAAGGCAGGGAATGATGGAGTTTTGCCAACATAGCACTGAGTAAGAATAATCCAGGGTCACCTTGCTACCCCCAAGACTGTTACTTTTCTAAGTACTTAGATGCAACTTAACTGATTTTTTTTTTTTACTATCTTTCTGCTCTTCAGAGCTCAGAGATGGTCCATGTACTATGTTTCCTTAGCTATGCTGTTTGTACCAAGAGTAGAACAGTTTTTACACTCTAATCTTAGTGATTTCTACAGCTCCCCGAAGAAAGCCAGGGGCATAATAGTGGTGCGCACTAGCACCACTTTAGCTCTTTAGCACTACCTTTCCTCCGTTCTCTAGAAGTCAGCTATTAATGCCGTAGCTTGTGAGTGGGTGGGTGTGTGGGTGTGGGTGTGGGTGTGGGTGTGGGTGTGTGTGTGTGTGTGTGTGTGTTTGTGTGTGTTAGTTACTCTCTATAGGGAATATTTTGGAGACCAGCCGCATCGGTTTGTAGAAACTCCTGGGTAACCCTCAGCTTTAAGACTCTCTTTCACTTTGTTCTGATGATAATAATAATTCACAATTCCGGAGTTGCAATTTACAAAGCACTTTTCTCATGGACATCCTTTTGATATAGATGGTGAAAACATTACCTGGCAGTTGAAATTTAGTCTGAAGAGCGAAGGAGATCTTCCTAGGTCTCTTTCCCACCCTTCCCCCATACCTCTGAGAGTACCTTCAATTACACTTAATATTGTATATATCTTATATGTACAATTGTTTGGATATTGTCCCCCTCTTTAAAATATGAGCTCCATGAGGGCAGGGACCATGTTTTTGCTTTTCTTTATATCCCCAGCACTTAGTGAAGCACTGAGCACATAGTAAATCCTTAATAAATGTTGATTGCCTACAGAGCCAAGAGGATATCCTGGGCTTCTATCTCCAAGTCCAGTGGATGCCCTATACCACCCCAAGGTGATGCCCCATTGTACTGAAGTGTGCTACTCCACCATGGTCCTCTATATTCTCCACATTTTCTTTTTAAAAAATAGATATAGTTTATCTTTATATTGCCTTCATTTCTAAATATACCCTTCCCCTATTTCCTATCCTTTATAACTAAGAATTTTTTAAATATTTTTTTAAATAGTACAATAAAACCAACCTACACTTAGAGTCTGACAGTGTATTATGTTGAGTGATTTCAGTTGTTTCCAACTCTTCGTGACCCCATTTGGGGTTTTCTTGGCAAAGATACTGTCGTGGTTTGCCATTTCCTTCTCCAACTCATTCTACAGATGAAGAAATCAAGGCAACCAGGGTTAAATGACTTGCTCAGGGCCACATAGCTAGTAAACATCTAAGGCCAGATTTGAATTCATGAAAATGAGTCTTCCTGATTCCAAGTTCAGTGCTCTTTCCACCATACCACCCAGCTGCCCAGTATATACAGTGTTCCATATCCACAGTTCCTGTCCTCTGCAAAGAAAGGAATGAGGTGCATTATCTCAACTTTTCTCCAGGACCAAGCTTCTTGCAAAACTTAACTCTAGTAATTTTCTGGGCCTGCTGCATATGCACAGTCTACCATTGTAAAATGCTATATCAAACAGGATGGAGGGTAATATTTGTTGATACAGTAGCATTTAGGGTTATTCACAGCTGTTTTAGCTCTCTAGTTTCCACTGATGCCCATGTATTAGTTCTATTGTTTGCAAGCAGGTGTTTACTGCCTAATTATCTGTTAATGCTTTTATTTTGCTGATTTTGTATGAAGCCATTTAAAGACAGGATGGAAAAGTTTTCAGAGACCTTACACAAAAAAACTCCCCTGTGAAGCTCCTCCTTCAAGTTAGTAATTATGCTTTGCCTTCAGAATTTTTTTTGTCTTGAAAACATTTATCCGAGATAAACAGTAACTTGGGCTTGCTCCGCCCTTGGATTTGCTTCAGACAAGCTCTAGTTTTTCTATTTTCAAACTGAAAAATTCTCCAGGATGATTTTTGGGTAAATTTTGCAGTTGTCATTTTCATTTCCATCCCTTTACTTTCAAATGGCAGTTTTTTCAAGGCACCAAACAAGTCATGTTTTCTAGTCCTACTCCTACATGGGATTATAGATTTGGAGCTGGAGAGAATATCAAAGGTAATTTAATCCAACTCCTTCATTTTACAGATGAGGAAACTGATGTCACCTAAAAACCTTCTGGAGTCTAAAAACTCACTAGCACCACTTTAGAATGGATGAAGGTGATGCACATGACTTTTTTTCTCTGGTTCCAAATGTAGGCTACCTTTCCCAATTTCCAACATTCATATAAGGAAAAGGATAGGGACAGGAATAAGAACTGAACCTGCAATTTCCTTAGTATAGAGAGCTAGCCTCAAAGCCAGGAAAACATGAGTTCCTATCCTGCCTTTGACACACACTGCTTGTGTGGCCCTGGGCAAATATGTACCCTGTCAGTGTTCTAGGCATCTTCTTTTCCACCCACTGTGAGTCACCCTAACAAACCAGGAGTTAAGTGACTTGTCCACATAAGTAACAAGCACCAGGAGTAGGATTTGAACCCAGTTCCTTTTCCATTTGGCTGATTCTGCTTAATTTTTTAAAAAAAGGATTTGAACCCAGGACCTCTTGTTTCCAGAGCCAGTGCTCTGGCCTTTGCTTATCTATGCAGAAAGAAAAAGCAAATCCTATTTCCTATGAGCTCGCCATGTATAATGTATCTTTAGTTCCTGTATCTTCTTTATTAGTGTTGAATTATTGTTAAATTATTATTATTGTTAATTAATTATTATTATTAATTATTGTTAAATTATTGTTAAAGTGTTTAAATTCTTTTCATTCGGGTCAAGTATTTGCAAATGGTTTCCCCCCATCTCACTTTTTCTGGCCCTGTCTTCTATGAGGGTCCAACATTCTCCTTCTCTACTGCTAATATATTAGGCCAAATTCTTCCTTACCCAGCAGTGAAACAGTTGTTTTCCCTAAAATCCCCTATGGATGTGGTCCAAAATCTGAGGCTTAGGGTACAAGTCTGTAACTGGGATTCAAGAATGCTAGATGTTTTGATCCTAAAAGCATTCCTTAAGCAAAACAATTGGCTTATAATATTTCACAATAAACTTTTTATAGTAGAATATTCCTACTTTTAAATTGAGAATTAATATCCTTTGGTTTAAACTCCATATATCTGAAATGGTACATTTGTATAGACTTCTCTAAAAGCTTTTCACCGCATTAGTCAGTCTTAGATGACAGCCCCTTAAGTCAAGCATTTTTTGGCTTGGGTGACTTCTCCATTGTTGTGGTCAACTTTTCAGTTCTTTTATTTCCAGTAGATCTCCCCAAATGCATTTTTAGGGCGTGATTTGACTATGAAAATTCAGAAGAGAACTGCAGGCAGGCAGCATGCTGTTCCACATTTATTTATTCTCTTTTGGCTTTGCTCAAAATCAAATCTATAGTTGAAAACAAGGAAAATTACTTATTCATTTAAGGCCATGAAAATCACAGTCTCCTTCCTGCATCTTTAATTTTAAAATTTAAAATCTCCCATTTAAAATTTCCTTGATTACATGAGTGATACACAAAGAGAATTGTATCCAGTTTTTCTTTCCCATATCTATCCAATGATTTACAAGAATGATGAATGACGTTGGTTGAGAAAAGAAAAGATATGCTGAATTAGCAGGAGGACTTAAGAGATACTAAGTTACGCTGAAATCTCTCTTGCCATGTTTAAGGAGCTGATTCTTTATTTCATGTGAATGAGCAATTATGCACAATCATAGGGTGATAAGGAAAATGGGGGTGGGGGAAAGCCATAGCATTTATAGACTGTGACATCACAGGAAGGGCAAAGGATAATGCTTACCTGAAAATGGGCTGGCAGCCCATGAAATGCTCTCTACATGTGAAAACCTGAATTCCCAACCCAATTCCAAAGCCGGCAGTCTCTAATTTGAGTAAACACAGACTTCCCACTGCTTGATTTGTATATACAGCTTTTCCCACACCAATCAAGGTTGATCTTAGAATATCGGAACAGAAAGGGCTCTTGGAAATCTTCTAGTCCAATTCCCTAATATTACAGTTGAAAGTGCTGGAAATCCAGAGAGGTTAAATAGTTTGTTTAAAGTCACACAGTCAGTCATTGGCAGAGGTGGCCCTAAAATCCCCACCTACTGATCCCTGGTCTTATGGCCTTTCTACCATATTGGCTGCCTCTGGGGCCCACTGCAGCCTGGTGCTTCGATTCTCACCAGTCATGGGTTGTGGGCCTTCTTGCCAGAGTCTGTGTTGGAGTCTTCTGAGCTGAATTGGGAGCAAGGACTTACTGAAGACCTATTAATCTGAGATACTCTCCTTGGTAATTAGCTTTTGCATTAACTGGCAGAATTCATTTTAGGCAAATCAGATATATAAAGATCTGAATTTACAAAGTAGATAAATTAGGGGGAATTTGAAATGGATACATGGTAGGATTTTTCTAGTTGTTTGAAGGTAAATTTCCAGAGGGTAGGGACCAACACTGTTTGAACTATTCGTGTAGTGGTCAGTTCAGTGACAGGTAAATTTGGGTTTCCTGCATTATCATTTATATTTTTATTCTAGTTCTTAGTTATAAGAGTAGCTCCTACTCACAGACTTAGGAATCCAGAAACAGGAGCACAGGCTTGAAGACTGTAATCATTTCAAAAAGGGATAGAGTATTATCAGAAACTTTCAGGTCTCCAACCAGCAATACCGTTAGCCCTCCCATGTCATGGGGCTTAGGGGTACCATCCCATAATCTGGGAAATCCACATAAAATTTTTTGGACCTCCCTTCATACCAGAGAAGTAGTCTGAATTTTTTCTTTTATGGGGTATTTACAGTACCTTTGTAAAATTTGTGTTGATATTATACAATACTATACATATATTTTATGCATTTCTGAGTTTCTAAACTTTGCTGTCTGCTGGCCTTGACACGTCGTCTTCAGCTTCCGCAGAACTCCCAGAAAATTCCCATTTAATTTCTTAGGCTGACCCAAGATATATTGAACCCATGATGGGGAAAGTTGTGATGTGGAAGGAATATGAACTTGTTGAAGCTCACCTGTTTGGTTTACTAAAAGTTTGCAGCTCTGGTCTGCAAAGAGAAAGGATAAAGGAGAAGAGGTATGGAACTTTTAGCTGTTTAGACACTAGTGACATTAGTAAATGGAAAGACATTTATTCAGACCTATCTACCATATGGTAGGCGCTGTCTTTAAGACAGTATCAGCAAACCTTTGAAAATCCAGTGGTCTCTAAACTGTTCATACCCTATGACACAGTGATACATCTATTTAGGCTTATGCCCAAAGAGATCAGAGAAAGAAAAGCATTGGACCTGGAGTCAGGAAAACTGGAGTTTAAATCAAGCGCTGGGCCTCAGACGCTTACGAGCTGCGTGACCCCAGGCAAGTCACTTAACCTCTGCCTCAGTTTCCTAATCTGTAAAATGGGGATAATAAATAGCACCTACCACCCAAGGATAAAATGAGATCATATTTACAAAGTGTTTTGCAAACCTTGAAGTACTATAAAAATGCTAGCTATTATTATTGTTACTTTATGTACAAAAATATTTATAGCAGCTCTGTGACAAAGTACTGGAAACTAAGAAGATACCCATCCATTGTAGAATAGATAAACAAAGCATGTACTGTAAAGAAGTGTAATGGAATACCTATTATGTCATAAGAAATGATGAAAGGGATAGATTTAGAGAAACCTAGGAAGATCTGTATGAACTGATGCAGAATGAAGTGGGCAGAACCAGGTGAATAATTTATATAATAATAGCATTGTAAAGACAGACACCTTTGATTGACTTAAAGAACTCTGACTAATGCAATGACCAAACGTGATTCCAGAAGAGTGATGATAAGCTATACTATCCTGATGGGGGAGGGAGGCAGTGGGTGATGGATTCAAGATACAGAATGAGACATACATTTTTGGACATGGACAATTTGAGGATTTGTTTTGCTTGACTGTGCATTTTCATTATAAGTTTTGTCACTGTTTCTAAGGGGGTAGTAGGGAGAGAAAATAAATGTTTGTTAATCAAAAAATAAAATGAAATGAAAAAAATTTTCAAGGAAAAAAAAACCTAAAGGTGTGCACAGATACTGGGCTTTTATGTACTCAAGAACTATGATAGTCACCAAGCATTTATTAAGTACCTATTATGAACCAGACACTGTAGTAAGCAATGGAGGTACAAAGACAAAAATGAAACAGTTCTTTGCCTTAAAATGTTTACATTCTATTGAAAAGAGGCAACACCTACATATGAAAAATACAAAATAAATACAAAATTATTGGCATTTTGTTTTTGTTTTGGCCCTCGGGAACAGATGGGGGAGCATGAAGAAGGCATTGCCAGCTACGGGATGAAGAGAGGCATGTAAAAAGGATGCTAATGTGGCAGCTAGGTGGTTCAGTGGATAGAGCAAAGGCCTTGGAGTCAGGAGGGCCTGAGTTCCAATCCAACCTCAGACACATAACACTCACTAGCTGTGTGACTTTAGGCAAGTCACTTAACCCCAATTGTCTCACCAAAAAAAAAGGGATGCTAAAAGGTGGAGGTGAGGATGGAGTGCATTCTAGGCAAAGGGAATGGCCAGTGAAGGTTGAAATGCAAAAGATAGAGAGTCATGGATGAAGAGGTCAGTTTCATTGGACCATAGAGTATGTGAACAGGAGAAATGTATAATAAAGTTGGAAAGATATGTTGGAGCCAGGTTATAATTGAATCCTAGCAGTAACAGAGAACCAGTGAAGATTATTAAATAGGAAATAATGTGGGCAGACCTGTACTATACAAAAAAAAATACAATTAGGTTGTTGAATACATATTTATGTGATATTTTAAAAGTTTGAGAGACATAAGTTCTGAGTAATTTAATCACTTTATTAAAAATGCCGCCATGTTTATTAATAAAAAAATGGTCATTTGGCCATCTCCCTCTTACACCAAAGACCCCTCATGGCGGTGGGCTCATAGTTTATATGCCCTTGGAAGAGCAGCTCTTCCTGAGGGTGGCAATCAACTCTGATTGGTTAAGAATTTATGAGAAGAATGAATATTATAATGGGCTATATTACAGTGAGGGTTTGGGATATGTGACTTGGATCACATAAATCTGTGTCAAAAAGACTTATCAATTTCTATGTCACCTGGTTGATTTCTGGATGGGGAAGCAGAAAAGGGGGAAAACCTTGGTCCTAATTCAGTAATTAGCTATTAATACAAGGAAGAAGTAATCATTTCTCTCACTTTAGTATATGCCTTATAAATAACTAACCGAGAAAATTATATCAGGAGAGTTCTCTAGGGAAAGCAAAGCTATGTGTTACTGATACTTCAACCCCAAATAACCTGGATAAGGGAGGTGCAGCTGGGTGGTATAGTGGATAGAGTACAGGACCTGGAGTTAGGAAGACCCATCTTCCTGAGTTCAAATCTGGCCTCAGACACTTATTAGCTATGTGATCCTTGCCTCAGTTTCCTCATCTGTAAAATGAGCTAGAGAAGGAAATGGCAAACCATTCCAGTATCTTTGCCAAGAAAGTCCCAAATGGGGTCATGAAATGTCAGATACAACTGAAACAACTGAACAACAACAATATACTTTTCCTCAGAAAACAAACTGAAAGAATGACCTTCTTATTGCTCGGGAGAGGTTAATCTTCATCATGCATTCAGAGATGCCATGTATTGGTTATTTTGTTGTTTTAAGACAGTGCTTTTTATCCTTTTCCATTTGGTGGTCAGCCTCCTTATGTACTGCATCCTGGGCCATCACCAGTCATCTTGACTTTTGTCTTGCCACTGGACCTCAATGGCTTTGGAGGAATGAGACTGATGGCTTTGCCCAGCTCTGCCTGGTTCACATGCAAGTCAAGACATCACTGTTGTGTGGGACAGAGACCACTACTCAAATTCAAAACAAAGACTTAGTTACCTTGAAAGCAGAAAGGAGTTTAATGCTTTCTCATGAGAAAGGGTACCGCCCCTGGTCACCCTAATGGCACCAGCCAGAGAGGACACATACCGGTACCCATTGCCCTAATGGCGCATGTTAGTACAAGTACAAGTTGGTTAGAAATCAAGGCTTCTTTATACCCTAATGAGAGTTCCTCCCTTCCCCTTTATCCCATTGGCTGGGCTTCAGGGGATACAATCTATTCATGGAAATCTCCCTCAGCAACAGAGTTACACAAGTTTGCCCAGAGATAAGAGAAGGTTGGAAGTCTTGCAAGGGTTTTAGGTTGGGAGTAGGACTATTCTATTCTTTCTGCTATGTGCTTAAAAAGAGGGTCTGAGGGGGTTTTGACAAGGTCAGAAGGGAGTGTTTCAACAATACAATTAGAAGGCCATCTACAACAGGTGCCTTCAATTTCTCTCCTCCCACTCTGTCACTATCTGGCTTCTGACCTTATCTCTCTAAATGACCAGTGATCTCCTAATTGCTGCCGTTTGTGAGAACTATTAACAAAAACTATTAACCCTTTGAGGAGGCTTCAAGTCTGAGAGATCATCATCTCTCACACCATCATGATGTCATCAGTCATCTTCGAGGGTGAAGGACAAACAACAACAATACATACAAAAAACATGTCACATTAGAGCTGCATACATTTGTTTGGAGGGCTATAGTTTCTCCCAAAGCTGATTTCCTATGTAGTGCATATTGTCTGTACCACTTTTTTATGGGCATAATCACAGACCTCAACCTTATAAAAGGGTGGTGGGTTTGTGAGTCAGTAGCTTGGATAATATGAACCCATGTTCCCAAGTAAACAAAAAAGGAGTTAGTCCCTGTCATGCAATAAAAACCCATTTGGCCTATAATGTAGTTGAGGAGTAGTACTACTATTTCAATCATCAGTTGTTCAATAAGTACATATTAAACATGTACAAATTGGGGTAATGTTGTTGGAGATCAATAAACAGGAATGAAAAACTCCCTGACCTTACAGAGGTTGGACTTATGATTTCATTAGTAAAGTAGGGAATTCCTGTTGAGAAAGTTCCTTCTACCAGCGTCTGCTAGCACCTTCTTTTCAATTTACACTTAGAGAATTGCCTTGTATACTGATATTTTGAGAGTTTTGGAAAAGGCCACAGAACCAGTATGTGTCAAAAGTGGAACGTGAGCTGTATTCATGGCTTCAGGGCCATCTCTATCCATCGTGCCAAAGCAATTTGGGGAGGGAGGGGTACGATCTCAATGATATCTAATCAGCATTAGTAGCAATTTCTAACTCATTCATTTTGGGCTCTTTATAATGGCAGGAACCTAGACTTGGAGTCAGACTACCAGGTTTTAAGTTCTGGTTCTGTCATTTGCTAGCTCTTTTTTCAACTTTGGGTAATTCATTTTATCTCTTAAAATCTCAATTTTCTCCTCTTTAAAGTTGGGGGAGAGGTTAGACTACATGATCTCAGTGGTACCTTCGAACATTAACGATCTATGATTCCCATCTTTAAGATCGCACCCTCATGCATCCTTCTCTCTCTTCTACCCCAGCGCTATTGAAGAAAGAGAAACAAAAATCTTGTAACAAATAACATATATATCTTTGAAAAACTATTGCTGATTAGTGTCCCTTGCATTCTTTCATATCTCAGGAGATCAGAAATTTCATCATCACTATGGGAGAGGTTACATATCTTTTGAGGTATTGAGGAGTAATATTATAAACAATGAATCAGAAGTAATTGTGAAAGATGGTTATTATGTATTATAAAGCAAAATGCCTTCATGAATTGTTGTGTCCAGAAAAATTTTTCTCCAAGTGACCAGCCTTCCAGTGACGAGCCTCTCCAAACTCAAACTGGTTCCCAGATGACAAGCATATAGTTAATCCCTGGGCACATCCTTCGGACCTCTCCAAATGATGGGACTAATAGGTGGCACGGTGAATAGAGAGCTGGGCCTGGAGTCAGGAAGACTAGAGTTCAAATCTGTCCTCAGATACTTAGTAGCTGTGTGACCCTGGGCAAGTCACTTAACTCTGTTTGCCTCAGTTTCCCCATATGTAAAATGTGGATGATGATAATACCTACCTCCAAGGGTTATTGTGAGAATCAGCTGAGATAATAATTATAAAGAGATTAGCCCAGTGCCTGGCATAATAGTAAGTGCTATATAAACGTTAGCTTATCAGCTATTATTTCCAGATCAGTGGTATCTGCCAAAACTTGTATTTTGCAACTATAGCCTTTAAGATCTCAGAGCCACCTCCACGCCCTAATGATGTTAGTAGCATTCAAAATGATATAGGAAGTATTCTAATTTCTGAAATCAATTGTTTCCTGAGAAGGAATGTTGTTTTTAAAAGCAGGTATTTATTTATATCTTTTGTTTTAAAATCACCTACATTTCTCCCTGTATCCATTCCTATCATCCTTCCCAGAGAACCAGCCCTCATAACAAAGAATTTTTTAAAAGAGAAATAAATTCAGCAAGACTTATCGATACATCAGAAAGTTCAGACAATATATAAAATGTTCTACAGCTGTGGACCTGCATCTCCACAAAGGCATGAGGATAGCTGGGAGGGTAGCGGAGGGGACTCTCAGGGCCAAACTTGACATTATAATGCAGCTTTCAGTTTTAATTGTTTTGTTACTCTTCTTTGTTCCATTTATACTGCAGTCATTGCACGTATTGTCTAGTTGGCTCTGCTTGCTTCTCTTTGCATGAATTAATGTCTTTTCATACTTCTCAGTATTTATCATGTTCATTATTTTTCACAGCACAATAATATTCCATTACATTTATGTACCACATTTTGTTTGGCTTATGTGTGTGTGTGTGTGTTTCTAGTTCTTGGCTACCAGGAATTTTGTTGAATGAATGAATACATATATGTGTGTGCGTGTGTGTGTGTGAATAAAAAAGCTTTTATTAAATGCTTACTATGTGCCAAGCTGTGTGCTAAGTGCTGGAAATACAGATAAAAAAGCAAGATGATCCCTGCCTGCCTTCAAGAAGCTCATGTTCTGCTGAGGGCCACCAGCTTATACAGGAGGATTCAGCGGCAAGTCAAATGAAATTTTCTGTAGGTTATTTCTATTCATTAAAAACATCCTTGTTTCTCATGTTGAGTCCTTCCACAGAACTACAAGATGACAGCACAATGAAATAGCTAAATGGAAATCATGTTTTTATTTAGTTAGAATTTGTTTTTATTCTTCTACAAAGAAGAATAGCGATTTAGGGCAGAATAGGGGATAGGGACCAAATCCATGATTTCATTGGTATAGGGTACTCTAAGGAGAGGAAATTTACTCTACCAGTTCATGCTGATACTTTCTTTGACTTGGTGACTTGTCTGAATAGTACTGAAACAGAACTTGAACCTCTGTTTTCATGGCTTCAAGGTCAGCTCTTTATCTACTATTCTATGTTGCCACCGGATAAAGCTGATAATATTCAAAAAATTCAGGTATTTGCCACTATAGCAATGTTTTTTATGTCTATGAAAATGATGGCACCATAGCTACCTAATTTTGTATCTGAGGAAAGAATACAAAATTCCTCTTCCTCCATCCTAAAGACATAGCATTTTTTTCTGTGCCCTTTACCTCGCTTACCTTACCCTAGTTGCTGCACCTCTTGAAGAACTTTTCAGGTAAACTCAAGCATGCCAGTGAGCTGCCTCATTCACCTTTATGGCCTACCAGTGATTGGAGAGAAATGCTGTACAGTGGATAGAGCTCTGGATTTAGAGCAGAGATAGACCTGAGTTCAAGTGTCTCCTCTAACACTTGCTGACTCTGCCCCAAGTAATTTCTCTTTCTGAACCGCAGGAAACCCTCTAAGTCAGGGGTTCTTAACCATTTTTATGTCAGGTACCCATTCAGCAACTGGGAAAGTCTAGGAACTCCTCAAAATATTTTTAAATATACAGAAAAAAGCAATAAGATTACAGTGGAAACCAATTATTCTGAAATAGAGTTATCAAAATATTTTTTTTAAAAAAAAGTCCACAGATCCCAGTTTAAGAACACCTGATAAAGACAAGCACTTAAATGTTTACATAGAGGGAGTTCTCAGGGAAATCAAAAGTAGGTCCTTGACCTATCTAGAAGTAACTAAATTATGTGGTGAGTGGTTAGGGTTGGGGTGGAGGGCAAAGGGAAGAGTGTCCATTTTATAATTGCAGAAACAGGGAGTAAGAGATTAAACAATTACACAATTCCAGCTAGTGACTTAGTGGTCAAGGGAAGGTAAGAGCCCTGTTGTGAAGCTTAAGAAGTGTTAAATGTTTACCAAAGATACTCAAACTTCCAGTTCAGTTTTTGCCTCTTATTTTTAAAAGGGATTTTTAATGATACAATCCCTTCCTTCATCAATGGGCATTGAGATCCATATAATATTTATAGAACACTTGAAATCTTTGGACAAGAGTACTCTAGGATAGAGAAAAGTGTCTGAGATGGGAAGAGATTTCTGTTGCTTAATATAATATATTTGTAATTCAGAATTGAGCTGTCACTATATAACACTGAGCTAACATGAGATCATTTTATTAAGACAGAAAACAAACAAGAACAACTTGTTAAAAAATCATAAGCATTACTCTGTAGATAAGAAGGTGACTGGAAATAGCATCAGGAAATAGGAGATTGGGCTTGGTTAAGTCCAGAACCCAGCTGAGGTCTCTGGACTTGCATAGGACACTGGACTTTGGTGTCAAGAACTGGTATCAAATCCTGCCTCAGATAGTTACTAGCTGTTTGACCCTAGGAAAGTCACCTATGTTTTCTGTACCTCAGTTTCCTTATCTGTAAGATGAAGGTGTTAGATTTTTATATCTGTAAAAACCCTTCGAGCTTGAAATCTGTGATACAATTCTTTCCTCTAAACTGAAATTCTTATGTTAGTCCAACAGAGCTGATAGAATAGAAGCCAACTATGAAAAAGAGACTGCTAGAATCTATTTAAATGCTCATTAATCAAAGGAAAAGCTACAAGTGGACTCAGTATAGGCCTGGCATGCATGCATTTAAATATATCAAATCAATGATCTTTTTCATCGACAAAGTGTTCCAGTTTTTCAGCACCATGTCTATCCAGAAATGAAGCTTTTTTTCATATTGTTTAGCCAATTATAACTGCAGCCAAAAGAATAAGTCACATTTGTGAGAGAGAAATTGCAATCCTCTTTAGTAGGAAAGTCTTCAGAACCAAGAAGAAAAATATTTATTCATTTAGCTAGTTCCTTTCTAAAGAGGCAACTCTAGCATAGCAGAAAGAACACTGGATTTGAAGTCATAAGACCGGCATTCCAAAGGGTTCTAAAACTGAGTTTGCCCTTTGACCCAGCAATACCACTGCTAGGTCTGTATCTTAGAGAGATCATAAAAAAGGGAAAAACCCTATGTGTACAAAAATATTTATAGCAACTCCTTTTGTGGTAGCAAAGAATTGGAAATTGAAGAAATGCCCATCAATTGTGGAATGACTGAACAAGTTATAGTATATGATTGTGATGGAATACTATCATGCTATAAGAAACTATGAGCAGAAAAACCTAGGAAGCATTATATGAACTGATGCAGAGTGAAGTGAGCAGAAACAGGAGAACACTGTACAAAGTAACAGCAATATTATAGTGATAATCAACTGTGAAAGACTTAGCTACTCTGATCAATACAATTGATCCAAGACAATTCCAAAGGACTCATAATGAAAAATACCATCCACCTCCAGAGAGAGATCTAATGAACTCTAAGTGCATATTGAAGCACATTTTTTCCATTTTCTTTTTATTTCTTGCTTTTTATTGTTTGGTGGTTTGTTTTTGTTTCATTTTGTGACATAGCAAATATGGAAATGTGGTTCTCATGGAAAAAAAAAAAGACCTGGGTACATGCCCTGGCTCTACTTGAAATATCTCAAAGAAACTACAAATCCCAGTCTGGAAAACTCAAATTGGACTTGATTCTTAATTTCTCAATACTAAATCCCATTTCAAACTTATTTCATACCCAACAGATTGAATTTAATTTTTAAAAATGGAATAATTAAAAATTATCCTTTGCAGTACAAACTACCAATAGACCAAGTAATCTCTGAATTAAAATTCTCCAGAAATTAGTTTAAAACTGCCTTTTGCTAGTTTTCTAATTTGCTAGTAATAGACTGCTTCTAATGCCTTACAAAGTGATATGTATGCACATATGTAGATATGTATACATACATGCATATATATATATATACATCTATATTTTCATTTTATCTTCTTATTTCTATTTATTCTGTGAGGTTAGTAACTCAAGACTTATCATAACCATTTTACAAAAGTTTTCCCCATACATTCTCCAATAAGACTGTCTTCAAAGTGCTAGATTTCTTCCCCCTTATTCTTTTAGCGTCTAATTCCAGAGAAATCTTATTAATTCTACTGGGCTCTCTGGCTCATCTCAATATTCCCTGGCTTAGTTTTCAAATGCTGAGTTTGTATCCCTAGAACTCAATTGGACAGCTAGGTAGTATGGTGGATAGAGCACTGGGCCTGCAGTCAGGAAGACCTGAGTTCAAATATGATTTTAGACACTTAATAACTGTGTGACCCTGGGCAAGTCATTTAACCCTGTTTGCCTAAGTTTCCTTCTCTGTAAAACAAGCTGGAGAAGGAAATAGCAAACTATTTCAGTATCTTTGCCAAGAAAATCCTGGATGGAGTCACAAAGAGACACGACTGAAATGACTGAACAACAATAAAATTCAATCACAAAATTCCCACAAATGGAAAAAAGACACATTATAACCAGACTGAAAGAAAATGTTATGCTTAACAAATAGAGAGTTTATCATTCATTCATTCAATAACCATTTATTAAGCATCTGCTATTTGCAGAATGTTGTGCTAGATCCTGAGAGAGAGAAGGAATTTAAATGACTACCTATACCATTATGGCATTTACATTCTAGTAGGGAGATAAGCTACAGATTATTCTAATACAGAAAATTATTTGATAAGTACATTATTAAGTTTTGATATAAAGTTGTATCTAAGGACTGAAGAGGAAGGTCATTAACAATAAGTGAGGAGAGCAAAAATTTCATGGAGGAGTAATATTTGAGTAATGCTCTAAAGAGTGGCTAGGATTCATGAGGCAAAGAAAGAAAAGAATGACCTTCCATGTATGATGGGCAGCATAATCAAATGAATGGAAACAAGCTAGTGTGCATGGCCCATTTGGACAAAGAGTAGACAGATTTTGCTATAGTGTTGAGTGTTGAAAGGAGAGCAATTTGAAGTATGATGAGAAAAAGAAATAGGCATCAGACTCTCTAGGGCCATAAATTTCATTCATTCAAGCATTTATATTAAGTACCTTACCAGAAACAGTGATAGGCAATAGGTATAAAAAGACAAAAATGAAACAATCTCTGCCCTCAAGGAGCTTTAGTTCAAAAGTTAGACAAAGAAGTTTGAACTTTACTGCAGAAGCCATGGGCAGCTTAGAAGAGGATTTTGTTTTTTCAAGCATTTATTGACTGCTGTGTGATCAGCCCATACAAGGTACTTTAGGTGTATAAAAGAAGTAAGACATGATCCCTGATTCCAAGGAACTTAAATTCAAGCTGCAGAGATAGACGTATCATACACACATGAAACAATTCACCCATCATAAAACAATATGTCACAGAGAGTGTTTGAGCAGAGAAGTGATATGACAAGATCTGTGTATAAGAAAGATTATTCTGACAGCCGCTTATAGGACAAATTTCAGGGGGAAGAGATAATGACAGTGAAAAGAGACACACACGGGGAGAGGTGGAGCTGGAATCCACAGGCCTTAAAAGTTGATTGCATATGAAAGATGAAGGAGAGAAAAGAGTCCAAGATAACTCTAACGTTGCGGATTTGGTAGACAAAGTGAATGGGCAGTTCAATGGAGAGAAATAGGGAAGTCAGAAGGAGGAACAGGTTTAGGCATGAAGATAATATGCTTGACTTTAGACATAGAAGTTTTTAGGTAGCAATGAAGGTATCCTAAAGGCAGTTGGAAGTGTGGATCGGAAACACAAGAGAGAGGTCAGGACTGAAAATATCGATTGGAAATCACTCTGTATAAAAAGTGTTGGTTGAAGCCATGAAATTGCCAAGAAAGAGAATATAAAGAGAGAAGAGGACAAGGATGGACCCTGAAAGAAATATATCTTAAGGTGATAAAAAAGGAAAAGAATTTAAAAAAAAAAAACAATTGAATTTGACAATTAGGAGGCCAATGGTGACATTTACGAGGTTAGATTGAGTAGAGTGGGTGGAATCCATATTTAGGGCACCGTGGGTAGTAAGGAAATAGAAGCATTGCATATAGATGAATTTTCCAGGGTAGCAATATGGAGGAAGTCAAGGAAATGGTGAAAGAAAAAAGTTGGTGGGGACCTCAGAGGTGACCTAGTCCAATCTGTATCTTAACAAGAATCCCCTCTATACAGTACTTGGCCTTTCCTGGAAGATGTCTAGTACCAAGCACATTCTACTTTGCATTAGTTCTGTTAGAAAGATTTTTCCTTACCCTCAGGTCTAAATCTATCCCTTTGCAATTTACACCCATTGTCTCATCAAAAAGAAGTCTAATCCTTCTTCCATATGGCATCATTTTTTAAGTATAGGAAATTTATCATGTCCTTCACCCAGAAGCCTTCTCTTCTCCAGCTTCTTCACCCAGTACTCAAGTTTTATTCAGCCCATCAGACTATCTCTGGAGTATTGTGTGCAGTCCTGGGCACCCACCTTTTAGGAAATGGGATAGAGAACAAAGGGAGATAGATCAACCTTAGTGAACGGTGGGGATATCTCTTACATAACAAGTAGGAAGGAAGTGGTAATGCTGAATTTTTGAGAGGATAGGGGTTGAAAGAACTCCTGTCAGATGACCTCAAACTTTTTAGTAAAGTTTTTTTTTTTGTTTTGTGAGGCAATGGGATGAAGTGACTTGCCCAGGGTCACACAGCTAGTAAGTGTCAAGTGTCTGAGGCCAAAATTTGAAAAGTCCTCCTGAATCCAGGGCCGGTGCTCTATCCACTGCACCATCTAGCTGCCCCCAACTTTTTAGTAAAGTATGGAGGCAAAGCTACTAAGTGCAGAGATTGGGGAAGAGGAGAAAAAGAAATTTTGAAACAGATGTTAAAGGGAATGAGATAGAGGGGTCAATTAGGGCAGAACTAAAGAATACTTCGAAGGCAGCGAGGTGGCACAATGGATAGATTTCCTGGCATAGAGTCAGGTAGACTCATCTTCTTGAGTTCAAATCTGGCCTCAGACACTTACTAGCTATATAACCCTAGGCAAGTCACTTAACCCTGTTTGCCTCAATTTCCTCATTTGTAAAATGAGCCGGAGAAGGAAAAGACAAACCCCTCCAGTATCTTTGCCAAGAAAACCTCAAATGGAGTCAACAAAAAGTTGGATGCAACTGAGCAACAAGAATGCTTGTCAATGATGCAACAATAAGAGTCTGTGTGAAGTTGTGTAAAAAATATGGGTTGGGCAAAACAGGTTCAGCTTCGTGAATTGTATTTGGTATTGTTAACACTCAGCAGCCGTGGAACAGTGGTAGAGAAACAGTGGTTGTGGTTACCCAGGAGTAAGGATGTGATGGTTGAGAATTCCTTCCAAGTTATGGGTCCTCCAAATGGAGATTGGCCATTCGCCTAAAGGATTTCTCTAATCTTCATTCTGTATCTATCAGCCTTCATCTTCAATTGAAAGGATCATCTGCTTTTTTTTTTTTTTTAGCTCGTGTTATCAGGTTGTGTTTTACAAGTGCCTGGGTTTTGGTTGTTTTGTTTTGTTCCGTGTGTGGTTTGGGGGAGGGGATATGGGGGCAGATGGGTGTGGGTGTGTGTATAGGGGAGGTAACAAAAAAAAAAAGCAACGTGGTATAGTTGGAGAGCTAG
Source organism: Vombatus ursinus (assembly GCF_900497805.2). Taxonomy (NCBI): domain Eukaryota; kingdom Metazoa; phylum Chordata; class Mammalia; order Diprotodontia; family Vombatidae; genus Vombatus; species Vombatus ursinus. The sequence goes on from NW_020954608.1 coordinate 37,443,641, forward strand.
CCTTGGAAGACTTGAATTAAAGTTTGTCTTCTGGATCATCCTGGGAAAATCATCTTAAACTCTCAGTGCTGTAGGCAGCTGTTTAAGATTATAACCTGCAAGCAAAGTGCCAACCTGCCCTGGTGAAGGAACTTACCTCATCTGAGAGTTTCCTTTATCAGTTAAATCACAGGTTCAGGCCCTGGCCCTGTTTGGTCTAACAGTGTTCTGGGAATTATCTCTGTTGTAGGATTTTTGCATGACTCACTTCCATATGTTTAGTAAATGTTATTGTAATTAACCTTGTGTGCCTGTTTTCTTCCTCTTATCATTGGAATGACTGTCTCTGCACAGCTGGATGAAGAAAGATTTTTTTTTTTCAAAAGCTTTCAGGCAAATCCAAAGCTGTTTATAAGTACACTTAACAAAAAAAAAAAAAAGACAGGATAAAAAAATTAAATAATCTCATTGGAAAATGCTTATGAATCTGGGAAGACTGTAACTACAATTTTAACTACAATGTAATTTCCTTAAAATTTTCAAAGTAGTTTAACCACAGTGGGTTGATCGCACCACTCAGAAATCTAACTTTAGGACCACAGGTCAGGTCCTGAGTAATCACAGAAGTTTAGAGCTGGAAGAGACCTGAGAACATCCTGTCAAACACCTTCATGTTACAGATGAGGATATGAATTTGTTGAGAAAATGAATGATCAGAAAAGGACAGCCAGGCAGAGGTGAGATTGGACAGTAGCAGACTGTAGAATCGTAGGTCTCATGTTGGAAGGGCTAAGAGGCCATCTAGTCTAATTATACAGATCAGCCTGGGAAATCTATGGAAGAACTGGGATAAGAATCACAAGGAAGAAGGTATAGCTTGATTGTGATCCACACTGACGCAATATTGACAATGAAATTGCATATGCACTGAACTACATAGGCACAGATACTTCCTAGCTGTGTGACCCTGGGCAAGTCACTTAACCATCTTTGCCTCAGTTTCCTCATCTGTAAAAGGAGCTGGAGAAGGAAATGACAAACCACTCTAGCATCTTTGCCAAGAAAATCTCAGATGGTGTCATGGAGAGTCGAACAGGACCAAAACAACCCAACAACAACAACAAAGATAATGAATAATATATATGTATATATATATATATATATGTAAAGTACTTTATAAACCTTCAAATGCTAATATAAATGCTAATTCAGTAAACATTTATTAAATGGCTGCTATGTGTCAGGCAATGTTAGCTAAGAGTTACAGAGATAGGGAAAGGTAAAAGACAGTCACTGAACTCAAGGAATTCATAATCTATTATTAATTATTAAGTTCTGCATTCTTGCTAAATATGATCATCATGCCGAGGCCTATCTGAACTAAGACTTTTCCCATGATAGACTATACATTTGCTATCATTAAAATAAAATAAAATGTTTGGTAAATTAATAAACAAATGCACCAAAGAGTAAAGCACATTCTTACATTATTTAATACCTGTAAAGTATCAGTGAAGGGAAAGGAATAGAAATAATAATAATAATTCATATTTTATTACTACTTATGATTTACAAAATGCTTTCTTCAAACCTGTGAGACAGAGTACAACTATTATTATCCCCATTTTACAGATAAGAAAACTAGCTCAAGGAGGGTGAGTGATTTGCCCATTTGCCATTTATGAACAGGGACTTGAAACCACCAGGGCTCCCAACTGCAATTCCAATACTCTTTCGACAGTATAAGGAACAAGGCAGGAAAGATAGATCTGACCAGAAAAATAGTAATCCTTAATGCAATGCCTTAAAGCCAAAGAGGATAATCTTTATGTATTTCATATTTCTGTATCCATAACATATACCTCATGTATGTGTGTTGGTTCTTCAAGTTCTCATCAATTAATGAACAAATTCCTTTATGAAGTCCCTACAGTATACCAAGCACTGTGTAACCACTGAGATACACACATAAAGAATGAACCCCCTACTCTCAGGAATTTGCATTCAAATGAATTTACATAGCGTACAATAGACATAATGCACAATCCTTAGACTATTTCCAGTTGGCTGCAGGATTTTTGGCATCGAAATGTCATCCTCTAATGGCCCTTCATAATGGATCACCTACCATTCGTAATAATCTACATTTTGGTAGATATATGAAGCGCTTCCTTTGAAGCAACCCTGTAAAGTAGGTGGGATCCCATTTTCCCCTTTTCTGGTGTCACCTAATGTTACACAAGGTCACAGGAATTCGAGCTGGAAAGGATAGCACAGCTCACTTAGGACAACTTCCTTTTTTCGAATGAGGGTTTGGAGGACTGGAGACAAGGGCTCTGCCCAAGTCTTGTGAGTTGATTATATTAGCTATGATTTTTCAGCTGCTGACCTAGTATTTGAACCCAAATCCACTATTGTTATACTATCTTTTTCTGTTTAGCAGTCTGATTCAAATGATCAATTTACTCATCTGGTGAGGTTATGTTGTCTGAAGTGGCTGTTCCTAAAAATAGTGTGCATATTCATCTTTTTAAAGAAAGGGGTTTCACCAAAAAGATATGCAAACAAACAAAAGTTCTGCCTTCTGCCAGGAAGATTGATGCTGTCAGATCCCACTGCCGAGGTAAAGAGAAAAGTGGGATGTTATGACAGTAAGTGATTGACTCTAGCTGCAGATGGTTTTCCTTCACAATGAAAATACAGGCTGGTAGGAGAGAGGAAAATGCCCAATGAGTTCTCACCATAACCAAGTATGAAGTGCTGGGATCTTGCTACTCTGACCAGCACTGACAGGCCTAGTTAGGGTCGTAGGGAGTTGTGCTTCATTCTTTAGCAGTCTGCAGCGGATGTGGGTTCAGTTGATGCCTTCCCTCTCTACTTTAAAGGGTACTACGGGAAATGACTGTCAGCAACCACAGAATTCTCATTAAACCCTTCTCAGTCTTTACAGTGTTACAGCCATCCCTGATATATGGGACCACCAACCTTTTGCAGTCAAAAGTTTGTGGCAACCATCCTTTCCTCGCTGATCCACATTTTATCCATCTTTTGAGTCTCGGCTCAAGGTTCCTACCTCTCTCATGCAGCTTTTTTGGATGACTTGAACCTTCTCGGAAATGCCAATTATGCTGTGAAAACCAAGACCCTTGGCACTTGATTGGATACAGTTCTCCATAGTGTGAAGGTATTATTTATGCACCCTCAACTACACTATACATTCCTTTAGGACAGAAAACATGTTTTAAACATGTCATCATAGAATTTTATTTAGTATTGTAGACATCTATTTATAGAATATTCTAGCCAGAGAAGATCTTTGTGATATTTGCACAGGAGAAAACTGAGTGCCAAGGAGGCAAACGGACTTGTCCAAAGTCACACACACACGTTAGTGCAGGGACTTGTCACCTTTTTTGCATCATGAACCCTTTTGACAGTCTTCTGAAGTCTATAGACCCCTTCTAAGAACAATGGTTTTAAATGAATAATATACAATACATAGGATTACAAAGGAAGCCAGTTCTATTGAAATACAGTTATCAAACTCTTTATTTGTTTATTTTTTTTATTTTTAACACGTGTTTTTAAAACTTTGGGTTACAAATTTTCTCCCTTCCTCCCTCCCTCCTCTCCCACCCTCATTGAAAAGGTAAGCACCTAGATACAGGTTATAGATGTGTAGTCATACAAAACACTTCCATAGTAGTCCTGTTGTGAAAAACAAAGTATATTTCCCTTTATCCTATCTTTCCCCCCATTTATTCTATTCTCTTTTGACCCTGTCCCTCCTCAGAAGTGTTTTCTTTTGATTATCCCCTTCCCCAATCTGCCCTCCCCTCTATCAACCCCCTGCTCTCTTGTCCCCTTCCCCCCTTATTTTCCTGTAGGGTAAGATAGATTTCCATACCGCATTGTGTATGTTATTCCCTCCTTAAGCCAAATCCTATGAGAATAAGATTCACTCATTCCCTCTCACCTTCCCCCATTTCTGCTCCACTGTAAAAGCCTTTTCTTGTCCGTTTCATGTCAGGTAATTTACCTCATTCTACTTCTCCCTTTCTCCTTCTCCCAGTATAATCCTCTCTCATCCCTTAATTTTATTTTCCAGATATCACCCCTTCATCTTCAACTCACCATGTGCCCTCTATCTATCTATACATACATATAATTTTTCCCCTCCCACTACCCTAATACAAAGGACTCATGAGTTACAAATATCATCTTTCCCTGCAGGAATGTAAACAGTTCAACCTTAATGAGTCTTTTATGATTTCTCTTTCCTGTTTACTTCTTGCATGTTTCACTTGAGTCCTGCATATGAAGGTCAAATTTTCTATTCAGCTTTGGTCTTTCCACAGGAATGCTTGAAAGTCCCCCATTTCATTGAGTGACCATTTTTTACCCTGAAGGATTATACTCAGTTTTGCTGGGTAGGTGATTCTAGGTTGTAGTCCTATCTCCTTTGCCCTCTGGAATATCATACTTCATGCCCTCCGTACCCTTAATGTAGAAGCTGCTGAATCTTGTGTTATCCTGATTTTCCACAATACTTGAATTGTTTCCTTCTGGCTGCTTTCAATATCTTCTCCTTGACCTGGGAACTCTGGAATTTGGCTACAACATTCCTAGGAGTTTTCCTTTGGGGATCTCTTTCAGGAGGTGATCGGTGGATTCTTTCAATTTCTATTTTGCCCTCTGGTTCTAAAATATCAGGGCAGTTTGCCTTGATAATTTCTTGGAAGATGATGTCTAGGCTCTTTTTTGATCATGGCTTTCAGATAGTCCAATAATTTTTAAGCTCTGTCTCCTGTATCTATTTTCCAGGTCAGTTGTTTTTCCAATGAAATATTTCACATTATCTTCTCTTTTTTCATTCCTTTGGATTAGTGTTACAGTGCCTTGATTTCTGAAATTGTCCCTCTCTTCCAATTGCTCTATTCTAATTTTTAAGGAAGTATTTTCTTCAGTAAGCTTTTGGACTTTCTTTTCCATCTGGTCAATTTTGCTTTTTAGGGCATTCTTCTCCTCATTGGCTTTTTGGACCTCTTTTGCCATTTGGGTTAGGCTATTTTTTAAGGTGCCATTTTCTTCAGTATTTTTTTGGGTCTCCTTTAGCATCACTCTCAGTTTTTCCTCTACTTCTCTTACTTGCTTCTCAAAATCCTTTTTGAGCTCTTCCATGGCCTGGGACCAATTCATATTTTTCTTGGAGGTTTTGGATGTAGGAGCTTTGGCTTCGTTGTCTTCTTCTGGTTGTATGTTTTCATCTTCTTTGTCACCAAAATAAGATAATATAGTCTGACTCTTTTTGCACTGCTTGCTCATGATCTCAACCAATTACTTGAGTTATAAACTCTTTGTTAAGGTACGAGTCTATTTCCAGTGTGGAGAATGTACTGTCCCAAGCTTTGGGGGTTTTGTGCAGCTGTGTTCAGAGATACTTCTAGGAACCTTTAAATTTTCAGTTCTTCTAAGGTGCTATGATCAAGAGCGAGGGGTTTACTCCTTTCCTGGCCTATGCTCCGGTCTATGAGCACTCTTTTCTGTCTTGGAACTGTGAGGAGGGTTTCCTCTCCACAGCCACTACAAGCTCCACCACGCCAGCACTCCTCCTCTCACCAGGACCGCCACTCAGAACTGTGACCCAGATCCAAGCACGGGCAAAGCAAGAGAATCCTGCACCAGCAGAGAGATCCCTACAATCCCCCTCTGATCAGCCACTTGATTCCCCCTCAGTCTGTGGGCTGGAAGCTCAAAAGGCAGCCGCCATCCCAGGGCTGGAACCCCACTGTGCTTCTCTCTCAGCACCATTGAAACAGACTTTTCCCACTGACCTTCTAAGTTGTCTTTGGCAGATACAGTTCTCTGAGGCCTGCTCCAGGGTTGCTTCAGCCTGTGACAAACTGCTGTCCTCTCCCAGCCTGGCGCGATATACCTTTCTGATCAACCATCCAGATTATCTTGACCAGCAAATTTGTTTCTCTATTTTTGTGGGTTCTGCTGCTTTAGAATTTGTTTAGAGTCATTTTTATAGGTATTTGGAGGGGTTTGAGGGACAGCTCAAGCAAGTCACTGCTTTTACTCCACCATCTTGTCTCCGCCCCCCATTTTTCTATCAAACTCTTTTTTAAGAAACGTGTTCATGGCCCCCCCGGTTAAGAACCCTTGAGTTATTGGAATAGCTTGAACCAGAACTTGGTTATCCTGGTTCCTATAGGTCCAATGCTCTTTCTATTCAAAAGCCAAGTTTGCTTCCTTGTTATCTCCCATGGTGGCTATTAGAGTAGACAAGTTCAGTAAGGAACACTAGATTTGGAGTCAGATGACATGAATTTCAATCCTGGCTCTTCCCCTTGTACACTTCAGTTAATCTCTTGGGTCTCAATTTTCTCATTTGAATGGAAAAAAAGCTGACTAAGTGCTTGCTATATGCAAAGCACAGTGCTAAGAGCAGAGGGTAAAAATAGAAAAGGAACGTAGTCCCTGCTCTCAAGAAGCTCATGTTCTAATGAAGGAGACAAAACATATGTGGGTTTTAGCTGCACGTCAGATGGAAATACCTCATGGTCCTCAGGGTACAGGAGCCAGGCAGGTGGTAATGCCTCGTGTTTTTGTCACTTCCACTGATAAAATCATTTTGGTTTCTGATGTTGAACCATGTGACAGTGCTAAAGAAGTTTTTCCCCCCTGGGTTTTGGGTAGCTATAGCTTTAGTAACTGCAGGCGTAGCTGCCAGGTTGTATCTCCACAATGGTTCCTTCCCAAGATCATGGGTGGGCACTGGGCGGGCAGCATTGCTATTCCCAAGGCTCACAGATTCAGGGTTCTGGGGTGTCTCTGTCAGGGTCTAAGGGATGATGGTAAATGTGGTGTCGGAGGTGGTTTGACTTGACTGACACATGCTTCCTCTTTTCTTGTTCCCAGGGTGCCTTGCTGCTTCAACTAGGCTATAAAATAAGGAGATTGGACTAGAAGGCCTTAAAGGTCCCTTCCAGTTCTGAATCAATAATCCTATGACCATTTGATCTTACGTTTACTTATCATCGTAATAATTTAAGTGCTCACTTATCTTAGGATCACGATCTCACAAACTTCCTTTGTACCTGTGATTCAAAGTCATTACCTGCTGAGGCAAAAATCTCCTTCCCATATTACTACTTCCCACTCACTTACCTCCAACCAGCTCTGCTCTATTCCTCCTTGGCCCAGGCTTTTTTTAAAAGCACCCCTTGGAACTCCCGTTCTATCATCAACCAACCCCCCTTCATCCTACAGCTCTTCCTCTCACAGTCTTTCCATCCATTTGCCCTTAAGGACACCTGGCTCTCTGTGAAAGACACTTCATATTATATCAAGTCATAGACTTAAGGTGGAAAGGGACCTCAAAGGTCCTGTCATCACATTTCCACCCAAATCGTGAATCCTATCTGCAGCATCCCACCAAATGGTCACATAGCTTCTTCTTGAACACTTCCAGAAAACTTACTATCCCCAGGGGCAGTCCATTTTATTTTTGGATAGTCCTTTTATTAGGAAGTTTTCTCTTCAGCAGTTCTTAACCTGGGTCCACAGACCTCCATAAACTTTATAACATCTTTATTTCAATATAATTAGTTTCCTTTGTACTCCTGTGTATTCTGTTTTATGCACATTATTCTGAGAAGGGGGCCCATAGGCTTCACCAGACTTCCAAAGAAGTCCATTACACAAAAAAAAAAGGTTAAGAAAACAAACCTTCTATTGAACCAAAGTCATTCCTCTTCCACATTAGTGAATAAAATATTTGAAGAAAGCTATCATGTTCTCCCCTAAGTCCTTTCTTCTCTAGGCTATATAAACAAACCAAGTGCTTTCAGTATCTCCTTGTATATAGCATGTTTTCTAGCTACCTTACTTCATTTCCTTTGTACATGTTTCAATTTATCAATGCACCTCCTAAAACATGGTATGCAGTCCTGGACACAATACTGCAGATGTGGTCTAGCTAGAAGAGGGCACCCACTAATCATCTTCCTACTCTGGACACTGTACCTCTGTTAATGAAGCCTCAGTCCATAAGAAACAGTTTTAATGCCTGGTTGTGGTCTAGAGGTGACTCTGGGTTCTTCAAGGCACATCCTTCCCTGCTCTCATCACACCAGATGATGCTCTAACTTCTTCCATCCACTCCCCCATACTGAGACAAGAGAAGTAGACATATTCCTGTTTCCCACCACTAATTAAAAACCACCGTTCTTCTACCACCATGCAACAACCTTTCCTCTTTAATGTTCATTATATCTATCTATGTTGACCTGTCCTCAATGAAGTCATCTTCCATTCTGTGGGTCAATCTCTCCTTTGTCAAAGAATTTGGAAACTATTTCACACTCTTTCTTTCGATCTACATCCCTACTTTCATAACTGGGGCCTATGCTTATGTCGCTTCAAATACCCTGGCTTCCCATTTCATCAACCTCCTCAATTCCTATGACCTATCACTTCACTCCACCTGAGCTACCCACAGGGTTCTTACCATCACCCATTAATGTTTTACTTTCATGGTCTTGAATTCTGAAATTTCCCTTTGATCATAACCTTCACACCTTTCCTTCTGCTTCACTCCTAAATTTATTCTTTTTTCTTCTTGTGTGTTCAAATCACTCCATTTCCTCCCTCCCTCCCTGTTTTCCCAATCATCCCCATTCTTTCTACTTTTCTCTTCATTCTCTCTCTCTCTTCTTTGACCTTATGTTCAAATGCACCCCATGCATGCATGCATACTTCCATTCTAGTCCTCTTCATCACAGAATCCTTACTTTTACAAATATTTCTATCTTCCTTTCTTTACCCTAAGCCACCCAGACCCACCATGGACTTGAAAAAGACCCAATGGAACAGGTTTCCCAATGTGCCCTTCTTCCTTGACTTTCCTAGCAAGTTTTCCTTCCCTTTCTGCACTCCTGGTCTGACATCTCACCCATGCTCACCCACCTTGCATGAAGGAACCCAGGATTCCTGCTCTGCTTAGGCCCTCAGGACCAATTCCTCTTTCCCACTGTGAGCTGGGGGCCTTCAGGCTTTCCACCCTTTGGATTGGACAGACCAACTCATTCATGCCTCTTGTATGAGCTATGATGAGTTTAGCTTTGAAAACGCTGAGTTTGAAGAATTTGTGACTTAGCCATTTTGACTATCAATGTATCTCAAGGACATGGTTTCATCACTATGAGCACACCAAAGATAATAAAACAATTACTGAGAGCTGAGTTTTGAGTGATTTGAAATGTGCAGTTCCCAAGGAATCTCAATTTTTAAATAGATACAAAAAGAATAGAACAAGAGACAATGAAACACATGTACCCCCTCAGAGCAGAGAGGTGGTAGACCACTAGAACAGAATATTGCATACCTTATATGTATTCCATATACATACATGTATACTATATACATACAATCTGGAGGGTGGGATGAGAAAATACTGTTATGTAAAGATAAATAATATTAATAAGCCATTTTGAAAAGAATGGAATATAGACTACTGAGATGCTCATAATACAACCATCCCATCCAGGCACAGGTATGATCAAAGAAAATACTTCTTTTGTGGCTAGCCAGCCTAAGGAATACTTGTTGAATTCCTGCTGGATTTTTATGTTGGTTGGTTTTTGGTTTTCTTGGTATTCCCAAAACTTAGCACCATGTAGACACATATACAGTTTGATATGGTTGACTGACTCCTAGAGTTCATTTGTTTGAGTGGTTCTAGTAAAACATGAATAGTATTACCACTTGCCTACAGCATCATAGCTACCCCCATTCTGAGCAAGGGACATGAAAGGAAATTTAGGCCACAGCTACAAATGTCTGGGGGCAGCAAGGTGGCACAGTAGGTAAGAGCACTGGGCCTGGAGTCAGAAAGACCAGAGTTCAAATGTAATCTCGGACACTAACTAGGTGTGTGACCCTGGGCAAGTCACTTAACTCCTGCCCACATAAAACTGGAGAAGAAAATGGCAAATGACTCCAGTATCTTCACCAAGAAAACCCCATGGACAGTTGGTCCATGAGATCATGAAGAGTCAGTTAGGACTGAACAATAACGGAAACAGAAATGTATGACTCCAACAAGAAATTCTTGGCTTCCATTTTCATGGGAACACTAGCTGAGAAAAAAGCAAAGTGGTCTTACGGTGGTGGATGCAGAAATAAAAAACAAAGAACATATTGGTGGTGGGGGTGGGAATACCCCAACTTTGCTAGGAAAAAATTGTACTGGAATTTTAAAAAATCATATAAATTAACATGTTATATATCAAAGCATGTCTTAAGGTCTTTACATCAGTTCTCTACTCAAAGCAACCTACTGATTAATTCTTTTGGGTTGTTCATTTATAGCTCCTAATTTTGCTACTTGGTAAACTTGGATTTTTGCATATGGTTTTTTTAAAATTATTAAAAACAGGACACATTTATATAGAAGAAAATCTTCCCTTCAATTGGCAAGGCAAGATATCTTAGTTCTATAAGGGCTTGCTCAACATGTCTAGAACCAGCTATGAAATGTTGCCCAAAAAGGTAAGAAATTATGACATTTATTTACACAGACTCCAAGCAAAGAACTAAGACATAACAAACATTGACTGTAAGCTTCTTGAGGTCAGGGACTTCTTTCAGTTTTGTTGTTGTTGACATAGCATAGTTTGTCTTACAGTGAACACAGAATTAATATTTGTGGAATTGAACTGAAACACTTCTGTCATTGTAGGATTTCATACTTCCAAACTGATTCTCAAAATTTCTTACCTCTCCTTCTTGCTGTTATGAGATACATACAGCTATCTCTCTCATGCACAAAGATAGATAGAGAGATAGATACAGTGTTTGCTATAGTTGTTTGAACATTATCTCTCCCGTTGGATTATGAGTTCTTTGAAAGCTGGGACTGTGTTTGCCTTTCTTTGTATCCCTAGCACTTACCATTGTGCATGTAGCAGGTGCTTAATAAATGCTAATTGACTTAATTTGTAATTAACCTTTCTATGAAGGGGCAAAGAAAATGCCTCCATCTATAGAGTAAACAAAGTTAACTAGTCCTAGTTACCTACTAAGGTCTTACTTGGAAGAAAGCCAAAGCCAATAGTTTAAATAATAAGATCATAGATCTATTAACTTTATATAATGTAACATAACACATGTAAAAACATAATATATTAAATATGTATGCTAAGATATAATACACTTGTAACATCAGGGTTACAAAGCATACATTATCTCATGTAATCCTCTGTGAGGAAGGTTGAACAAATATTATTGATAGTTTTACAGATGGCAAAACCAAGGCTCCCTATGGCAATACTTCCCTATGTATTTCCATTTATTTTCCCTTGCTTATATATTGTTTTCTCAAATATATTGTATATTTATTAGCTCTCCTCACATGCCTTACATAATGACTTATCTGTAGCAGTTACTCAATAAATATCTGATTGAATAATTAATGTCAGCTCTTGTATAATTTTTAGAAAATAAACTAGTTGATTGGAAAAGGGCTTCAGCTGGTAAATGGTAGATCAACCTGGAATTTACTGGAACTATACAAATACATAGTTTAATCTCTCTGTATCTCAGCCCCTTCCTTCTTCCCCTCCCCTCCAAGTTGATAAAATAAGGGGAATAAACCTGTCTCCAAGGCACTCAGGGAAATGTGAAATCAATTATGTCTTCCAAACTGAAGTAAGGGAACTGGATGCTTATCTGATAGATTAAGTCACTGAATTGGTTTGAATAATTCAAATGAAAAAAAAAAAAACAAAGGTTTACTACTAAGTTATCCTGAATAGCTATCTGCATGTGGTCTTGATCAATTAAAGCTAAGTACTGTGAAATTCATTATAGTTTAACTTCCTTGAAGAAGGAAGGAAAGAAGGAAAGTAAAGGAAGAATGAATGAATTGCTTAGGCATTATATGATTAGAATGAGATAACTTGGAATATGAGATGACAACAGACACAATGTGTCTGGCTCATTAGAATTGGCACTAATGGTAATGATCCAGAGGTCATGAGGACTTGAACTAAGGTGATTGTGACAGGAGTAGAGAGAAAGGGGTCAGGGGAGAAGAGACACTGTGGAACAGATGGAATCCACAAAACTTGACAACTAATTGAATGGGGGAATGAGGGGAGCACAGTGGTAAGTGTTTGAACAAAGCAAAGCATAGTTCCTGCAGAGACCTCTCAGAAAACTGAGAAGACAAGGAGGAAAGTAGACAAATACAAACCATTTATTAAGTGCCTTCTACATGCCAAGTTCTAGGGATACAAAAAGAGGCAAAAGACAGTACCTGCCCTTGAGGAAGTTACAGTCTAATGGGAGAGATAACATGCAAACAGATATATGCATGTGTATCTGTGTGTGTGTGTGCGTGTGTGTGTGTGTGTGTGTGTGTGTGTGTGTGTGTGTGTGTGTGAGAGAGAGAGAGAGAGAGAGAGAGAGAGAGAGAGAGAGAGAGAGAG
>NW_020954608.1:37456126-37507182 GCF_900497805.2 Vombatus ursinus
AGAGAGAGAGAGAGAGAGAGAGAGAGAGAGAGAGAGAGAGAGAGAGAACACTATATGCAGGATAAATAGGAAATGATTAAACGAGGGAAGGCACTCAAATTAAGAGAGATTGGGGAAGGCTTCCTGTAGAAAGTAGGCTTTTAGTTGGGACTTAAAGGAAACCAGGGAGATCCCTTAATCAATCAATCAACATTTTTAAGTGCTTGCTATGTGACAGGCACTATGCTAAGTGCTGGGGATACAAAAAGAGGCAAAAGACAGTCCCTGCCCTCAAGGAGCTCACAATCTAATGGGAAAGACAACATGCAAACAAATATGTCCAAAACAAGCCATATACAGGATAACTAGGAGATAATTAACAGAGGGAAGGCTCTAGAATTAAGAAGCCTTCCTGTAAAAGATGGGCTATTAGCTAGTAATTAAGAAATCCAGAGAAGTCAGAAGGCAAAGCTGAGGAAGGAGAGCACTCCAGGCATGGGTGTGGGAGGGGGCTGCCTTCTTTGTGCCTCATATCCTCTCCCTAAGGGTATCATCAGCATCATGGATTTGATACTTAACTTGGCCCTTCAGCAAAGTTGGTCGAGAACTGAATGAGAGCAAGTATTGGTGACTGAACCTTCTGATGTTTCTTATCACAGCACTCTGGAGAATTTACATTATTGACTTAAAATGTTAAACCAGTCTTATTTATAAGATCAAAAATGGCCATAACCATCTTACTCACATTTTTATTAGCTGGTCTTTCTCCTGAGAGATACACAAATTCTGGCAGTTAATTTGAATTAGTGATCAGCTTGGGGGATATAGATAGATAGAGATATATAAAATGTATGTATGTATGGACACACATACATATACATATATAAGTATACACATGTAAATATATATACACAAATATATATACAAATGTATATACATACATAAAACACTTGAATATCATACAGTTTTAGAGTTGGAAGGGAGTTTAGAAATAATTTGATTTAATAGTTCCTTATTTTGACCCACAGCTTCCTAATAACAAGGTGTCATGAATTTAAGAACTAGGTAAGAATGCTGTATGAGGCAGCTAGGTAACACAGTGTATAGAATTCAGGGCTTAGGGTCAGAAAGACCTGAGTTCAGATCCTGCCTCAGACACTGACTCCCTGTATGACCCTGGGCAAGTCACATAACCTCTCTCAGCCTCAGTTTCTTCATCTGTAAAATGGGGGTGATAATAATGGCACAAAGTCCATAGGGTTGTTGTGAGGATCAAATGAGATAACACAAAAATTGTTTTACAGTACTTAAAGTGCCACACAAATGCTAGCTATTATAATTTTGTTCAGTCATATCCAACTCTCTGTGACCCCACTTGGGGTTTTCTTGGCAAAGACACTGGAGTGGTTTGATATTTCCTTCTCCAGCTCATTTTATAGATGAGGAAACTGAGGCAAAGAAGGTTAAGTGACTTGCCCAGAGTCATACAGCTAGTAAGTGTCTGATTTGAATTAGGAAGATGAATGTTCTTGACTCCTGACCTGGCTGGCACTCTATCCACTGTGCCACCTAGCTGCCCTTGCTTTATAACTGGCTAATCTATAAACTGGTGCTCCTAAAGTACTTGGAGAGAGGATATCAGAATTCCTTCTGTGGAGCCATTTAAACATTCCCCCATCTACATTTTTATGATTCATCCAAGAATATCTCCCGTAAGTTAACAATTAACTTTACCCTAACCCCTGACTGGAAATTAGTATAAATTCCAAATTAGTGGAGTCCTTATTTAGAGGTTTTTATCACTTGAGTGGATAAAAATTATTATGAAGTTATGTAGGGACAGCCTTTTCATTTTATAATCCTGTAAGTTCATAGCCAGATACCTCGAAGAGTCTTCTCTTTCCAAGACAGGGATATTGGACACTGCCTAGTAGCATATCCTACAGTGACACAAAGTAGAGGTAAAGCCTGACCACAGAGGAATTAAGACCAGTAGCATGGACTGCTCACCCTCATCATCAACTTTTCCAATTGACTCTCTGTTCTGAAATGATAGATCCACTTCAGGAAACTAAGTTATACTGAATGACTATCCCTTCCCCATTGCAGAGAGTTAGGGTTTCCGTGCTCCCATGATCTGGAAAATCTGTGTAAAATGTTTTGGTCCTCCCTTTGTACCAGAGAAGAAGTCTGAATTTTTCTTTTTCTTTTATGGGATGTTTACACTACCTTATTGTAAAATTTGGATTAAATATTTTTCTCTGTCACCTACTGGCCTTCTCGTGTCATCTGCAGCTTTCATAAAACTCCCAAGAAATCCCAATTAACTGCTTATGCCAACCCACAATATATTGAAACTACAATGGGGGTAGGTGGAGATGTGGAAGGGATAACTATACCCATTTAGGTCCCATTGAGTACAGTGCAATCAATCAATCAACAATCACTAAATGTCTACTATGTGCCAGCACTGTGCTGGGAAGTGAGGACTTTATGTCCTATCTTTAGGATAGGAATGAAATAGTCTTATTACCCAAGGAGCTCACAGTCTATCTGGGCAACCAGCTTGTACACAAATAATAAGTAGCTATAAGGAATAGGGATAGGGACTGGACCAGGAATTTCATTGATGTAGGGAAGTCCTGGGTGAGGAAGCTTTCTCTTTGATTTCTAGTCTGAAAGAGTTACCTGGGTCACTGAGAGGTTAAGTGATTTCCTCCTAGGGTCTCTCAGCCAGGAAGTGCCAGAGCCAAGACTCAGTATAAGTTTTCCTAATTTAGTTTTGAGGCCAGCTCTCAATGCCCTCCACCAATGATGTCAAGCCCAAATAGAAATGGGGCTATAAGGATCCCTGCTGGCTGCACGTTGACTTAGAAAAACACCTGTTAATATTATCCATATTGAATTGTATTTTCATTTATTTTGTTAAATATTTCCCAATTACATTTTAATCTGGTTGGGGCTGATTTCAGTGTTGGGGCACTATATCATGTAGCCTCTGTATATATCTAAAATATATGCAAATGACTTTGTATGTATAATTGATGATATATTGCTTACCTTCTCAATGGGTGGGGGAGGGGAGAGAGAGGAAGAGGGGAAGGGAGAGAATTTGGAGATCAAAATTTTTTAAAATATTAAAAAAATTTACATGTAATTGGATTTAACAAAATAAATTTTTAAAAAATCTTTAAATATATGCAAAGTAAATGGAGATCAGGGGAGGCTGTTGTAAACAGACTATTAGCAATATTAAGGGTTGATTTGTTTGAGACAAGAAGGAGTGTGCTTTGGACCTATCAGGGGGCTTTGTTGTTGTTTTTGAAAATATAACCACAAAACCAGAGTTACTATCTAACCTCATAGATTGTTCAAGGTGTTGTGATGATGGATACAGGCTCATTCTGAAAAGTAAAATCAGACATGTTTTTTCTATTTCATGTTTTTCTCATATTTTCCCCTTCTTCCTTTTTTTTTTTTTTCACTTGTTACAGAGGAAGGAGCTGCTCAGGGATCCTGCAGAAAGTCACAGGAAGCCCGAGCTTTCTGACTACAGGGTGTTAGGTATTTTCAAATGCTAAGGCTCCACCTGTGTGATTTTTTAAAAATTCTCTTTTTAAAAGCAAACCCAGCAGGAAGTGTGCTAACCAATTACCGAGTGTACAGAAATACAGGAACTGCTGGGCTAACGAACGTAACTTCAAAGGGGATGAGCTGAAGAGCCGTCTATCTCACAGCCAGGCCATCCTCACGTGGGGGATGGCAACACTTAAAAGGCTCTATTGAACTATTCCTTGCCTCGATGATGCCTTCTAAATGAGTTAAAGGTCAACAGGTTGAGATCACTTTTTTTTTCCAGTAGCTTTGGTGCCTGAAAAAGGGCAGAGGAATAAAAATGAGGTGGGAGCATTCATCATTTTTCCTTTTTTTTTTTTTTTTAAAGCAGAAACAATAAAATAATGGGACTTTGATTTTTACATGATACCAAGTGCGATAAGGTTTTGCTCAATTTAATCCTAAGAATTTTATTTCTTTATATCCTAAGCACCTAACCCAGATCCCATCATACAGATAGGCCCTCAAGAAATGCTTATTGATTAAACTGATTGATTTCTAGTTGAGGAATCCATGGCAGCAGAGAACTAATCTAAGCTGTCACATCAAGGCAGTGTTGAGCTGATCTCCTGCCATCCCTGTTGGGGGCTGGCCACCAAAACAGGTTTCCTCGAAGCTTCTTAGGTGAGAGACAAGATAGCCTGTGTGACAAGCCACCAGCTGAAGTATTGTCCAAATTCTACTGTTGTCCTTAGAATCAGAGCTGTTGATTCTAACATACTTTCTCCTATCATGTTGGGCATTTTACAAATACTCATTAGCCTTACCTATAGTATTGGATATAACCGGCACATGCTAGGAAGTAATCATAGAGAGTCAGTGCTAGAAGGGGGACCTAAGACACCAAATAACTCTTATTTCACAGATAAGGAAACTGAGACATGGGTAGATCAAATGATTTATACCAGGTAACACAAGTAATTAACGATTGAGTCATAACTGAGATCCAGGTGTCACTCCTCCCCACCTCCAGTATAGTGCTTTACAATATACTAACAAACTGTAATTCATTGATAGGCCTAAAGCCAGAAATTTGTAGTTGAGATTTCCGGTTACTTTAAAAAAAAAAAAACTTTCTCCTAGAGAAGATGAGGGACTGGATAAGCCGAAATGAAGCTGAAATGATGTCATTAATTGATTCTTGCACAGTGCCTCAGAGGAGATGAATGCCATTCCCAATAATTAGGTCTGTTCGTTTCTCCAGTTCCAAGCACTGGCAGTGAGATGAGAAAATATAGGTTCAAACCCCCCTTCTGATGCCTACTGTCTGTGTGACCTTAGGCAACTCACTTAACATCCTTAACTTTAGTTTCCTCTTCTGTAAAATGAAAGGGTTGGATTAGATGGGCTTGTGAGGTAGCTTCCAGTTCCAGGATACTATGATCCCAAGATGAAACTTCCATATAAGCATGCGTATAAGCTGGGCCGTGCTACAGTTGGAAGATGAATGAACATCAATTGCATTTCCTTATTGCCAAGAAGCCAGTGGTTTCTGTGCTCAGTGACAGACTACTGACCCCACTGCATTCCCTTTTCTTTGCCTGATGGCCACCCACTGTAGCTATGACTAAGGGTAAAAGTGTTCCTTGAACTACCATATTCTCTGTTCTCACAAATGCCATTGAAAAAAATATTGTGATTGTTAAATTTTCAGTGTGAGCATGTACAGCTCAAAAAACCAGCAAATGCTATGAATCAGGGCATGATTTATAATTTTGCTGATTGTCTAGGCTTAAAGTAATGGAGAAAATGTTAGTAATCAATCCAGGTAAAACTTTAAACCATAAGTGTGTCTGTATATTTATTAAGTGCTTACTATATACTAAGTGCGGGGGGGGGGGGGGGGAGATACAAAGAGAGGCAAAAGACAATCCCTGCCCTCAAGGAGTTTAAAATCTAGTGGAGAACCTGTTGCTAAAGGTTTACTAGCCACTGGAGGAATTACAAAGAACTCCTCTCTGAACTGTATAGTAGAAAGAAAGCTAGATTTGAAATCAGAGCAATTTGAATGCCCTAGTGTCTAATTTACTACCTAGTGACCTTG
Organism: Vombatus ursinus; assembly: GCF_900497805.2. Lineage (NCBI taxonomy): Eukaryota > Metazoa > Chordata > Mammalia > Diprotodontia > Vombatidae > Vombatus > Vombatus ursinus. The sequence goes on from NW_020954608.1 coordinate 37,461,765, forward strand.
GGCAAGTCACTTAAATTAGCTGGTTAGGGGGCTGTACTAGATCACCTCTAACATCCCTTCTAGCTCTAAATGTCTGGTCCTACAATAAAAGAGCTTAAAATGTAGTAGTACAGGCCATTCCCAATTTACCAATGGGGAATGAGTTTTAAAATGTGTTATACTTACTGGTTAAATTCCTGGGAAAGTCCACAAAAGGTCATGTAACCTATAATATCCCTGATGTTTAGGCCTAATAGAAATTGCCTGCCATGACAATGTAGCTCATAGGATGATGAGGATCAAACAAGAATATGTTTGGAATGGCTTCTTTGAGTCCAGTATGGAGTATGCTATTGCAGACTGAAAGTGCATCCGGACTCCGGAAGTATGGCTCTGAATCCTGGAGCTGTTGCTTGCTTTATATTTGACCTTACCTGAATCACTTAAATTCTGTACGCCTCGTTTTCTTCATCTATAAAATAAGGAGGTTAGATTAGATAAACTTAAAGGCCTCCTTTTGTGCTAAGTTTTCATGAATGCCTTAGTAATAATTAGGAAGGGGGACTAGCCTTGTGACTTCATTGGCATTGGAAACCCCAGGGTGAGGAAATGCTTTCTACCAATGAACATCATGATGCTCCTCTGAAACTGTCTTTTTGTTGTTGTTCAGTTATTTTTCAGTCATTTTTAACTCTTCAGGACCCCATTTGGGGTTTTCTTGGCAGATATACTGGAGCGGTTTGCTGTTTCCTTCTCCAGCTCATTTTACAGATGAGAAAACTGAGGCAAACAGGGTTAAGTGTTTTGCCCAGGATCACACAGCTAGTAAGTGTCTGAGGCCAGATTTGAACTCATGAAGATGAGTCTTCCTGACTCCAGGCCTGGCACTCTATCCATTGTGCCACCTAGATATGCCTTAGAGAGTTCAGAGATTAAGTGACTTGCCTTGGGTCACACAGCCAGGACATGCTACAGTAAGGATTGGAACTTAGGTCTTCCTGGCTTAAAGGCTGCTCTCCATCCATGCCACCATGCTACCTCTCTTAAGCATATGATTGTAATCATATGATAAACAATACCTGTAAAACTGAGATTCCAGGCAGTTAAATGACTTGTCATTGATCAGAGACAGTCAGTGGTAGAGCCAGTAACTGAATGGCAACATAGTAACTGACATTTAGAGAACACTTTATGGTTTACAAAGTCCTTTCCCCACAACCCAGTGATGTTCCCACTGCTTCCCTTGGCCAATTACCACTGGCTTTGTAAGACTCCCAGCACAGGCCTATAGTACATTGGTGTGATATGTGGCAGGAAATGAGACACTACTTCTTTGAAGAACCAAAATTTTCCCTTAGGTTTCAACGCTTGAAATTCAAATTTATCTGATTACTTGGAAAAGAGCTCCAATTCCTCTAATAGTGGGACTGAAGGGGGAGGAAATACTGGCAAACCTAGTCCGCTGAATTTTGACAAGAAATAACCCTACTCTATTCTCTTAAAACTTGCCCACTTTCCACTCCCACCTCTTAAAATTTCATACATCATTTTGAGCCAGAATTTGCATTGTATCCCCACAGGCCCGATGACAAGGCCTGGCATGTGGTAGGTACCTAATAAAAGGTTTATTGGTTAGTTGCCATACTGGCTAATTGTAGAGACATTCTTGATCCTACAACCTTCAACCTTTTCTTGGTTTTCCACCAATGAGGCTAACACAATGCATTAGAAAGAACACAAAAATGAATCTGAAAACCTGGGTTCTAGTTCTGACTTGCCACTTATGAATTATAAAACCTCGGGCAAATCCATACTAACTGTGTGAACTTGAGGAAGTTACTGAGCCTCTCTGGGCCTCACTTTTCTCATCTGTAAAATGAGGGTATGGAAGCAAATGGCTATCAAGTTGTTCTTCCCCTCAGCAGCCTCTGCCTTCCTTTCTGTCGTTTAGTCTTTCTGTCCCTCTTTCTCTCTGCCACTCTTCACATGGAGATGTGCTAATTTAGACAGATATTTTCTGTCTAGAGCAAGTCTGTTATTTTCAGTTAACCATTCCTTTGTGGACCAAATATCTCTGTTTTTCTTGCTGAAAGATTGCTTAAAAGTTACTGAATGGGTATTACCTCAGACAAACTGAGACCTGGGAAAGACCTTAGCTCAGAGGTGGGGAACCTGCGGGCCTCGAGGCCTCGTGAGGCCTTTACATGTGGTTTTACAGAACAAATCCTTTTATTAAGGGGATTTGTTCTGTGAGGTTTGGATTCAATCGAAGGGCTGTACTTGAGGACCTAGAGGGCCACACGTGGCCTTGAGGCCTCAGGTTCCCCACCCCGACTTAGCTTAAAAAGGCCAATGTCTCCCACTGCGTCCTGGGCCATCTCCAGTTGTCCTGATCTATATCTTGCCAATGATCCCAGATGGCTCCTGAGGAGAGAGCGAGACTGGTGACTTTGCACAGCCCTCCCTCACTTAAATCCAATTCCCTTGCAAGTCAAGACTTTACCTTCCTGATGTCATTGGTCCTTTTCAAGAACAAAGGACAAACAACAACAGTTCTTTTATGTACAAATCATTAATCATCATCAAAAGGAAGGAAGATTCAATGGTTAGAGCAGCAGTCCAAGATTATGTGGCCTATTCTGCTACTAGTTTACCTATGAATTATAGATGGCCGGTCAATATGTCATTATTTCATTTTACAGATGGAGAAACTGAGGAAACATTAATCACCTCAGCTTAATTATGAAGTAGAGACAAGACAAAGGATTTTAAGAATAAACATGGGGAAAGTTTTATCTATTTAGCCTGTAGTTTAGGTGTTCTCTAACCAAGGGTACAATCCCCCAGCCTAGCTAACGTAACCCAGTAAGTAAATTTCCTTTAGCCTAGAGCTTCTAAGAGAATTCGGAGGAGTGAAGATGTCCCATATGACTATAGGGGAAGCTACAGGAAGGTTTAGGGAAAGTAGCAATGGTAGACTTCAATGTCTTCAACCAATGTACTTCAACATCCTTTTCTAGACCTGGAAAAGCCCAGAGATCCATTGTACCCTGGTTCTCAATGGATGCATCTCTTTCAGAAGTTAGTTTACTTTTCCTAATTGAGTAATTTATTCACAGAGACAAGTACATTAATCCTGGCAGACCAAGAAGATCAGATCAGATCCATTGTTAATTATAAATGCAGTAGTAAAAAATGTAAAGACCCTGGAGAGCTTCAGTTGAAGCCATTAGGTTAATTCAGAATAGATTGACAAAAGCTTTAAGTGGTTGGTGTCAATTTTGTAAGGATGCTTTCCCAGGTTTCAGAAACCTGAGAGCTTGAGGAAAATTGTTTTGCCAATAACTTCCTTGAAAGAGTTCTTGAGGTCTTGTCTTCTAATAAAGATGGCTTTTTAAAAGCCAATTTCTTTGCAAGTAACCAAATAATTAAACAGTATGTTTACATGGCCTTCATAGCCTGTGGATGATTGAACTAAATAACCATGGTTTAGAAAAATGATGCTAAGGAGGCCAAGGTTAATGGATTCAGCAACTTCAGTCACATTACAGAGCAGTTAGCTTGCCATTTCATATCTCTGTGCTCCTGGCCATAGGAAATGAGTGAGAGAGAGTATAGATAGGTTAGTTCAAATCCACAAAAAAAAAAAGAAACAACCCCATGCACATACCCTGGCCAGGTCAGTAGCATCAACTTTTTATTGAAAAGGAAGAACGTTTTTTTTTATTTACATTTTTTAGGTTCATTTGTATTTATCAAAATTTTGATAAACCACTACTCTTCTAAACTCTCAACATGAAAAAATTTAATGTATGTTAATGGGCTTGATCTTTTTTAAAATATTTATTTTTATATATTTAGAATATGTTTATATATTTGGCATAAAACAAGCATTTCCATGACATACTATAATTTTAAAAAAGATAATTGCATATGAAAGCGCAAATACACTGTTTACAACTTGCTATTCCTTTTAAATATGTAACAGTTATAATGTAAATTTCTTTTTTTCTTTTTTTTCTTCTCCCTCCAACTCTAGAGATGGCTATCATTAGTCACAGAATAGGTGTGTGTTTACATATGTGTGTATGTATGTATATGTATATGCATGCACATACTATATGTGTATATAGCATATATGTAAAATTATTCTATATAAGCTTCTATGTATCAGTTCTTTCTCTGGATACAGATAGAGTCTTTCTTATGTCCTTTATAATTAATTTGGATATTTATAACAGTCAAAATGACTTATTTGCTCAAAGTCATTCTTAAAAAATATTGCTATCACTGTATCCAATGATCTCTTGGTTCTGCTCATTTCTCTCTTCATTTTTTCATGCAAGTCTTTCTATGTTTTTCTAAGATCATTGAACAAGTTGGAGTATATGACTGTTATGGTCTTGGCCTTAATAAAAATGATTATATTTCAGAAATTGCCACAGGTCCTAAACAAAGTATTAAATGTGAAAAAATTCACTTCAAAATCATGTAACATCAAAAGCATTCTAATAGCAGATACAAAATTTGCATTATTTAATAGTATCTTATACTTCTGTAACATTCTTTCAGCCTTGCTCGTGTTCTTTTGTAAATGTAAATTTACTAGCTGTGTGTGTACCTGAGCAAATGATTTAACAGGAGAACATTTTATTCTAAGAAGCCCAAAGTTCTCCTGATTCATTGACTTACCAGTCTTAAAAACACTTTTGACATGATAGAAAGTCAATACAAAAGACCTCCTCTTATGCTTCATGGTGGCATGAAGGAGGACCTGGGTTCTGGAAGGCTTTGCTAGTGGAACACAAGCTTTGGTGAGGCTTTGAGCACAAGACTAATGGTGAACATGTATATGTCTATTTCCCAAGGACCAAATTAGGTAATTTAGGAGAGGCTGGTCTCCAGAAGGTTGGCTCCTTTCTGGTGATGAATGTTTTGGGGGAACAGCAATGCAGGAAGAATATCTAATAAGTGTGCCTGAAATCTGAATTAATGGAGCAATTTCCTCTACTCTTGAAATTATTCATCCTTGAAGTATTTAAGTAAGTGACATAAAGGAAAATAGAAGGTCAATTGATACTAACAAACAGAATTTCCCATTTTAAAATATTTGAAATGAACATTTTATTGATGCTTTTTTGTTTTCACATCAGGGTTATTCCTGAATATACCACTACCACATCCAGTAAACCTTCTCTTGTGACAAAGAAAAATAGTTAAGTAAAAGCAATTAAGGGCCGTTAGGTAGCCCAGTAGATAGAGTTCCAGGCCTGGAATCAGGAAGACTCATCTTAATGAATTCAAATCTGACCTCAGAAGCTTACTAGATGTGTAACACTCGGCAAGTCACTTAACCCAGCTTGCCTCAGTTTCCTCATCTGTAAAATAAGCTGGAGAAGGAAATGGTAAACCGCTCCAGTGTCTTTGCCAAGAAAACCCCAAATGGGGTCATGAACAGTCAGACATGACTGAAAATGAACAAACGACAAAAGCAATTAAATATCGTGACCACATTTGGAAATGCTTTCATCATTCTCTACCTGCAGTCCCTCACTTCCTTAAAGAAAAAAGGAATGTACATTTCCTTACCTCTTCTCTAGGGCCAAGACTGGTCATTATGATAGACTAGGAATTAGCTTCATTTAAGTGGCTAAAGGGAGGGGGGAGGGGGGTGGAGAGAGGTTCCGTTTACATTTTTGTAGTTATTGTGTATGGTGTTTTCCTGGTTCTGCTTATTTTTGTATCATTTCCTGGGAGTCTTTCAATGTGTCTCTGAATTCCTCACATGCATTATTTCTTATGGCACAGTGGCAGTCCATTATGTTACGTGTAACAATTGGTTCTGCCATTCTCCAATTGATATATACTTTATGAAGAAGAGGAAAAGGAAGAGGAAGAAGAGAAAGAGGAAGAAGGAGAAGTAGAGGAAAAGGAAGAAGAGGAAGGAGAAGGAGGAGGAGAAGAGGAAGAAGGAGGAAGAGAAGAGGAAGAGGAAAAAGAAGAAGAGGAAGGAGAAGAAGGAGGAGGAAGAGAAGAGGAAGAAGAGGAGAAGAGGAAAGGAAGGAAGGAAAGATTTGAAACGGTTGTAGTTAAGAATATTTAAAATGTCAGGTAGAATTCAATTTGAGTAATATTAAGTCCACTGGTCAAATATCTGTCTGTAGCATATCTGTTTGTGAATTGGGATAAAATGTAGCCTGAATAAATAGCACAGGGCAGTTGATAGAGGGTGGACCTTGGAGTGAAGAAGCCCTGGGTTCAGGTTTTACACCTACCTATATGACCCTGAGCAAGTCACCTAACCTCTTAGTGACTAGGGAACTCGTCAAGTCTCAGGCTCTAAATTACAGAGCAGCTGAATCTGATTTAGGGGAAGAGATACTTTCCACATCAAGGAGATCTCCACAAAGATAAAAATCAAAGGCCTAGAAGAAGGGAAAATGGCCTGGACACATAAAATCCATAGGAAATCATAAGACCTTATTTTAGCCAGTCATTGGAGCCTCCTGTCTCCTGATGATCTTCCACAAGAAAATGACTGGTAGAGATTTCCCTTCTCATTCTGCCTGGCTTACAAGTGGCAACAAACCATGAACGAGCCCAAAATGGGCACACTGGAGTAGAAGGGGATGGATAGAACTGGAATAATCTATAAACTAAGTGGCCATTCCATGAATTATGAAAAACTGATTGACCCCTCAAGGATCCTTGTATTAAACTGTGCCACGGGCATAGCAATGATAGTGTAACTTACATTTGCATTGATTTTTATGCCAATCTTATTTTATCTTCATAGCAACCTTGCACGGCAGGCATCACCAGTATACATTATTGTTCCCCATTTTACAACTGGAGGAGAGAGTTGTGGTGCAATAAAATAACAAAAAAAAAGGTCCTTGATTTTAAGAGTTTGAAGACCTCATTTCAAATCTTGACTCTGCTACTTACCACCTGTGTGATTTTAGAAAGATGAAGGCAGTGTGGTTTAATGGTTAGAGCAATGGACTTCAAGTCAGCTGATCTACCATCACATTCTTCCTCAGATACTTGTGAAATCTGCAAACCTCCTAACTTCTCAGACTTTTTCCTCATCTATAAAATGAGGGCAATAATACCCATGCCATCTACCTCTGTCATCATAAGAAAAGGGCTTTGCAAACCTTAAAGTTCTACATAAAGGTGATTTGTTATTCTTACTTCACTGAGCTTCTCTCATCTGCAAAGTGAGAAGGTTGGACTAGGTAATCTATCTCTAATTCTTTCAGTGTTTTAAGTTACTTGTCCATGATCATATGTACAGAAAGTTGCAGAGCCAGGAAGTTACCCCAGATCTTCTCGGGGTTCAATTTTGTTATCTGTTGACGTTCAAGGTTTAGGTGTAAGGCACTTTTCTAAAGTTTTTTTTTATCTCGGTCTAAACAATTTTTTTCTTTAAGCATGGGTGCTTAATTTTGCTGAACCTAACTTGAAATTATTAGTCATTGAGCTTTGTGAATCAGATCTTACTTTCCAAAAACCATTTCCTGTGTGTTTCTCCTGTATTTGCCCTCAATTAGCAGGTCATTTAGCAGTAAAGACTAGAATTGCAAACATTTTTTTAAAAAAATCTTCCATTTATGTCTTCAATGGTTGGAAAGAATGTGACACACTTAGTCATTCCGCTTGGGTCCATGGGGTAATATAAAGACATAAAGCAGAACTGCCCTATGTCCCTCATGAGATTTCTTTTTCATAAAACTTACATACATCTTGAATTTTAATATAAACATCTAAGGAAGTGGATAGCATTAGGAATTGTTTGAGGATGAATCAGGAGATGTTACGCTACCCATTTCTACCACAAAAAGATCTCAGAATTGATGTCCTCCAAGTTCCAAGACAGCTTACTACTCTTTGCTGATGGTATGGTTGTAGTGATCATAGAAAGATCAAGTTTTCTTTCTTCTATAGGACTGCCTCCTTACTCAACTTTAACCTGTGATGTAACATTTTTCCTTGTCAAAGCTTCTCTCTATGAGGCAGATTTCTTAGGGAAGCTTTCAGTCAAGCAGACAACCAACCAATCAGAAATTATTTATTAATCACCCACGATGTGCCTGGCACCGTGCTGAGCCTTGAGGATACAACTGCAGCAAATGATGCAAAAGGCAGCTAGAAATGAGGTGCCACATAGGGATGTATTTGTCCCATTTAAGAGTTCATGGTGGGGCAGCTAGGTGGTGCAGTAGAGAGAAAGCCAGCCCTGTAGTCAGGAGGATTTGAGCTCAAATCTGGCTTCCGACAGTAATAGCGCACAGTAATAGCACAGTAATAGTAATATACACAGTAATAGCAGCAAGGTAACATAGGATGCAAATGATCATTCAATTTTACAAGATTCTGCTGCTTAAATTGTCCCATTTGGTTAATATTGGTGTTATTAGATACATTTTAGATAGTCACCATTTTTTAAAAGGGGGGGAAATGTTGAAAAATAAGTAAGTTATTTGGCGTTTGAAAGGAATTTTCCCATAGAAACAACGTTGTCAATGGTAATTAGTTTTTGAGGTCAGTATGCAGAAGCTTATTTGTTCCGTTATTTAACTGGAATTACTATGCCCCAGATTTTGGCCAAGATGGCTGAACTCCTTCTCATCCACTCAAAACAACTAGAAACATACCAAAATAATAGCAAAAACAAACTATATTTTGCACAGAGATCCCCATGTGGAACATTTTTTTCCTAAAAAAAAAAGAAAAAAGACTGATATCATTAATTAGCATTGTTATGATAATATTAAATATAAACGATGAAGTCACAGCAATATGTTAAATAATTAATCTTTGTGATTAGGTTTAATTTATACCAGGAAGGCAAGGGTAGTTCAATAAAGAAAACTACAAACATAATAAATCATGTCAATAAAAAGGATAAAATCTCAGTATACTAATAGATAGAGAAAAAAAAGCTTTTGGACAAATATAATACATACTGTTTGAAAAAAAACCTAAAAAGCAGTGGGATTAAAGTACTTATCTTTACTATAATATTAGTTGTAATAGAAAAATACCTGAAATTTTCCCAGTCAGATTGGTAATTTAAAAAAAAAAAGCACTCACTGTCTCCACTATTATTTGACATGTTAGAAATGTATAGTTAATGCTTGCTAAGGATGCAAAATGGTTTCTAGTTGTAGATAATATGATTGTCTACTTAAAGAACCCCAGAGTAACAATGAAAAAAAAGTCAAGATAATTAACAGAGCTTTGGTAAAGTAGCAGGATATAAGATACATTTATATTTTAAAATCACCTTTTTCTATTTATTACCGATAAAAACCAAGAGGAAAAGCTAGTAAAAAAAAAATTTCATATGTGATAACAAAATGTGTTAGATATCTGGTACTTAATCTCCCAAAATATCAAGCAATCACAAAACACTTTTACAGACATAAAAGAAGAAATTTTCAAGATATATTAATGTTCATCATTACTCCTCATCAATAGAGTAAACATGATAATTTTGTCCAATTATTGTATAGATGTAACTATAACAATCCAACTTCCAAAGGAATAATTTATAGAAACACTGTACCTGGGCAATGAAAAATGAGAAATAATACCACAATGTCATATTCCACAATAAATCCAAACTGGATATACAGCCTGAGTATTAAAAATCATAGTGTAAAATTAGAAGAGAAGCAGATAGTTTACATTTAATAGCTATGGATAGGATTTGAATTCTTAATCAAACAAGGGATAGAGACAGTTGCAAAGGGCAAAATGAATAACTTTGATTACATGAAATTAAAAAGCTTTTGTCCAAAAAAAATTGATACATCTAGGATAAGAAGGAAAGTGGTTGACTTTGTATCACATGTACATACAGATAAGGGTTTGTGTATCCAAGATAACAATTTGCAAATGATATGATGGTTTACATAATGAGACTCAATAACAAAGACAACAACTTCAGTAAAGTAACAGGATATAAAATAAATCTATATTAAAAACAAAACCATGAGTCAATAACAACTAACACAAATACGTAAGATCAAAAGCTATTCCCAAATTGATAAATGGTCACTAAAAATAAGCACAGACTTCTCAAAAGAATTGCAAACTATAAACAACCATGTGAAAGAATGCTTCAAATCATTAATAATAAGAGTAATGCAAATCACAGCAACCCTGAGGTTTCACCTCATATCCAGCAAAATTGACAAAGATGATAAAAATGGTATTAGTCAATGTTGGAGGGGTTGTGAAAAGACAGGCACTAAGAATTAGTATAGCCATTCTGGGTAGTGATTTGGAATTAGGCAAAGTGCCTAAAATAACTTGGAGATTCTACTGCTAAGCATATACCCTAACAGGGTCACTGACAAAAAGAAAATCTCTATTTACACCAAAATATTTATAGCAGCAAATTTTCTGGTATCAAAGAACTATAAACAAAGAAGATGCCCATCTTTGGGGGAATGGCTAAACTAATTGTAATACATAAATGTAATGAATTATTATTGTCCAGTAAGAAATGATGAACATGATGGATTCAAAGAAGTATGGAAGGACTTTAATGAAAACTTTCATGAGCTGCAACAAAGTGAAGTTAGTGGAACCAAGAAAACTATATATAAATGGATATAAATGGAAAGAATAACAATCATAAAACAATTTTTAAAATGAAGTTATGAAATTATAAAGAAAAAACTTGGCCCCAAAAAAGAGATATGAGAAGATACTTTCTCCCATTTCTATTTAGCATTGAGGGTTCCATGAGTGTGGAGCATTGCATATAATGTCAGATTTTTTTTTTTGATGTATTAATTGGTTTTGCTGATTTTTTTTCCTCCGTCCTCTTTTTTTAAGGGGTTGTTCTCTATAAGAGGAAGGGAAGAGATTACAGAGGGAAATCCAAGCAGTTTCATAACAAAAGAAAAGAAAAATCTAGGGAAAATGGCAGGAGAAAAAAAAAATACTACAGCAATTATGCCATGTATAGTATGGGTTAAAGAAGGTTATTCTAACTACCAATTGTAACGTTGGTTTTTAATAGGGAAAATGTGTCCCATGGTGCATAAGGAAAAGGGAACATGAAGGCTCTGTACATGCTCCCCATCCAGTCATAGAATCTTAGAATGTCAGAGCTGGAAACTTTCATTTTGCAGATGTGGAAACTGAGGTCAAGAGAAGTTAAACAACTTCCCTGAGGTCACATAGTTAAGGCTAGTTTCTCCTTGAGATGAAGACTAATTGCAACCCTAACCATGGGCTCCAAATGGTACTGTGCCATTACAAGACAATCATTATTTTTCCCCCTACTTTTTAGAACCATGCCTTTCTTTTAGGATTCGAAGGAAAGCTACCCTTCCTTACTCTTTGCACCTCCTACCACATTCTTGGTCCCTCTGGCAAAATTGAAATAAGATACATCCCTGGGTCTAATTGGCATTCACCTTTTTCAAGAACTCAAGCTACCAGATTACTCTGCTAGTCTATTTCCTGAAGGGAGTGGGCAACTGCAGATTAACTCCTTACTGTCCTCTTCCCTAACCTCCCCCCCCAAATTCTCATCTTATTTTTACCACAGCTGACAAGCTGGCATTTATATAGACAACTAGGTGGTACAGTGGATAGAGCCCCGGACCTGGAGTTCAGAAGAGCTGAGTTCAAACTCAGCTAGAGTTATTGTGAGGATAAAATGAAATAGTGTTTGTAAAATGCTTTGAAAATCTTCAGGTGCTGTATAAATACTAGTTGTTATTTAAGGTTTACAAAATATTTGACATGCATTATCATATTTAATCTTCAGAACAGTCCTGAGGGAGGTTCTATAAGTTCTGAGAGAAGATAAAATTTACCCACAGTTACATAGCTAGCAGGTGTCAGTAGTAAGACCGTAACCCATGTCTCTTCTGACTTGGAAATTCAATATTTTTTCTACTTTATCATATTGCTTCCATCAACATCATAATATCATAATATTTTAATTGTGTGACAATAACATTAAAATTCCAGATATAGTAAGGAAAGAGTTATTTCATCATAAGCCCTATAACTCTAAAACATTTTAGTTTCAAACTGTATTTTGAAGATATTATAAAGGTATGTTATCTGAAATATCAAGTTGGCTAAAGGGAGAGGCAATTGAATGAAAGCCTTCACTTCTTTCTTTCTCTGTGAATTATGAAACTCTATATAAATGTAGATTATTGGTAGTATTAGTATATTAATCATTGCTAATTATTTAGTAAGAGAGAGCACTTATATAGCACTCAAACACTTTACAAGTTCCTTATTTGCATATCACAACAACCTTGTAAGTTCTCTTATTATCCCCATTTTATAGATGGTCAAACATGTACTTTAAAAATATCACTTCAAAAACTATATAGAAGATGGAGAAAAGACAGGAGAAATTGATGGTACAAGTCCAAGCTCAAAATTTGCCTTTGTGTTCACAGTGCTTTCACACATAGGTGAAATTATACTATTCCATTCATTTGTTAATTTGACAAACACTTCTTAAATATGTGAAGGAGACAGCATTAAAAATTAGAGGTATAAATTTTAAGCAAAACAATAATCCTCTCCCTCACAGAGCTTATAATCCAAACCAGTGGCATAAAAAACAAATACCCTATAACCACGATATAAAATATTACATAATATTAGAGAGGTATAAAGCAGTGGATAAATAAGCCAATTGCCAACTGCATTTAAGGGAAAGCTTCCCTTAGGAGGTAGTGTTCCAATCAGACTTTAGCACCTATATACTCAAAGGAAAGGGGAGTCCAGTTTGACCAAATCTAGTACAGAGTATTTATAAGGAAATTAATAGATAATTCTGAAAAGGCAAGTGATCCCAGACTATGGGGGACCTTGAATGCTGGGGAAAATGGTTTGGGACAACCATTATTCTGGAGAAAAAGTTGATCCACTCATGACTTTTGAGAAGAAGAGTGTGATGGCTAGATCCATGAATAAAGATTAGTCTGTCGTCAATGTGAAGTATGGATGGGAGTGGGGAGTGGAGTCAGATCTATGAAGGATTTTTTTTTAATAATAGATCAAGCAGGTAGCATGGAGGTCCTACATTATGTTGGTGGCCATAGGGGTAGAGTATAGGGGACAGTTTGAGGTTTTGAAGGAGGAAAATATGTGGAACAGTTACTGTGTAGAATAGGAAAGGCAACCAATTAGAGTAGGGCAGAAGGATAATAGAATAGCAGCCTTGGCCCAGCCAAAGTTATGCATCATAACTTTGTGGGTGACATGAGTTCATGAATTAGTCCAATGGTGTGATGCTCCACAGTGAAATCACATTTCGGTGATTACTCAACAATGATTAGCAAGCATTGATGAGAGAATGCAAGAAAGGTAATGGAATTTTAGGTACTAGATCTGGTAGATTATGAGATCAAGAGTAAGTATGGCAGGGGAAAAAAGCCATTGTGAAGGTAAAAGTCTAAGAGAATAGCATTGGGTTAAAGGAATGGAGGTCATGGAGAGGGTGAAGGAGAAATTTGGTGAATGGAAGAGATAAAGAGATGGGAATTTGTAGTTAGAGAAGGAAATTTAACCTTCAATATCAATCAATCAACAAACATTTATTAAGAACCTTCTTAGGTCAAATTCAAAGAACTTATAAAGCAAGATGCAATCCACTTCCTGAGAAAAAAACTGATAAATAGAAGTATGTATAGTATGGTTTTACATATATTATAAATATAATTTATTTATATATTTATAAATACGTATGTGTGTGTGTGTATATATATGTGTGTATATATATATGTGTGTGTGTGTGTGTGTGTATAATATATATATATATATATATATATATATATATATAAATCTGTGTCAAATGGTGGCCTTCCTTATTGCAGAGTAAGGAGAAGGGGGGGTTAAGTTCAGAACTTAAAATGTAACCAAAAAATAAATTAAATTTTAAAAAAGAGCATATTTTGCTCCAGACATTGTGCTAGGCACTGGAATTCAGATACAAAGAATGAAAAACCCCTATTCTTAACAAGCTTACAAGAGTTATCCTCAACTCTTTTCTCTCCATTATATCCAGTCACTTTCCAAGTCCCATAAGGTCTATTTCTGCAACATCTCTCATATACATCCTCTTCTCTTTATTCTCATGGCCAACACACTGATTCAGGGTTTCAACACTTCTTGCCTGGGCTATTTTAATTGCCCCTTAATCACTTACCCTGCTTCCTGTCTCGCTTTTCTCTAATCCATCCTCCCCATAGGTGTGAAAATATTATTCCTAAATCATAGGTCTGACCATGTCGCTACCTTTAATGGCTCCTATTAGCTCCAGAATGATACATTTGATTGACTTATTGGAAGCTCTGAAATCATTCTGACCAGTTCATTCATTTTACAGCTAAGGATATTCATCTCTAGGTTACTTAAGCGACTTGCAGATAGTAAGTACCAAATTTGAGATCTGAATACTTATGCTTCAACTAGCCATTTAATACTCATCATAATATGGTTTCTGTCTACTTTCCCAGACTCATTCCCTTTATATCCATTCACACACTTTGTATTCTGGATAAATTGAATTATGTACTTTGATGTCCCCTCAAAACTCTGACCACTCAGATCATTTTCCTTACCAACACTTCTACTCTACCTCAGCCACACATAGGGATGGTTAGCTCATCCTCTGGATCTCACTATCTCTATAGTCCAGAACTTTGAAATTCCTCTGATTATAACCACTTATCTCTCCATGTTTCTCTCTGCCTTGTCCTTACTAAACTAGTTATTTATCCTTAGTGTGACTTGCAGTCACTCTACCACCACCCCAGTCCACTTCTGAATTGCCAATTGCCTACTGTATATTTCTTACTGGATGTCCCATAGACATCTCAAACTCAAGTAAAACAAATCCCATTATCCTTCCCCCTCAAATGGGCTGTGCAGCATCTATTACATTATTTAATTTGGTAGATGTACCCATCCTGAGTTTCCCCTGAGGGCATTGAAATTTGAACTGTTTTATTCCCCACCCTGGGTAGCTTCTATTAAAATAAGGATTTGACTAGTATCTAGGTCTCCATAGCAAAAGAAAAGAGTCTGGAGTTCTCATGTTATCAATTGGGCTAACAAAATATTAAATATCAGATGTTTTACTTCAGCTGACCAAAAGAAATTCAAGACACAAATAACTGACCCTTGAGTGCATATATAGCCAAGACAACTAAGACAACTACCATGCCATCTCAGATATTCTTCTTATCCCAGGACTTAAGAGTTTCAGCACCTCATCAAAGGGGAAAGCATTCAAGGTTGTTGGAGGGTCAAGCAACCCACCTGTCTATGAATTCCACATCCCCAAGGAACCTATGCAATCCACTTATAACAGTACCCTAGAAGAGGGTTCAGGCCCAAGGGAGTCAATTGACTCTTCACCCCAAAACTACATAGGCTGTTTAACTCATAGTACTAGTGAAGGGCAAGGTCTGGGTTGATGCTTCCGTGTCATGGAAGCTTCCGTTTGAAATCATGCAATGCTATGCACTAAGTAGTCCACTATGTAATTATGTTGTCCAATCTACACTGGATTCTCACTGCTATCCAGGGATCCTTTTATTCTTCCCCGATCTATTTTGTCCCTTACAATGGCTGTTTTGAACTTTCTCTTTGGGTTTCCTATAAACATTTCAAACTCAATAGATACAAAATGAAGCTGACTCTTTTCCCTCTTCCCTATCTGTGCCTCCTCCAAATTTCCATTCTTTTGTTGATGACCCCACCATCCTCCTCCTCATTCATTATTTGGAGCCTCAGAATCTCCTCTACTCTTCCCTTTCCCGTACTCCCCAAATTCTATCATTTGCCAAATCTTACATTTCCAACCTCCAGTGATACAAGAGGTATACAAGATACCTCTTGTATCTGTAACCTTCTCACTCCTCAGAACCAGAATCACAGAATCTCAGAATTGAGAGGGACCTTATAGTCCATCCAAGACAATCCATACCTGCATAAGAATCCCTTCTCCAGCATAGTAAACAAATGATCATCCACCATCCTAATTCAGATTCTTGGCAATTCTTGCCTGGGCTATCATAATAACTTCATAATTGGCTTCCCTGTATCTAGTCCATCCTCCAGGGTCAATAAAAATACCTTTGTAAGACATCATTCTGTCCGTGTCACTTTCCTGCTCCTCAAATTGTTTTGTATTTTCTTAGATGTGTATGTTGTCCTTCACAAATAGAATCTGAGTTTGGCTTTGAGAATTTTTTTGCAGGGGGAGGGGGGATTGATGGTTTTTTTGTTTGTTTTTTGTTGTTTTATTTGCCATTGTATTTCCAGTGTCTGGAGACACTGAAGATTCACATAGTAAGTACTAATAAACATTGAGCTGAACATTGAGAGGCAGATTTCATCTTAATATAAGTAAAAGCTTCCAAACAATTAGAACTGTCCAAAAGTGTAATGAACTGACTCAGGAGGCATTAGTAGATTTTTTATTCATTGAAAGTCTTCAAGTAAAGGCAGAATGACCACTTGTTAGAAAAGATTCCTGTTCAGCTATGAGGTTGTTCTTGCTGACCTCTGAGGTCCCTCTCATTTCAATGATTTTGTGATTCTGTGAGTATGCAAAACAAAAACACTGATTTTGGTGTTTCTTTTTTTTTTCAATTTGTGAGAATAAATGATCCTGTAAAGAATTTTGAACTTTCAGGAGGAGAAAAAAATGAGAAGTAGCTTTGAAAATGAAATAAACAGGACACTTAACTTGAGACTTGGATTTGGGGAATCTACCCCAAATTACAATGAATGGGAAGTATAGGTGAACCCACAGCATTAACTGTCCCCCTGCCACCCACCTCCCATATACATCACTACAGAGAGAATTAATTGAGGACATTAATGGAAAGGACAGAGATCCTCCAAGAAATACATGGGGAAAAGGAAGTTTTATCCTTGATTGATACATGCTGCTCTGCCAACAAGTGTTTTGTTATTTAGGGAAATATCCTCCTTTTCCTTCCCTTCAGCCCTACTATATGCAAAACTGACTGAAGAGAAAAATCAAAGAATCACAGAACTTAGAACTCTAAAAGACATCAGTCTTTCTACTCTGATCCTCTAATTTTACAGATGAGAAAACTGAGGCTCAGAGAAGTTCACTGATTTGTCCAAAATCACATCGTTAACCAGGGGACTAGAAACCAAAATCTAATGACTTTCCATTACTGTCTCATTTCTATCATAATTCTTGTTTCATGAATTGGTTATCAGCATTAAAGTTCTGAATACCTGCGTAAGTAACCATGTATTTGTGAAATGGTTAGTCATGGTGGTGTACTAGAGCCAGCTCCTAGTAGCTTGGGACAGAGGAATGTTAAATTTTCAGTGTTAGCATTTACACCTCAGAAATCAATAAACCCTGCAAATCAAGGATTGATTTGTTTGTTGACTGTCTAGGCTTAGAAAAGTGATGGAGAAAATATTAATGCTAATTAAAATTAAATGTGTCACACATACATGGGGGAGGGGAGGAGGAAGCCAGTTGTCAAACATTTACCAGTGCACCCTTGGTTAGTCACCTCCAGCAAAATCATACCCTGGTGTCTCATCACGGCCTGGAAGTGATCTTGGGTTCCAAAAGTCTTTGGCAGCAGAATATTAGCTCTGGCAGGTCCTCCATAGCTGGAGGGCTTTCAACATGCCCCCAGTGATCATCTGTGTCAGTCATTTGATCTTCCTTTATAAGCCCCTACCAGATGGTTGGCCACCAGCTAAAGATTTTTTTTCAGTATACCAACTGATTAAACCATCTAAGACAAAGACTTGTTCTGATATACAGGCAAAGCATCTTGTTTACATTATTGCCATTTGATCCTCATAACAATTTTGTGAGGTAGGTGCTACTGTTATCTCCAATATACAGATGAAACTAAGTGGAGTATGTATTGATAAAATCTCTGATAAGCTTATCTCTCCCTTTAGATCAGAGGTTCTGGGGTCTGTGACCTTGGGTTTTTTTTATATTTGGATAACTACTTCAATGTAATAGGTTTCCTTTGTAATCCTACATATTTCTGCAATTCAAAACATTGTTTTGAGGAGTCCTTAAGCCCTACCACACTTCAAAAGCCAGCAAGTCAAACTGCCACCACTAACTTGAGCACCATTTCCCCTCAGACCCTGATGGACACTCTCTAGGACCCTGAACCCAATAGCCTTGGAAGAGCGATGCTTCCATCCCAACACTGGCAACTGTCATCTATGTAAAGATGCAGCCTTGCTACTATTCCTACAGGTATTAAAGCCACATCTATTGAAGACCTAGAAAAGAAAGTTATCAAAGTCTTGGCACTGTCAAATGGTTCAACATCAGAAACTGGTATGATTTTATCGGTGGAAATGACTTTAAAGAGGAGGCATTACCATCTGTTTTGCTGCTTCACCCTAAAGGTTAGAGGACGTTTCCATCTGACTTGAAGCTACAGCTTTCCATATGTGTTGTCTCACCCGTTAAAATATGAACTATATATTCTATTTGTTTGTATCCCCAGTGACTAGCCCAGGGCTTTGTACATAGTAAGTTCTCACTAAATGCTTTATTTGTGTATTCATTCAAAGGAGACAATGAAACAGAAAAGGTTATGAGCCCCCACTTTAGATCTTAATTTCTAGAAATACAAATTTTCACTTACATATGTTTAATTCTCTGTGGTGCTGAGTATATAAGAATCAATGCTTTAGGTTCCTTTCAACTAAAAAGGGAGTTTTGAAATCTTAATTTTTTTGTTAAAATATTTTTCTTAAAATAGAAATAAACATTGTTGATTTAAGATGCAAAATCTCAAAAGATAGAAAGGTCAATATCATATCAAAATGCTATTTGTACTAACTACCTCACAAAGCTGTTTTAAGAAAAGGGCTTTGTAAACCATCAAGGGCTTTATAAATGTGCCTTTATATAACCATCATCTCTCAAATCCTAGAAGGGTTTTTATCATTGTCAGTCAAGGAAGTACCCAAGCTGATGTAATCACAGTTGTCAAAGTATCATATCTATTATAAAAAAGTATTTATTATTAACCAGTTTACAAAGCAAAATGAAGAGAGAGGATTTCTCCCTTCTCAGATTTCAAAATGCACATCAGATCCTATACCACATTTAAAGAAGACAAAGAGACGAGTACTAAAGTATGGGGCGGATGTAGAAATGAGATTAATGAAATGTTTATGCAGTGGTCAAGTAATTCTATCAATGAGTTTGGTGAACTGATGGTTCAGTGATGATTGTTAAGCTCCAGAGATAGAACTGGGGGTCAAGTAAGTCAGCCAATTCAAGTTGCGGGCTGGAGGCGGGGGATGCGGCACGATGATATCAGAAGCATGCTCTCATGCATAGTAATTTAAGCCCTTGGTAACCCTAGATGTTCCCTGCTATTCTAAGGCCAAGATTTCCCTATGTCAATCATGAGCTGAGATTGCCCAATTAGGAGCACATTGTGAAATGGCAAAGCATAGTTTGGCTAAAGGTCACTGTCATACAAGAACCTACAAATAAATAGCAGCTCCAGTATTTGAGTCTGTTTCAAGGATTTATTAAAGAAACACTTTTCCTAAAATTCCCAAATATGGCAAAAGATGAGGGCTGCTACCCAATGGTTAGTCTTAAGCTGTGGAGTGATGACCCACCTGATTAAAAGACCATATGTTGGATTGGTGTAATTTTCCCTTAAGGAATAGATTGAAGAATTGCTTTGGATTTATTTTAGCTCAAGAATGGCAAACAGCTAAGTAGTCCCTGAAGGACTTGAGGGCTTATGAACTGAATGAATACCAAGCCCAGAAGTCACAGGACTATTAATTCAACTTTGCGTCATCAGAGAAAAGCCCACACTTACATACAATTCTCACTTCAGTGAAACCTTCTAAATGTGTAGGCTAGACCAATTGCCAGGCAGCCTTGGAATCAGGAGAACCTGGACTCAGGTGCAGCCTCTGACTGGTGCTGACTGTATGACCTTGGATGACTCGCTTAACTTCCCAGTGCCTGCAGGTGGCTCTCAAAGAGTATACGCTACTTATTTGAGGGTATTTCTCATGAACATGGCATCCCCTGCCAATGGTCACCTCTTTCTTGCTCCATTGGTAAAGATACTGCTCAAATAGTCCCTGAATTACAGAGCAACTGGTGACAACTCCCATTTTATAGCATTTTAAGGTTTATAAAATACTTGTCACACAACCAACCCATATAATGCAAGTAACAATAATTAGCATTTTTGGCACTTTTAGGGACAGCTAGATGGTGCAATGAATAGAATACCAGGTCTAGAGTCAGGAAGACTCATCTTTCTGAGTTCAAACCTGGCCTTAGACACTTACTAGCTGTGTGACCCTAGGCAAGTAACTTCACACTGTTTGCCTCAGTTTCCTCATCTGTAAAATGAGCTGGAGAAGGAAATGGCAAACCATTCCAGTGTCTTTGCCAAGAAAACCCCAACTGCGGTCACAAAGAGTCAGATACAACTCAAACAACTCATGACATGTTTTGGTTTGCAGAGCACTTGACAAGTATTATCTTATTTGATCCTCACTACAACCCTGGAAGATAGGTGTTAATATTAGACCTGTTTTACATATAAGGAAATTGAGGCAGACAGAACTTAAGTGACATGTCCAGGGTCACACAGCTAGTATGTATCTAAGACAGAATTTGAACCCAGATCTTCTGACTCCAAGACCAGCACTCTGTCTACTGGGCCACCTAGATGCCTCTTACATCATTCTCATGCTCCTGATGATGAAACCGATGTTCAGAGGTTAAATGACATGTCCAGAGTTACAAGGGTAGTATTTATTAAGAGACGTGATTGGAACCCAAGTCTTTTGATTGCAAGTCTTGAATGTTTTCAGGGGTGCAGTAGAAGACATGACCTGGACTTAATCTCACTCAGTTTTAGTTTCATCATTTGTAAAATGGGGATAGTTGGATTGTGGTGAAGATTAAATGAGATAACCCATGGAAGACACTTTACGAACCTTAAAGTATTATAGAGATGTTAGCTTCTAGCTCTTATTTTTCATTATCACATAGGTCCTTATCTCTTTCGCAGGTAACAAAAGGCAAGAGAAGCCCTTTGTGAAATTTTCTTTGGAGTGCCCAAGTTTCTAGTTATTGTTCCTCTATTTATAATCCTAAAATATGATTATTCTTAATTGTCTCTCTTTATGTAAGGTGGAGGATGAGTTGAATGGGCAGCTATTATTGTCTTTGGCTATCACGAGAGTAGAGGAAAGATCTCCTTGGAAGGCATGCATCGGGACAAGTCAAGAAGTACTTATTAAGCTCCTACTATGTTTCAGGCATTGTCCTAAGCACTGGGGATATAAAGAAAGGCCAAAACGCTACCTGTCCTCAAGAAACTCACAATATAATTAGACAGACACATGCAAACAGATATGGACAGACAAGATAAATTAGAGACGATGTTAGAGAGAAGATGAGAGGGACCAGGAAAGGCTTCATTCAGGAGGCGGCACTCTAGCTGAAACTCAAAGGAAGCCAGGGAAACCAGGAGGTGGGGGGGAGAACATCCCAGGCATAGGGGATACCTAGTGAAAATGCATAGAGTCAGGAGATGGGAGTCTTGTGTGAAGAATAGCAAGGAGGACAGAGTCACTAGATCATAGAGTATTTGGATGCAAGACAACTGGAAAGGCATGGAGGAAGGGCAAATTATTAAGGACTTTAAAAGCCAAGCAGAAGATTTGATATTGGATCCTGGAAGTAAAAGAGAGTCACTAGAGTCATCTGGAGGACAAATTTCCAGAAGAGAGAGAAAGGAAAGGAGTGACTTTTCCCCACTAAACAGCCAATGATTATTTTAGGTATAGATACAGAAGAAGGGCAGGGCAGCTAGGTGATGCAGTAGATTGAACGCTAGGCCTGGAATTAGTAAGACTCATCTTCCTGAGTCTAAATCTGGCCTCAGACACTTACTAGCTATGTGACCCTGGGCAAGTCACTTATCCCTGTTTGCCTCAGTTTCCTCATCTGTAGAGTGATCTGGAGAAGGAAATAACAAACCACTCCAGTATATTTACCAAGAAAACCCTAATCAAGCATTGGACACAACTCAAAAACAACTGAAAATAGAGGAAGGACCAGAAAGAAATAAAATGCACTCAACTAATAATGTGGGGCCAAAACTGGTGAAGGTTAAGAGAAATCATGTTTCTTGACAAGGTCATACAGGGAAGTATGTAGTGATCTGGGACCAAATTCCTGGGAGTCCATGTGCTAATTAATAGCCATGTAATAATCCAAACAACATTGGCAGAGTTTATTTATATCAGTATTTTTGGTTACTTAGCATTCATGAAACTTTTGATGACCCTTGGATTCTTATGATGTCCTCCATTTTCAGATGTTTCATCTTATGATGTCCTTTCATTTCAGATTTTAAGTATTTCACTTTGTCCATAGAGAAACCCCATTTTAAAGAGTTGGGAAGAAAGTGTTTCCAATATGATATGAATAGGTAGCATAGAGCATGGTACCTGGTTGTCAGGAAGACCTGGGTTCAGATCTGCTCTCAGACACTTACTAGCTGTGTAACACTGGGTGAGTTACTCTAACTTCTGTCTACTTGAATTTCCTCGTCTATAAAATGGGAATAATAATAATAATAATAATAATAGCATCTAAACCTCCTGGGGTTGTTGTTATGGTAAAATGAGATATTTGCAAAGCACTCTGCCCATCTCGAGGAGCTATATAAAGGCTAGCTATGATTAGTCACTGAATGCCTGGAACCTAAAGTACATAAATAGGTCATGCAAAAATGATGTGGTGTCATGTTTACATGTACATTTCAAATCAGCAGGCACTTCCTAAACTCATTTTCTTCTTATGGTCTGTTTCCTGAGTGTATACTCGAATGCTGACTGAAGAAAGAAATGACACGGCAAAAAGATCAACATCCCAAGTGGCTCAGCCACTGAAATGCTGTTTTTATTGTGGGCAGCCATAATTCCATGAGGTTATTGTCCCCACCGAGCTGAAAGCGTCCTTTCAGAAGCATCCCAGTAACCTGTTATCCAGGGCTAGACAAAGAAATACTAGTCCCCAGCTGTGTGTGGTATTGCGGCTTTGTGTTAGACCAACAAAATATGTTGCAGAAGGGGAAATGAAAAGCGATTGCCTGCTCAGATGGAGTATCAGCCCCATTTGGCTCTGGCTGTCGGTGATAAGGCACTGGCCTCGGGTGGGTAGGGGTGGGAATGAGTTTGAGAGCCCTGAAATAGTCTTTGTCCTCTCCTTTCTCAAGGAGCTGTCATGTCGCCTTTTCTTCGAATTGGTTTGTCCAACTTTGACAGTGGGCCTTATCAGCTGTGTCAAGGAGAAGTGGTCAGCCCTTACTGCGCAGTGCTCGTCAAAGAATCTGTTGAATCAGGTAAGCCACGGGAAGAGCTTATTCAGGGGGAGAGAGGAAGAGGAGGTGGCTTTGGTGCAGGAGGGCTCCTGCGGCCAACTTTGGGGCATGACCAGGGCACAGGCGTTCATAGAGGCATGGCATTTCAAAACTGGAAGTGATATCAGAGTTCAACTTGCCCAAGATGGGGAAACCAGGGCATAGAGAGGTAAAGTAATAACAAAAATCATCCAGTTAATTAGTGGCATAGTCAAGACTAGTAATCAAGTCATCCAACTCTCAGTGTAGGATTCTTTTCACTATGGCATGCTGCCTCCATTTGTTATAAATTCTCTTTCTGCCTCAGAATTTCCCTAACAATGTTTACAAACAAAGCCAAGAGGAGAAGGAGGTTCATGGAAATTCTGTTGGAGAAACAGCAGAGGACTTACTTTTAAAAAAAAAGTGGAGGTGGAATTGGCGACCTAAATTGTCTGGTCTGGCTATTTACACCTGTCCAATTTCTTTCATTCTGTTTGAGTAGACTGTTTATGTCACTTTGGGAAGATCTATAAAGAAAGAACCTTTACCTATCTGGATGTCACTCAATCTCCTTGGCCTCAGTTTCCTCATCTTTAAAATAAGTTAAGATGGGCTAGACAGCTTCTGAGGTCACTTTCAATTCTAAATTTGTAGTCATCTATCAGATATATGAGTTCTGACAAAAAATAATCATGTATAGGGGCAGCTAGATGGAGCAGTGGATAGAGCTCCAGCCTTGTAGTCAGGAGGACCTGAGTTCAAATGTGACCTCAGACACTTGACACTTACAAGCTGTGTGACCCTGAGCAAGTCACTTAACCCTGATTGCCCAGGCAAAAGCAAAAAAAAAAAAAAAAGAAAGAAAGAAAGAAAGAAAAAATCACATGTGACCCGAGTCTCAAATGTGTAAGAGTGTGTGTGCGTGTGCGTACGTGTGTGTGAAATGTAACTATGATTTAAGATTCCTTTTGTGGGCACAATCAATCAACAAATATTCATTAAGTACTTATAGAATGCCAAGAACTGTGCTAAATGCAGAGGATCCAAGTAGAAACAATTAGACAAATTAAATTCCCAAGGAACCTCCATTCTAACTGGAGAATACAATGTCCAAAATGCTGTTTGGTTAGTTGTGTGAAACCTGAATTCTCTTCATCATCACATCCATCAGTCTGCATCCCCATTAGGTCTTTGCTACCCCATTCCAACCTAAATCTTATGTTGTTTTGAGCCAGAAAGAGGAGGCAGCATGCCATAGTGGAAAGAATATTGACTTTGGAGTCTGAGATAGGTCCCTCCCCTTTATTGCTTCTGTGAGCTAAGGCAAGTCTGGAAGAATCTGGACCTCAGATTCCTCATTTATAAAATGAGAGTTTCAAAGTGTAAGATCCCTAAGGTCCATTTCAATGCAACATCCATGAACTTTAACCCAAGCCCTTTGCAGACTAACTTTCTTTTATTATTTCCCTGTTTTTATTTCTCACATCAGTAGACATGATTTTGGGAGGTTACACTGCCAAGACCTCACTGGTGTCAGCCTACAATAAATCTTTCATGATTCTCTTTTTCTTTCATGACAACAGAATCACAAATTTAGAATGGGAAGGAGTCATCTAGCCCAACCCCCTCATTTTATAGATGGGGAAGCTGAGGCTTTCTGAGATTAAGAGATTTGCCTATAATCACCCAGGTAGTAAATAGCAGAAACTCTTCAGATTGGGAGCTGATGTGGTGCTACTCTAAACTTTGCATTTGGGAAACCTTAGCTAAGTATGTCTTAGGTGGGATTCCCTAAGTGCAAATTTTAGAAAGACTTTGTTTTCTGATGTGCTCCAAAATGAAAAGTTGCTTGCTTCAGGGAGTATGGCGCTGTGGCAGTCACTCTCAACCCACCCAAACCGAAGGAAATGGATTGTCGGCCATTGTTTTGCCTGTGATCCCAGTTGAGTTTTGTTTTTTTTTTTTTTTCCCTGGTCTGGTCTTTGATACAGCCACCTAACTACCCCAGAAGTGAGTATACAGCTGCTCCCAAATGAAAACCTTTCAGATGTCACTGAAGTCTTTGAAATGTAAAATGCCTGCCTTTTTCAAATCAGCTTTTGACCTAATGGGCCTCCTGGATCTAGTTCCCCTTATAACCACAGGTCTCACTGACATTTGCCTCCTGGGGGGGATTTCTTTTTGGCCGAGTGTTTGAACTTGGTCTAATCAGTGGTGTGGATCAAGGGACCTTGCTAGAAAAAAAAAGGAAACTTTGCTTTTCTGAAAGGTTAACCTGTGAAATTGTTGCAGGCCCCCTTTTTTTTTTCCTAGACCTAGTACAAGATCGCACTGAGATTAAAGTGGTGTTCTCTGGCCTCAAGACACATCAGGCTATGGAACCATATTTTCCTTGACAGGTCAGGCCTTGGCAGGGAAGAAGCTTATGGAAGGGTCCCAGGAAAGGACAGGAGAGTGGAGGTCAAGCTGGTAGTTAGACTCTAAGAGTATGAGGCTTCAAAATAAAATGGTAAAGATTTCTGAATTCTCTTACTCTTTCTTGGGTAACAGTTAATCTCAGGTTGGTGTTAGACATTTTTAGAAAATGAATGGGTATAAAACTCTGCTTTGAAGTGTTTTTGTTGGTGTTCTTTTGATGGTGAATAGTTTGAGAAGAAAGAGAGAAGAAGCTAAAAGGTAATAAAAGCAAAAAC
This sequence comes from Vombatus ursinus, assembly GCF_900497805.2. Classification (NCBI taxonomy): domain Eukaryota; kingdom Metazoa; phylum Chordata; class Mammalia; order Diprotodontia; family Vombatidae; genus Vombatus; species Vombatus ursinus. The sequence goes on from NW_020954608.1 coordinate 37,487,881, forward strand.
CTTTTATTGGTAGTATAGACTTAAAACTGGAAAAGGTCTCCAGAGGTCACCTAATTAATCCATTGGTGTCAAACTCAAATGGAAAGGGGGAGTGAGGTGAGCAGGGGACCACTAAACCCTTCAAGCCATATATTGATTTAGAAAACCACATATTAACATTATTTATGTTCTATTGTGGGGCAGCTAGGTGTGCAGTGGATAGAGCACTGGGCTTGGAATCAGAAAGACTCATATTACTGAGTTCAAATCCAACCTCAGAGACTTACTAGCTGTGTGACCTTGGGCAAGTCACTTAATTCTGTTTGCTTCAGTTTCCTCATCTGTAAAAATGAGCTGGAGAAGGAAATGGCCAACCACTCTAGTATCTCTGCCAAGAAAACCCCAAATGGGATCAAGAAGAATTGGACATCACTAAAGCAACTAAACAGCAATGAAAGCAGAGGACAAATTCTGGAAGACAAGCATTTATTAAGTACCTACAATATATCTGGCACCTTGCTACGTGCCTTACAATTATTATTTTATTTGATCTTCACAACTACTCTGGGAGATAGGTACTATTATTATCCCCATTTTACAGTTGAAGAAACTGAGATAAAAGTTGAGTAACTTGCCCAGGGTCACACAGCTAGTAAATATCTAAGGTTGAATTTGAACTCAGGTCTTTCTGGCTCCAAGCTATCTCCACACTCTGTCTACTGCATTATCTGGTGGACAGATGCTGTATGTTTTGTGCAAAGACCAGTATAGATAAGTTCAGGTAGATTTGTCACCAGAAGATTGGCCATAAAGTGACAGATTCATGGAGAATGCTCATCAAGGCTTACAGGGGTTGCAGTTTGCCCTAGCGGAAAAACTACAGTATCCACATAATGAAATAGGAGATCCTTGAAGGACTGACATGTTGACTCAGAATCAACATTTAAATAATGATTTAATTTTCGCTTTCTGTAAAGGATAAGGAAGAGGCACTGGAGAATATCCAAGGTAGATGAAAGATATTTGCAAACAATGCAATATTGTGAGTAATTTATCTTTAGATTATATTGTAGGAATTCTGAAATCAAAATTGTTAAAAAGTTAAAAAAAATCAATAGAGAAATAAATTATATTGTAGGACATGTTTCCTAGGAAGGATACTTGTAGGTAGCTAATCCCATCTGAGTTGGATTCTTTAATAGAATCTACCACCCAGAGTTCTACTTGCTAAATGATATTTTCCCTAGACTTGGAACTCCATCTTAAAAGTAATCCCATAGTCTTGTCTCCTAATTTCACCCATTTCTACTATCACCATGCTGAAGTGTTGTGCAGGATAGCAAAGGTTGGGTGGCAGCTGGGTAAAGAAATGCTCTTATCCAAGGAAGGTGTACTCCTGAAGTTTAAACGATGTTACCCTGAGATGGTGTAGTCAATGCAGATTGTAGTATAATTGGCGATTTACTCATTGTAAAAGACTTTTTAAAAGCCACAATAAAAGACTGCTTATGATGAGCTCAAAAGTATGCTGGTGTGTCTTTCAAATGGATACATAATCTTTTTCGATTAGTCATTCTTCCTCACTTGTCAGTGAGCTAAGTCAGCCACATGGTCTCCCTATTATACATCAGGAAACCGAAACCAAAAGAGCTTTGGTAAATATATTCTAGGTCACAAATCAAGTAATTGGTAGAATGGGAATAACTTTTCCGATAGATACAACATTAGTTTAGGTCAGGTCTTCGTGCCAAAAGGAAAGCAATTTACTGATAATCCTGCATACAGGAAAGGAGATCCAGTAGATTTCAAGACTTTTGTGACCAGAATTATCCAAATTGATTATTCAGATGAATTGCTTTGCTGTGGATCTAGTGCTCACATACATGCTACCCTATGGTTTACCCTTGTCTCTCCGATTTGATGTTTCCCAAGGTTAGGGACTATATCTTTAAAATTGTGCTGAGCATGGTTCAGGCCCTCAGTGAATCCTTGTTTAATTTAACTGAATGTCATACTGATCTAGTTTAAGGGAATAATATATAAGTTTTTCTCTTTAAGTACTTTGAAGTTTGAAAGCAGATCAAAGCATACTATTTGCTCTTTTTTTTCTGATTTGTCTTGTTTCCTCTTTCATGTGGTCCCTCCTATTAGTTCTAATTCTTTGTTACAACACGACTAATGTGAAAATATGTTTAATAGGAATGTATATGGAGAACCTACATCAGATTACACACCATCTGGGGAGGGAGCTGGGGAGGAAGAGGGAGAAAAATTTAAAACTCAAAGGCATATAGAAGTAATTGTAAAAACTAAAAATAAATTAATAAAAAAGAAAAATAAATAAATGTCTCTCTTTTCATAGAAAATGGGCAAATCTATGTCCAGAAGAAGCCTACCATGTACCCACCCTGGGACAGCACTTTCGATGCTCATATCAATAAGGGGAGAGTGATGCAGATCATAGTGAAGGGGAAAAACATTGACCTGATATCTGAAACAACTGTAGAACTCTATTCTTTGGCAGAGAGATGCAAGAAAAACAACGGAAAGACAGAAATCTGGGTAAATGTATTTTGTATGTAACGTCAGTCAATCAAGCATTTATTAAGCGCCTATTGTATATTAAGTGCCAGGGATACAAAGACAGGCAAAAGACAGTTCTTATTTTCAGGGAGCTCATGGTCTATTAGGGAGGATGACATGAAAACACCTATGCATAAATGTGTGTGTGAGAGACAGAGAGAGACAGAGACAGACAGAGACAAACAGAAACAGACAAAGGAGAGAGAATAAATTTGAGTTAATCAACAAGGGAAAGGAACCAGCATTAAGAGTAATGTTAAATTTTAATATTGGTGGCACTAAAATTGTCGTTACTGGCATGTGATGATTTCCATCTTGTAGAAATTCATTGAGACCAAAATGTCTCTTGTCTCACCTAAAGGTGAGACGGTGCTGACTCTGGTTGGGGAGGGGAAGCACTTCTCTGCAATTTTCACACAGGTATATTTTAAATGTGATTTCTTAGCCATAAAAATGAAGCAAGGATAATAGGTATGATTTAGAACAAGAAAATATGAAAGCTTAGAAATGTGATGCATATCGGCTGCATTTAAAGAACATGCCGGGTTTGATTATGGTCAAAATGAAATAAGCATTCCAAAGACTATGCCCTGAAAAGAGTCTTGGATGTGGAGTCAGAGTACCTGAATTCGGGTCCCACCTGTCACTTCCTACCTGTGTGACCTTGAGGAAGTTGTGTCCCTTCTTTGGTCCCCAGTTTATTCATCTGTAAAAGTAGGGACTGTACTAGATGTGTGATAAAATCCCTTTTGGCTCTAAATCTTTGATCCCATGAAGTTGGCTTAGAAAGTGCCACCAGTTCCCCAATCATGGATATTATCTAGCTGGGAGCTTTTTGGTTTGTTTTGTTTTGTTTGGGGTCCTTAGGATGTCCTTTTTAAAGGGATGGAGATAGGAGTAGCACAAGGTCAAATGAAGTAGAGAAATAAAGTGTGGAAAAAGAAGTTAGCTTTTTAAGTTCACTTTAATTAACCTTCACTAATTAACCAAGGTACCATTTGCTTCATGATCCTATAATTATTTCAGCTAACTTCCACTGTTTGTCCAGCAGCTATTTGAAAATTTAGGTTGAGATTTTATATCGGTCTCATATGCTATTAAAAAAATTAAAGGGTAAGTGGAGCATGGACCATAATGAAAAGCTTAGGGGCTCAGAAATTTAAGAAGAATTTTATATTTGAGAATTAAGTTGAGGAGCAGCCAGCTTTTAAGAGATCAGAGCACTTGTTTTCTAATATTCTTAGAATTTAACTTTCTTACAAGCCATAAAATATTATATGTATGTATATTCAATTTAATAGGAGCATGTAGGTGTTGCAGTACATAAAATGCCAAGCCTGAGTCAGGAAGACTCATCTTCCTGAGTTTACATCTAGCTTCCAATACTAGCTGTGTGACCTTGGGCAAGTCACTTAACCCTGTTTGCCTCAGTTTCTTCATCCAAAAAATGAGCTGGAGAGGGAAATGGCAAACCACTTCAGTATCTTTGCCAAGAAAATCCCAAATGGGGTCATGAAGAGTTCAATAAAATTGAAAACAACTGAACTGATGACATATCTCATCTATACTGGTTTATATGTCTTAATTAAAGTATACACATTGCTATAATACACAAAATAATCTTTCTTTATTGTTTCCAAAAAAGCCTTTTTTATACTGCACATTGGGCTTAAGAACTGGAGAGAGGGTCTTCTTTCAACAGCCCATTAAGGTGATAAGTTTGTCAGATTATCCAGTTGTCATCATGGGAGGCAGAGAGAAGTAGAGCCTAAGGAGAAGAGGGAGAGAATCAGGACCGAACCAATGTCAGAGGATAAGAATAAACATGACAGCAGCAAATACAAAGTTGGGAGAGAAGATAGTGATCAAACAGGGACAAAGACTAAGGAGGGTAAGCCTAAGTGAGGTGCATGTGTTGACATCTGTGCTTTGAGCATTTGGGAAGGAAAAGCTGGGAAACATGATGTCTAACAATGAATTCTACTTGCCTGCTAACTCTATCTTTGCTGATGATTTATATTAGTCTTTGGGAATTTCACTAACTGTATACCTTGTCATGTTCAGCTCTTTATGTAACCAATTACATGGTTTGTGATCTTTTCTAATTTTGTTCTTCATGGCAATTAAAGAAAAACTATTGTTTTTACATTCAGTAGTTCCCTATTACCTGTAGAATTAAATACAAACTCCTATGTCATTTAAAACCGTTCACAATCTGACTCCAGCCCATCTTTCCAGTCTTATTTATTACACATTATTCCCCTTCATATACTTTATGGTTCAGCCAAACTGGTCTACCTAGTGTTCCTCAGATATGACATTCCATCCCCATCCCCATACCCATCCCCATCCCCATCCCCATCCCCATCCCCATGCCTTTGTACAGATTATCTATCCTATGTATCTGGCATTTACTCCTCACCTCGGCCATCTAGAATCCCTGGCTTCCTTCAAAGATCAGCTCAAGTACTATCTCCTACTTGAGGCCTTTTATGATCTCCCAAATTTCTAGTACCTCATTCTTCCCCCCATGAAACATTACCTTGTATTTACTTTGTATATGATTTGTTGATACTTCCATGTGTCCATGTTGTTTTCTCTAATAGAATATAAGCTTCCTGAGGGAAGAACTATTTAATATTTGTTTTGTGCACCCCAGTGCCCAGCACAGTACCTGGGATATAGCAGACTCTTGAAAAATACCCATTGATTTATTAATGTCAACAATCTATAATAGTGAAAAATTACTTTCTTAAAACTAATTTTCTTTGCCATTTTCCCTTTGCTTTTCTTGGAATCCTAAATTTGTGTTTATAGTTCCTTTTCTCAAGTTTGTCATTTACCCTTAAACCCTCAACTAGCCCTTCCTTTCTAAGCATCAAACTCAGTATCTTTACTAGTTAGTTAACCTTTTGTACCAAAATACTATTTTTTATGCAGCAATCAAAACTGACTCGCCATCTACAATGCATTAACATATAATGCAATGTTTTTCTTTTTAGTAAATTTTATTCTGAGCTTAACACCCCATACAATGAGCATTTCCATACACATGGTAGAACAGAAGGAAAAGAGGATTATATATAAAACTGTGAATTTTTATTATGTAGATTTTGCTCTTCAAGTACATAATAAATTCAATGTGTAACTTTCAAAGCCTCCCTGATTGTATGTAATTCCTTCTGGCTTTTCTTCTGTTCTCCTCTCATTGGGGGTGGGGGGAAGAAGGAGGGAGAACCAATGTACCTTCTCTCAACTCCTTCCCAATAATGCATTATTTTTCCAGGGAATAACTGCTTAGTTAAAGCCCCTCATAAACCATAAATGCTATATATGGGCAACTTTGCTGGTAAGGTGTTCAAAGAATGCTCAGTTTTCACCAGTTTATTTTGATATCAAGCTCATAACCATAAACTTCATTTATATTTAGCAGATATTTACTGAGTATGCAAGTCATTCCTTTCCCTTTTGGTATATGTTTTGGTTTGGTTTGGTTTGGTTTTCTGTCAGCCTTCACCTGATATGGAATGCTAGGTGGCACATTGGATAGAGTGCCTGCCCTAGAGTCAGGAGGATCTGAGTTCAAATCCAGCCTCAGACACTAGCTATGTGACCCTGGGCAAGTCACTTAACCCTGTTTGCCTCAGTTTCCTTGTCTGCAAAATGAGATAGAGAAGGAAATGGCAAACCACTCCACGATCCTTGCCAAGAAAACCCCAAATGGGGTCACAGAGAGTCAGACACAACTGAAATGACTCAACAACAACAAAACCCCAAATAACTTAGTCCAAAGAGTGAGTCTCTGCTTACTTGATACATAAACATTTATTCTTTGACATACTTAACTTTCATTCCTCAACAGACTAGTGTTGTGCAGTTCCATATCCTAAAAAGAGATTTGTTCTCACATTTTCCTTATTCTACTAACAACTCAACTCTTAACTGTGATCATGAACCAAGGCCTTGGATTTTTTTTAAATCTCTCGTGCTATCTGTATTATTAGAATAATGATACCAACGATCTGGTTCCCTTTGTCTTTGGTTTGACAGAATAATCTTCCTTAAGCATGGGTATGACCGTGCTCAGGAATTTTCATCGGCTCCTTATTGCCTCTCTCGTAAATTACAAACTATTCAGCCTGGCATTTAAACACCTCCATAATCTGACTCTAACCTACCTTTCTAGTGTTATTTCTTATTTCCCCACTTCTCACACTGTTATAAACAAAGTAGAATACTAGCTCTTCCTGGAACATGGCATTTCACCTCCTGGCTCCGTGCTTGAAGAGGCCGTCCGCCATGCTACCTCATTTCTGTTTCTGAGAATCCTCAGCTTCCTGGTTGTATTTCTTCTGTTAAGCCTTCCTTGACCTCCCTGACAGTTAGTGTTCTTTCTCTTCTCTAGCCTGTCTCCTATTGCCATTAGACTGTGAGCTCCTTGAGAAGGACTGTCTTTTGCCTGTTTTTATATTCCCAGCAGTTAGCATGGTGCCTGACACACAGAAGGCACTTAATAAATGTTTATTGACTATTTCCTCATCTTTGCACATGTGGCTTCCCAAAATACACAAACTCCAGGAAGGTAGGAACTGTTTTGGTTTTTGCCTTTGTATTATCTCCATTGTCTAACATAATTTACACATAGTAGATGCTTAATAAATGTTTGTTGAATTTTTTAATTATTTCAATATATTTCCATATTTGCCATTATGTGTTTGTTGAATTGATTTTAATGATTTCTTGCATTTTCCTTAGAAGTAATACTACTGTATGCTAGATCATTGCATCATTTCTTTATGGGAATTTTTTCATCACCTCCTGGACTAATCTAGCTTAAAATGTTCCCTACTGGATCACGTGGTTCCTTGTTGAGGAGACTCTTCTGATTTTTTGATTAATTACTTTCCTTTGCCTATTTAATACCCTTTCTATCTGGATTGGCCAACCATGGTAAAGGAAGTTGAGTAAATCTATTTACAAAGTCAGAATTTATCTGTCCTTATGTCTTATCCTTTGTTTAGCCTAAAAATTTAACACTAAAGCCTGTGCCCTTTACCCGTTCCCTTGTAATCCTTCCATTATGACCAGGATCTAACCCGGGGTAGGAAATTTTCTGACCTGTTCGTACTCATCAAATAAAAATCTTAAAATGAAAAAAATCTAAGTCAGGACAAAGCAGGCCACTGTACAACTCTCTTAGAAACCTACTATACTCTCCACTTACCCCTTAATTTTAGATTTTGACTTCCAAAAACCAGCCATGAATTTTGAGGTGTTCTAAGTGTCATTGGCTGCCTTTCAGACCATTGCTACTTCTAGTGGCAATAACAGATAGGGAAAACATAAGAAATGAAAAGTCTTCCATACAGAATCATCAGTCACTACAATAACCAACCTTTACTTGCCAGAGAACTTTAAAATGCTTGGGGTTCTCCTCTCACTGTCTGACTAATGTTTCTTTCTTTCTCTCAAACAGTTAGAGCTAAAACCTCAAGGCCGCATGCTAATGAATGCAAGATACTTTCTGGAAATGAGTGGCAAGTGATACCTTTTTTCTTACTATTTGGGAATGAGAAGGGCAAATCTTTTCAGACATGTGCTCTTTTAAAATGTCTCTAGTGGTGGAAAAGGATGGGGGTAGAAATGGAAATACTCAAACATTCCATGTTGTTGATATGTCCAATGATGTTCGTAGCTTGAATGGATGAACTTACTCTGTGGGTCGCATGTATAACAGGCTATCGGTATTTTTACTGTCATTCTTTCATTTTCTTACTTTAGGTAAACAATGCTTTTAATTCCATTTTTGAGCGTAGTTTTGAATCCAATTCTAATTTGGAAGAGTCCTTTCTTTTATCATTAGTCTGGATTCATATACATGTATATACTAGCAAGTAGGATACCAGGTGATAATGTTATATCAACAATAATAATAGCAGCTAGGCATTTATATAGCACTTACTATGTGCCAGGCACTATGCTAAGCACTTTACAATTATTATCTTATCTGATCCTCACAACAACCTTGGGAGGTAGGTGCTATTATTAGCCCCATTTTACAGATGAGGAACCTGAGGCAGCCAGCAGTCAAGTGGCTTGTCCAAGGTCACACAGCTAGTAAGTCTCTGAGGCTGGATTTTAACTCGAATCTTCCTGACTCCAGGCCTGCCACTCTATGCACTCCGATCCCAGCACTCTATTCACTGCACCACCTAACTGCTTCTTCCAGACTACAACAATTTAAAAAATAACCTAAAGAACATAGATGGGTTGGGATTTGCTTCAATGCAGATGTACCTCCATGACTGAAATCACACATCCTAGAATTGTCAAAGTTTGTGTTTATAGTAAGTGTGTATGAGCTCATATTGAGTGTGTGGAGGCACAGGTCATCTGTATAAAAGTAACATGACATGACATTTATTTCTAAGACATACAGGAAGAATTTAAGCAACATTGATAATTGAGAGTATTGTGGAAATGCTCTGGATTCAGAAGTGTAGGACCAGAATTTAAATCATGGCTCTACCCCTCCCTGGCTGACTTTGGGTGAGCAGCCATGTGCATCATTTCCTTATCTATAAAAAGTAGGGCCTGGTCTAGGTGACCCTGCTGACTCTAAGTCTATGATATGCATGTAATAGAAAGTGCTCTGAACTGGGAAAGGCCCTGTTCTACCACTGATTAGCTATGTGGCCTTGGACAAGTCACATAAACTTCTCATTCTTAGGTTCATCACCTACCATGATGAAGGTATTAGATTAGTTAATGTGACATCCACAGATCTTTTTTGTGACTGGATTCAGGGAGTCTCTGAACTTAGATAGGAAAAAGAATCACATGTTTATTTTCACTAACCCTTTGTTTCCTTTGTATTCCTATGTATATTATTTCTTGCAATTTAAAAACATCATTGTGAGTAAGGGTCCATAGGCCGCACCAGACCACCAGCGAGATCCATGACACAAAAAAAAATGTTAAGAACTCTAGAATTAGACCATTTTTCTTTTCTTTTTTTTTTGGTTTTTTTTTTTGTTTGTTTTTTTGCGTTTTGGCTAGGCAATTGGGTTAAGTGGAATTAGAAGTGGAATTAGACCATTTTTAAAGTTCTCTCCCAGCTCTATAATTCTGTGTCTGCTACCATATCAAGTATTGCTATTAATCACTCTCTATTTAAAAAACAAACAAAAAAAATGATACAAAATGTTACCGTGAATTTAAATTACATGTTTAAAAAGAGGCTTGTATCATGAAAGCCATATTTACATATGCATTGTACATAGCCATTTGCTGCTTCTGTGGCATCTGGTTATTTTCTTATGTGTGTGTATATACATACATACACACACATAAATATATGTGTGTGTGTATATATATATATATATATATATGCTGAGTATCTAAGTACTCATATTAACAACTATAAGTCATAATATCCTAAACCTAGGAATGTACATGAGAGTATTCCTATGGTAATCAGATGTCACTTATTCCTAATTTTTTTTTTGGTCAAAGATAAAGAAAATTTTAATTTAGGCAGGTCTCAAATAGGGCATCTAGATGGCACAGTAGATAGAGCACTGGCCCTAGAATCAGGAGGACCCTAGTTCAAATCTGGCCTCAAATACTTATTAGCTGTTTGACTCTGGGCAAGTCACTTAACTTCTTCAGTTTCAGTTTCCTCATCTGCAAAATAGAGATAATATTAGCACCTTTCTTGCAGTGTTGTTGTGAGGATCAAATGAGATCATTGTAAAGCACTTAGCACAGTGTTTAGCATACAGTATGCACTATATAAATAATAATTATTATTTTTGGCTAACTCAAAATACTTATGAAATAAATCATTTAAGGATGTCTATTTAATCTAAGTCACATATAAGTATAATGTTTTGAAAATACTTTGTTATATATATATTGACTTGGGGAATCTGAAAAAAAAACTTTCCATAAATAAAAAGAAATTTCAATTACTGGCTTAACATATTAATGTACACACATATATGGATTTTAAAAGAATGTTTTTTCAAATAAAAGAAAATCTACACTGTTCTCACTACTTCTTTCAAAACGCAGCATTATGTAAATTGAGAAATCATTTGAATGCAAGTTATTTTAGGAAAGAATTTAGATTTCTCTTTTAAGAAACAGCTTCATGAATATTCATACTGCTACAGTGAAACTTGAATTTCTCATTTGAATGGAGGAACAAATGCAGGTGAGAAGGAAAAAAAAATCCATAAAGTTTTACCTTAATTGTACATGTCTGGCAACATTTTCAAAATAAATCTCTCTTATTTTTCTCATGTTGATATAAAGAGGCAGTAGGGATGGTTGGCATAATGCTGGTCTTGGAATCAGGGAGATAAGAACTCAAATTCTACCTTCCCCACTTCCATTTTGTGACCAAGACAAAGACAATGTATTTGGACCTCAAACAACTAGCTCTCTAGGTGGAGAGAGTTTTCACACAGATAAAACTGCAAGCCACTGATATAGTGTTGCTAATGTAGGATCTGCATCACCAAGGCCATAGTTAGTGGTTTTCCACCCATATTTTCAACACATACTAATTTACCATGTGATGCTAAAAATGGAGGGTAGAGGGTGCCTGGTATGAAGTATTTATTGCAGTGCTAGGCACTGTGGGTTACAAAGTTTTTCCCACAGTACCCTCCTCCTGCCTTTGAAATGTCATCATTCCTTAAGTCCTGAGCTCCTGTCTTTTCTCTCCCTAGGGTCTCTCCCTTGGCAATTTCATCTACTCCTACAGTTTCACCTACCCCTTTCATATATGTGACTTAAAAATCTGTATTTCTAGCTTTGATAACTCTCTCAAGATCCACACCTAAATTTTCCATCTGCCTCTAAACCTAAATGTTTCATCAGTATCTCCAAATAAACATGCTGAGTTTACCTAATTTATCTACTCCCTTTACCTCCTGCCTTCCTTATTCATATTAATGAAATCAACGTCCTCCCAATCACCAACTCATATCTTAGAATATTGGGGTTTTTTTTTTAATTCCTTCCTCAGCATTCAACTCTCATGTTGATTTGTCATTTCAAAGGTGTGGATACCAAATCCCACCAGTTCTGTCTCAATAATAACTCTCCAATCCATTCCCTCCTGTCTGTCCCCCCACCCCACCCCCATTTTGGGTCCTTAACACCTTTCCTCTACACTATTTCAGTAGCCTTCTATCCAGTTTCCTTACCTTCAATATATCCTTCACAGTAAGACCAGATCCATCTTCCTAATACATAAGCTCTCATTAGTCATTCCACTGCTTAAAAAACTTTCTGATGATTCCTGAATGAAGTAGGAATTCCTTAGCCTAGCATTGAAAGCCTTCCAAAACCTGGCCCCCATTTACCTTCTCAGCCTCACTGCAGACTACTTGTCTGAACTCTCCCTTTTCTTATGACTATCTTACGTACTTGTCTTACTCCATTTTTATCATAGCTTTTATCATAGTTTTTTTTTTGTATAATATATCATCTCCCTTACTGAAGTTTAAGATCCTTGGAGGTAAGGCTATATTGCCTTCTTTATCATAAGTGCTGAAACAGAAACAAACACTGTAAATGAATGAATGAATGAATGAATGGAAAAGCATCTATTATAGGCAGCTAGGTGGTGCAGTGGATAGAGCACTGGGCTTGGAATCAGGAAGACTTCATTTACATGTATCCAAATCCAGCCTGAGTCACTTACAAGCTGTGTGACCCTGGGCAAGTTGCTTAACCCTGTTTGCCTCAGTTCCCTCATCTGTAAAATGAGCTAGAGAAGGAAATGGTAACCCATTCTGATATCCTTGCCAAGAAAACCCCCAATGGGATCATAAAGAGTCAGACACGACTGAAAGAACTCAACAACATGTACACTGTGCTAACCACTGGAGATATAAAGAGAAAAAGTAATAAATACAGTCCCTGCACTTGGGATGCTGGTTCCTTGGACAAGATAGGGAATCAGTCAATGTATGCTAAGTTGAAGCATAAGAGGTGGTCCCTGCTCTTAAGCGGCTTCACTCTTGTGAGGGATGGAGGAGGGGAGAGACAAATAACATAATTAAAACAAATAACAAGCATTGAACAGTTTAATACTGACTGCAACTATCAAGGGAGTTCAGAGAAGAAAGAGAGCATTGTAGAGTGTAGAAGCTCATATTGGAAATAGGATTTAAACTGTTCTAAAGAATGAGCAGAGTATTTTTAGGCATAGGGGAAGAAAGTCATAGATGTAAAGTATACAATGAGGATGTTGGCCCTCCCAGGGGTGGGGAACCTGCGGCCTCAAGGCCACATGCTGCAGGTTCCCCACCTCTAGACCCTATTAGGGAAAAGATTAGGAAAAGAAAACAGGCCCAACAGAGACTTGTTAGAGTTAGAGAAACTTGGAAAGCCAGGCAGAGGACTTTGAACCTGATTCAGGAGACAATGAGTTTTGAGTAGAGGTGGGATATAATTAAAACTGTTTTAGAAGGTTGGTCTGTCATCATTGTCAAGGTTAGAGCAGAAAGTGGAAATATTGGAGATAGGGAAACCAGCTGCAAGATTGTTGAAAACAATTTAGGAGTGAAGTGATGAGGCCAGAACTTGTGTGATGGAAAGAGAAGTGAAGAAAAATGAAAATCTGAAAACATAACAACATGACTTGGTGACAGGTTGTTGTTGTTCAGTTGTGTCCAACTCTTTGTGAGCCCAAAAGGCAAAGATACTAGAGTGGTTTGCCATTTCCTTCTCCAGTGGATTAAAGCAAATAGAAGTTAAGTGACTTGTCCAAGGTCACACAGCTAGTGAGTATCTGAGGCTGGTTTTGACCTCAGATCTTCTAGACTTCAGGCCCCAGCACACTATCCACTGAGCCACCAGTGACAGGTTAGCCATGGGCAATAAAGGAGAAGGGAGAATCAAAGAGAACTACAAGATTTCTAGCTTGAGAGCATAGTGATACCGCCAACAGAAGTAGAGTAGCTAGAAAGAGAAATTGGTTTCAGGGGAAGATGAACTTAGTTTTTGAAATATTGAACTTGGAAAGAAATGACATCACATACCCACAAAGAGCATGACAGCTCTTTCCTGTGGGATACTTAACCTCTCCTACTCTCATCTCAAAGGACATTAGGTCTCAGCTTTTTCCTTTCTCCCTAATCCTTGCAGACCACTGCTCTGCTGCCAGTCCTCTTCTTTTTCTAAAGTCTGCATCTTCTCCTATCACCCTTTCCACATCTTCCTTGCCAGTGATTTTCCCCAACCATGACACATATGGAAGCTTCTCTACCCTGCCTCATGCCATCTCTCTTGCTTTTCAACATGAGCATCCATATGAACAGTTCATCCAGCATCTTGAGCTCACATCCCCTTGTCCTTCTAGATCCCAATGACCTTCATCACTGTGCCACATTAGCTAACCACAACTACATTTATACCTTGGCATAATTTGACTTTCAGTACCTCAAACTCAGAGTTCACCTTTCTGACCATGACCTTCTAACCTTAGAGCAGTTCTCATACTATACTTCTATCGATCTTACTCTTTGTCCTCATCACAGTCTCCTAGGAGTTGCTTAAGACCTCTGACTTCACCCTTCCTAATGTCAATTGATTCTTACCTAGTTGCAATCATTTCAATGTTGTCCTCTTTAGTAACATATGTTCTCTGGCCACCTTGACCATCTACTGTGTCTATTGTGCCCAACTCTAGGGCTAGAGATGTGTCCCAATCTCTGTTTTGCCCATTGCTAGAAAAACTTATAAACCTGTGTTGAATGGGATCACTACCAGTAAGTGCCATCTGACTTAAACTGAGCCCTCTCTTATGCTCAGAAATCCTTTTATTCCTCTCCAATTAACTCACCAACATATTCTTCATGGTGGTCCTTCCAAACTTATCCTATTCCCCTCTATTCCCTCTACTCCTTGCTTCCTTATTCCTGGCAGATGACCTTGATTGAAATAATCAAGACCTATCTCATCTACCCTTTCTGATGCCTCAAAAATCTCTCCTGGGTGGGGGAGGGAGGGGAGACAGAAGGGAGGGCAGAGTAGGGGAAGGGATATTCAGAATGCATGCCATCTTGGGGTGGGGGGAGGGGCAAGATGGGGAGAAAATTTGGAACTCAAAATCTTGTGGAAGTGAATGTTGAAAACTAAAAATAAATTAATAAAAATAAATTTTAAAAAAAAGAAAAAAAAATCTCTCCTTCCTCCCTATTCTGCAGTTCTAAATATCTTCTTAGTTCCTTCATCTGCAAAATGGCAATAATGATACCTGACCTGCAGTACTTAAAGGTTTTTGTCAGGATCAATGCTTCCTAAACCTCAATGTCAGATATTATTACTATTCATATTTTCTATTCCTTCCTGACTCACATGTTGTTTTTCTTTTTCAAGGCTAACCTTTTTTCCACCACTTGTTTCCATTCTTTTCACTGCCTCCCACCTGCTCCATTGTCTTCTCCCTGAGCCATCAATTTTTCCTTTTCCATTGGCTCTTTCTTCTCTTTATATATGCTTAAATATGCTTAGATATTCCCTGTCCTGTGGGGGGGGGGGGGAATCATTGCTTTGAATCTTCTACATCTGTAGCCAGCATCCTATATCTTCTTCTGCCCAACTCCCAAAAGTATAGCCTATGCTTTTTTTGCCACCACTTATTAACTCTTTGTAATCTAGCTTCCATCCCTACTATTTTATTAAAACTCACTTCTCCAAAGCCACTAATCACTGAGGATCTTCTAATACCTAAATCCAGTCTCTTTTCTTTCCTGGGTTTCATTTACCTTTATTTGATCCTGTTAAAAACTCCCATCTTCCTGAAATCCTCTCTAGGTTTCTAGGATATGATACTCAAGATTTCATCTCTGGCTGTTTCTTCTTTCTCCTCCATTGGCTTCACTTCCTCCTCTGTCACCTAAATATGAGAAAACCCCAATTCTATAAACTGTCTCCATCTACTATCTTATATTGTTAGTTATCTTTATATGTGTACTCCATCTCCTTAATTAGATGGCAAGATCCTTAAGGGCAGGGACCTTCTTTGTGTCCCTCCAAAAGAATAACCACAGTGCTTTTCATCTACCTGGTAGGCACTCAATAACTGTTAACTGATTCATTGAAGCATAGGTAAAAAGAAGGGCCTAGAGGTGTCATTTTGGAGTCATCCAGGTGAGAGTTAAAGCTCTGAAAGTAGATAAGCTCATGAACATCAGCATGACTAATGGATAGAATTCTGAAAAATGCAGGAAAGTTGCCATTAAGTAAATAGATATATTAAGAAAGAAGAAGGATTTGGAGGGCATAGTGAAGAACAAGGAAATGCATTTCCAGGACACACAAGAGACGCAAATCATTTTTTACAGAAATATAGTCAGGATGTTTAGTGTGAGTCATTTCTATTCATACTACTAAGTTCATATGTTTCTATTTATCTCCACCCAAAAAGAGGAATAGGTCTAAATCTTAGATCTCTCTACACTAGCCCAACACAAGCTGTAACTGTATCTATATAATTATGCCACAATTAGGCAAATGCCCTAGTAACATTTATCTTGACACCCCACATCCACAAATTCTGGTTCATTTTCAGCCCCAACCCAAGAACAAATGTACAGGTTCCCGCTAGCTCTAAGGAATTTGTCCCTGTCTGAGATTATGGTCGGTAAGCATCTATTGAGCACCTGCTATGTATCAGGCATTGTGCTAAGCACTGGGGATACAAAGAAAGGCAAAAGACAATTGATGTCCTCAAGAAGCTCCCTTTCTAATAGAGGAAGCAACATGCAAGCAACTATGTACAAATAATCTTATGTAGAGGATGAATTGGGAGTAATCAACAGAGGGAAGGCACTAGAATTAAGGGGAACTGAAGAATCCCCCCCCCCAATATATACACACGCACCTACCAACACACGCTTATACACACCTGCGCCTACCACCATCATTACTTCCCTTTTCTGGCTTAGAACCACAAGGTTTACCTGGGAAACCAGAGCAGTCCAGGGGAAATAAAGAAGTTTATGTCTGCTCTGGACCAGTTGAAACCTCCATTTATGTGAAGGTTCTGAGGGTCAATGGAAAGCACCGTTTTCTGGGACATTCACCTGATAGCATAAAAGATTGATCAGACAAAACCTGTTCTCAACTATAGTGGAAGCCACTTAATTTAAATATGTATTGACCAAACACTTCTGATTGGCGAGAAGCTATCAAACCACTTAGCTTCTTCTGCCAACTCCTCATCTCTGACAATGAGAGGTTTGGACCAAATTATTTTTAAGATCCTTTCAATTTTATAAATGTTTATGATTTATAATCACTTAAATGAGTTATCATCTTACTCTTGCTACTTGTCACTCTTTATCAGAAATTCCTGGAAATCACATTATGCTATTTATCCATCACAGCCTTACCTGTTTAATAATAACTCGCATTTCTCTATATCCTTATAGTTCAGAAAGCTAATCATTTTTCCCACCACATCCCTGAGAGGTGGTGAATAGTGCAAATATTACTGTCCTCATTCTATAAATGTGGAAACTGAGACTCAGAGAGCAAATGGGACTTATTTGATCATTACACAACTAATGAGTGTCAGAGTTGGAGTATATAAACTCAGGTCTCCTGACTCTAAGCCCCAGGATCTGTCCACTGCATAACAACAGCCTAGGTTTCACCAATTTAATTTTTTTTAATAATAAACTTTTTATGTGTTTACCACACAAAATTTTGCTTACAGCACTATTGTTGCTAGTATCTAATTTGATCTACATATTAATCATATATATATTATATATATATGAAATATATTTTTTTATCACTGTCTTACAGATGAGAAATTATGTTTTTGCCTTTCTTTGTATCCCTAGTGCTTAATAGGGTACCTACCTAGCACATAGTAAGTGCTTAATAAATACTTGTTGACTACTGATTTCATGTGTGTGTGTGTATGTATGTGTATATACACATACATACATACACGCACACACACACACACACACATATTATCAGCTAGGTGGCACAGTGAATAGAGTACTGGCCTAGAGTCAGGAAGTGAATCTTCCTGAGTTCAAATCTGGCCTCAGACACTTATTGGCTGTGTGACCCTGGGCAAGTCACTTAACCTTGTTTGTCTCAGTTTCGTCATCTATAAAATGAGCTGGAGAAGAAAATGGCAAACTACTTCAATATCTCTTCCAAGAAAACCCCAAATGGAGTCACGAAGTGTTGGACATGACTGAAACAACCAAACAACAACATATATACAGATACATATACATACACACACAGACATATATAAATACATACATACACATACTGATTTGCCTATAGTTACAAACTAATTCATATCATAGCTAAGACTAGAACCATCCTATATCATGTTTGTCTTTTGTTTTGTCCCAAGAGAGGTCATAGTTTGGTCTTTTTATCTCACTGATTCTCCCAGGCAGACTACCATGACAGGTATGTGTGTGTGTATGTGTGTATATATACATGTGTGTGTGTATATAAATTATGCGATGGGTAGATATAGATACATAAGTCATCCAAAAAGTCTTAGTTCAGTTCTAAGCTACTAAAACTTAAAACTGCACTAAGACTTTTGAGACACCTTATATACACATATATATCAATGTATGTGTGTATGAATGTATATCATTCTACTTATGTAAAATTAGGATAATACTTGTATTATCAATATCAAAGGGTTGTTTAAAGATATATGTACATATGCACACACGCATATAATACATGTATGTACATATGCTGTTTTATTTACATATGTGTGAATGTATACTATGTGTGTCTATGGTTTATATGCATACACATATACACGCACATTCATATATTCCCTCCTTGTCTTTGCCTGCAAGCTTCCCTGGCTTCCTTCAAGACTCAGCTTCAGATCTCCCCTTGTACAAAAAGTCCACATAGCTAAAAGTGCTTCCCCCCCGCCCCAGATTACCTTCCATTTACCCTGGTTATATCATGCATGTCCAGTGTTTTGGTTTTCTCACATTATCTCCCCCATTAGAATATGAGCAGCTTGAGGGTACATGCCATGTTTTTGCCTTTCTTTTTGGTTCCAAAGTTTAATAGGATATCTAATACATAGTAAGTTCTTAATAAATACTTGTTGACTGATTACACACACACATTGATTTTATATATCCATATATAAAAAAATCAATCAGCAAGTATAAACATACGTAGATGGATATAGATATATCAATAGAGATATCTCATGGCATCGATATGTCTGTGTATATACAAAACAGACATACACACATATCAGATCATGTGTGTGTATATATATGTGTCTATATGTATATTGTACATATGTATATGTATAATTGTCATTATACCCTGTCTACCCAGGCTGATGAACTAAGAAATTTTTACTTTTATGACTGTTAAATTGTTCTAAGCCCTAGAAAAACTAATTCCTCTGTTGCTGATAGTGACTACTTTTTTCTCTATAATTGGTAACTGACTATCATCTTGTTAAGAAAAATTTAGCCCTTAGGAAAAATAATCTCTGAAAAAAAGTCAGCTCACAACAACCCAAGAGAAGTAGAGGATTCAGCTCTGAGTTTGGGCCAAGAAAATCTATATCATAGGATGGTGGAAAAGGAAAAGTCTGTGACTTGCAGGGTTTGTTACTGAAAAATCATCATTTGGGGCAACCAGTAGAAGCAAGAAAGCAGAAAGAAACCTCTGAGGAATATTTCCATG
>NW_020954608.1:37507192-37655511 GCF_900497805.2 Vombatus ursinus
AAGCAAGAAAGCAGAAAGAAACCTCTGAGGAATATTTCCATGCTGTTATTATTGAGTTGTTTCAGTCATGTCTGACTCTTTTTTGCCTCTTGGCAAGGATACTGGAGTGGTTTGCCATTTCTTTATCCAGCTTATTTTACAGATGAGGAAACTGAGGCAAACAGGGTCAAGTGATTTGCCCAGGGTCACACAGCTAAGAAGTGTCTGAGGTCAGATTTGAACTCAAGAAGATGAGTCTTCCTCACTCCAGGCTTGGTACTCTCTACTGTACCACCTTTGGTGATGTTGATTTGCAGAAGACAAAGGCTAAGTCTAAAAATGGAAAAAAAAATGTTTATGAGTTAGAATTGTTAAGAGTATGGAGCTGCATGGAAGGGGACAGTTATCTCAATTACAAGTATAATTTTGCAGTTAAACTATAAGTGCCCCATCCCCACAACTCAAATTTACCAAAGTAGACATTTGCATTGGTCAACTTTTCCCCACTAGAACTAACAGGAAGATATGTTCAAAAGACTTAAGTGCCCTTTCACTATTCACTTATTTCATTCATGTCCAACTCTTTGTGACCATATTTGGGGTTTTCTTGGTAGAGATGCTGGAGTGGTTTGCCATTTCCTTCTCCAGCTCACTTTACAGATGAGGAAACTGAGGCAAATAGAGTTAAGTGACTTGCCCAGGGTCACACAACTAGGAAGTATCTGAGGCCAGATTTGAACTCATAAGAAGAGTCTTCCTGATTTCAAGCCTAGTGCTCTATCCACTGTACCACCCAGCTATCCTAAGTTCCCTTTCTTTCAGCCCTCAAATAGATTTGGTTTGAGCCTCATTGACTTCATAGGAAACTAGAAATTACTCCATATCTTTGATATGGGATATAATTTGATACTCATATCTTTGAGTCTCGGCACCTTTACGTGTAAAAAAATTATTCTCCTTTGTGGCACTAAGGTCACTTAATGACACGAATGCAAAAAAATGAAATTAATAGGTACAACCCAAAGGTTGAATAGGCGTGGTAGATCAATAGTCATTGGTCAGTTTTTCCTTTAATCACAGGGACTGTGGATTTAGAGATGGAAAGGTCCTAAGAGATCAACTGGTCAGACCTCATTTTTAGACCAGTAAATTAAGTCTCACAGAGATTAATTGACTTACCTAAGACCACATGGGCAGTAAATGCCAGAAGAGGGATTTGAACCTAGGTCAGACTTCTCATTCCAAATCTCGCACTCTTTCCACTATTACATAATGCTTTGTGCAGTTAGTGAATATCTCAGTATCTCAACACAGATCCTAAATCATTTTTGGAAATGAGGAGGAAAGGGATTCCATCGGTGGAGAGAGCTTCCTATCTAGAAACTCCCTCTACCGATAAAGATCACAGACTCAACTGAAATCAGGATCTTAGAGAGTTTCCTAGAACTCTGCAAGTTGAAGTGACTTACTCTGGGTCACACAACTAGCTTGGGTCAGAGGAAGGACTTGAAACCAAGGCTTCTTGACGCCCAGGCCACCTCCCTGTTTTCTATATTCTGTTCCCTAACTTGATAACGTTCTCCCTTAACTCTCTTCCTTTTAATAAAAGACCCATTCCAGGGTACTAAATGAATCTTGGTAACTTGGAGGGTGCTTAAGAGTGTTAGATGATCATGAAGTGAATATAAATCATTTCATAGATCCTACCTTCTGCATGTCTGAAAGGATAGTACAGCATATTAGCCTGGAAGCTGACAATTTGCTTCGGCAATCTGGAAATTATTAAGAGCAGCTAGGTGGTCCAGTGGAGAGTACCAAGCCTGGAGTGAGGAAGACCCATCTTCTTGAGTTCAAATCTGGCCTCAGACACTTCTTAGCTGTATGACCCTGGGCAAGTCACTTCACCCTGTTTGCCTCAGTTCCCTCATCTGTAAATTGAGCTGGAGAAGGAAATGGCAAACCACTCCAGTATCCTTGCCAAGAGGCAAAAAAGAGTCAGACACGACTGAAACAACTAAATAACAACAGCATGGAAATATTCCTCAGAGGTCTCTTTCTGTTTTCTTGCTTTTACTTCAGTCAGAACTTTCAATATCTACCTAGCTGTCTAGACAATGAATAAAGCAAAATCTAACATCTCACAACTACCAAATTCTTCAATTATTTAATTCCCCAAATATTCACTAACCCCCACAAATGACATGTGACAGTTGCTCACTGATCAAATGATATACCTGATAAATAGCTCTCTGCATTTTGGAATAGTAAGAAACAAATCCAAAGGGGGTGGGGGACTTGCACTGATGCAGCTGTTAAATGTTTAAAGAAAACGTGGCTCTGGTGGTATCCCTGGCATCCAACATAAACTACTTTGTGTTTTATTGCAGGGGCCTCAACAAGCAAGGGTATCAGTGCAGACGTAAGTAAGGAAGCTTCATGTCTTCTCTCTCTCTTTTTTTTTTTTTAGTTTGTTTCTGACTTCTTTTGGTGCTTATACAGTATTTTTTTTCTTCTCAGAATGTAATGCAGCAATTCACAAGAAATGCATCGATAAAGTTATAGCCAAGTGTACAGGATCAGCTGTCAACAGCAGAGAAACGATGGTGTGTGTTTCACTTTGTAGCAACCATGGGTTTGTTGCCAAGTTAGGGATTTAGAATCAGAAGACGTGAGCTGGAATCCTAGCCCTTTCACTGATTAGCTGGGAGATCCTGGGTGAGGTAGTTAAAAATCTCTGAACTTCAATTTCCTCAATTGAAGGTGAGAATAGTAAAAATATCAAGGAATACAATTAATAATAATAATTTAATAGGTTTTTATTTCCCTTCAATCAGTAAACATTTATTGCTTGCCTACATAGTGCACAGGCACTATGCTAAGCACTTGGGGATACAAAAAGAGGCAAAAGATGGTCCCTGCTCTCAAGGAGGTTGGAATCTATTGGGGGAGACAACTGTGTAAACAAGTGTATACAAAGCAAGCTATGCTCAAGATAAATAGGTAATAATTAACAAAAGAAAGGCACTAGAATTAAAAAAGGTTAAGGAAGACTTCCTGTAAAAGATGGGATTTTAGTTGGGATTTAAAGGAAGCCAGGGAGGTCAGTAGGCAGAGTTGTTGGAAGGAGAGCATTGCAGACATGGGGGACAGACAGAGAAAATGCCTACAGCCATTTGTTCATGGAACATCCAGGAGGCCAGTGTCGCTGGATCCACAAATATGTGTCAGGAAGTAGGGTTTAAGAAGACTGGAAAGGAGTGTGTGTGGGGGGAAAAGGTTAGGTTATGAAGGGCTTTGAATGCCAAGCAGAGCATCTTGTATTTCATCCTAGAAGTAACAGGGAGCCACTGGAGTTTATTGAGTAGGAGTGATACGAGTTTTAGGAAAATCGCGTTAGTGGCTGAATAGAGAATGGATTAGAGTAGGCAGAGACTCCAGGCAGGCAGACTCACCGGCAGGCTATAGGCATGAGATGATGAGGCCTACGCTAGAATGGCAGCAGTGTCAGAGGGAGAAGGGTGTCCATTTGAGAGATGTTGCACAGAGGTGAAATCAATAGGTTTTGTCAACAGCTGGGATATGAGGGTATTGAGGGTGAGATAGTGAGAAACTGAGCGTAATTCCTAGGTTGTACGTCTGAGGGACTGGGAGAACGGTGTTGCCCTACATAGTAACAGGGGAGGTACGAGGTGGGGAGTAGTTTAAGGGGAAAGATAATGAATTCCATTTTGGACATATTGAGTTTAAGATGTCTGCCGGACATCCAGTTTGACCTATCTGAAAGGCGGTTGGAGATGTAAGATTTGAGGTCAGGAGAAAGATTGGGGCAGCATAGGTAGATCTGATAATCATCAGCATAGGGATGGCAGTTAAATCCATGGGAGCTGATGAGATCCCCAAGGGAAGTAGTATAGAAGGAGAAGGGGACCCAGAACTAAACCCTGAAGGGGTGAGCTAGATGAGGATCCAGCTCAGGACGCTGAGGAGCAGTCTGATAAGTAGGAAGAAAACCAGGAGAGAACAAAGTATAGAGGAGAGGGTGCTCAGCAATGTCAAAAGCTTCGTTTATATAGAATTTTAACATTGTCAAAGTATTTTACACACATGCTGCTTGCTTCTTGTTCAACTGATACAAAGCATCTTACAAACTGATAAGTTATAAGAATGTAAAATAGCACTATACTATCCTCCTAATGAACCGTGGAGCCAGTCAGCCAATAAACATTTATTAAGTGCCTATGATACACCATGCGTCGTGCTAAGTGCTGGGTATACATACAAAGAAAAGTAAAAGATACTCCCCTTTCTTAAGGAGCTCACAATCTAATGAGGGTGAGTGACTAGAGCAAATAACTAGGTAGAAACCAGATAAGTACAGGATAAGTAGGAAATGATTAACGAAGGGAAGTCACTAGAATTAAGAAGGATCAGGAAAGACTTCCTGTAGAAGGTGGGATTTTAGCTGGTACTTTAAGGAAGCCAGGAGTCAGAGACAAGGAAAGAGAACATTCCAGATGTGGGGACAGAGAAACTTACAGAGGGAAGAGGAAATGTCTATATAATAAAAACCATGATGAGAATTGCAAACCATAGATAGAAATGAGTAGAAGACATTTAGTCACTAGTATTCTAAATAGCTCTTTTCCCTCCTTTTTTGAGCTATAAACTCTGTCTCTGCTAGTGACTTAAAATGAAGCTGTGTCCAAGCTTTGCCCCCACCTGTTTGTTCCTTGGGTTTACCGCTTAACAAAGAGGTTAGACAGTACCTGCCTTTCACAGAGGGTTGTTTAAGACGGTGAGAAAGGACTGCTATGCTCTTAGCGAGCAGATACAAAGTGATGTAGCAAATGCCAAATTGAAATCTAGTCATGCTGCAGTACTTGCTAGCCCTCTGAAAAGTCAGGCATTTCAGTGACCCCATGTGTTTGTTTCATTTCAGTTCCACAAGGAGAGATTTAAAATCGATATGCCTCATAGATTTAAAGTCTACAATTACAAGAGTCCGACTTTCTGTGAGCACTGTGGAACCCTACTTTGGGGACTGGCAAAACAAGGATTAAAGTGTGATGGTGAGTATGACCCCAAATGAGGGACATTTATCTATGAAACACAGAGGGAGCAGTGAAGAAAAATTCAGTGATTTCAAGGAAGGGAGTGTTGGGAGGGGCACAGCTCATGGAAAGAGGAATAGAAAAGGAGGACAAGAAGGGTGAGCTAACTTTGAGAAAACAGAGAGGTCAAATACTTATGATGCTTTTGTAATTGGGCATAGATATCTTCAGGGGCAGTAACTATGGGTGTTGTTTAGTCACCACAAACGTCAAAACCCCCTCTCGTGGATTGGAATAGTACAAGAAGCAAAGATTACTCAGTAACTCGTAAATACCCAATTGTCTTCTGTTATCCTCAAGTCCTGGGAAAAAATGGAAGACATCTTTTCTTCATCCCTGACTCTTCCTCCTTCTTCATCCCTCCCATATCTAATCAGTTGCCAAATTTTGTCCCTTTATAATATGTCTAGAAGGTCTGAGCTGAGAGGTTAGCTTCAGACTATGAAGGAGAGGTGCTGACTACATTTCCTTTGCAGCAAAAGGAACATGTCCAACCCTCATACATTTCCCTGTTTCACTAAGAAAAGAAAAGAAAAAAATTACATCTTAAAGCCTCTTTAATCAAAATACTCACAAGAGAGCAGAACTAGTGGGTCTGAGGAACATCTTTCTTCCTTTGCAAAATTAGAGAACTAAAAAACATCCTTTAACTACTAACACACACCACTAGCATCCCCCAACTTCTGCCACCAGTCATTGATGGAGCAAACAAGGCATGCCCTGAAACGCAGTCTCTTTGGTACCAGAACTTCAAGTCTCTGACTGTAATTCATGCCCCATAGCAAAAAGGGTGTGATATACAGGGGGGTTGGGGAAAGCATTACTCCTAACACTAGTGGTTGTACCTTGGGATCCTTGAGGTGTGGAAGGGTGCTCACGGAAGGTGTCTCCTTCCAACAGAGCTTTTTGTCTTACTTTTATTTTTAGAAAGCATTCTTTTCAGCTTATTTGTTTGTTCCCTTGAAACCCTGAATTTAAACGTATTCTGTTGTCCAATAAAACCAGTTTATTTCTCTTCAATGAATCAATTGAGGTAATTGATCTAAGATAGTTTTTTTTTTAGCAGTTTCCTTAATTTTTTTTCTTGTCATGCTTCTAACCTAAGCCATTCTCCCCATCTCATAATCCTTCCTTCTCTCAGACTTAGAGAGCAAGCACACACTTCTAAGAGCTCAGAACTTCTGGAAGAATTCCTTCATATTGTTTCTCAGATCACATGACCAACTTTGTTGTGTTCTTTTTTGACAACGTTCTTTCTTTTCGGTTCTGTTCTTTTCTTTCTCCCCCTCACCTTTCCCCTCCCCCCTTCCCCCCCCCCCCCCCCCCCTTCTTATCCTAATCCCTCCCCTTTTTTTTTCCCCCCCCCCCCCTTTCTTTCCCTCCTCCCCCCCCCCCTCCCTTTTTATCCCTGGCGTCCTTTCTGGCTGTGCTCTCTCCTCTTTTTCCACCCCCCTGATAATTCAATTTGCCTCCGAGTCTCCCTATGCCCTTAATCCTTTTCAGGTCATTTTTTTATCCATTTTCTCTCTATTCCCATTTCTTCCTGTCTTAACCTATAATCACTCCCATCTTCTCATATACTGTATCTATTTCTACCTACTCTTTTCTTCTTTTCTTTCTGCATTTCCCATGAAAATAACCCCAAAGAGGGATTTTATACGCAAGCACAAACCCAGACACCGTCTGCTGGGTTAGTAGCAAAGCCCCAAGACATCATTATGGTGGATACGATTGCCTTTCTTTATGACAGTGTTCTAGCCAGATGCAGGCGTAGATCTGTCCACTGCTATAAAGAGTGTGGAGAAATGTCCATCAGTGTGGGCCTGATCCCTGCTGACTCTCCTGCTGTGTGTCATTGGGCCACAGGGCATAGGCTAGAGAGTATAGATGATGCCACACAAGCCATAATCTTCGTAGACAACTCAAGCGTAAGTCCTGCTGACAGTGCAGAATCCAAGAAGGGTAAACCACCATCAACAGCAGTATCTTCATTTTTTGAAGGATGATTTTCTATAGATATTTGATTTCATTTTCTTGATTGTGTACTGCCTAAGAAAAGAGTAGACAAGGTTTTTTTGTTTAAACATTTTGAGCTGGTACAAAAAAATCTATGTGTACATATACATATATATAGATATGGGAGAGGCATTGCTACACTTTATACAAACACATACATATATATTTATCACATACATTTGAATGGGATACATGATAAATGCACCATTTTGCCAGTGTTCTCTTGGGCAAAACATTGAAATCTTTAAGCTTGTGGAAGGGCAGATCCAATTAATTCCATTACAACAAGCCCCATGGGAGTTATTTATATTTGTTGTTGTTGAATTACGATTTTGTTGTGTTAAATATTACTTAAAAATTAATAGGTTTTTCCATTGAGAAAAAATAAATAATTTTGAAAGACTTAAAAATTCTGATCAATGCAGGGATTAAACTTAATAGAGCATCAGTGATAAAAAATGTTATCCACCTCCTGACAAAGACATGATGGACTAAGTGTGCAGAAAGAGACACATGTTTTTGGACATGGACAATATAGAACTTGTTTTGCTTGACTATGCTTACTTATAACAAAAGTTTTCTTTTCTTTTTCTCTTCTCCCAATGGGGGCAGGAGAAATGGTTAGGAGAAAAACAAATGCTTGATAACTGAGAAAAGTTAATTTAAAAAATTTAAAAGCGTAGGTTATCATGTGGTCCTTGGGAACTCCCTTTTGTTATATGGAGAATTTTTTTTTATTATGATAGAATTCTCTTTTAAAAAAAAGACAACTATCTATATCTATATCTATATCTATACTCTACTACTACAGAGGATAAGTTTTCCATTCTCTTAATAAAAATAGGTACTCTTGTTCACGAACAACCACTCAGGTCTTAACGACAGGGTTTTAGAGTAGGATGCACAATACATAGATAACATCCATCTCAGACTTCAGTTAGAGAATTCAAGATCAATTACAGTCTAAGAGAGACAGGTGTGTAGTCTGCAGAGAAATGAAGGCATGGCTGGCCTACACATTTTGCTTGAAATGGAGATACCGCAGGGAATCAGTCCCACGAGATGGGAGGGTACGTTGAATGGGAGAATTCCATGGGTTGAGTGAGGTTCCAGGGTGAAGAGGTTTCCAGGGCATTGTAGAAAAAGTCTGGGAGAATCAGGAGTGGAGCCTGAGTGTCCTCCTCAAAATGAAAGTTCTAAGAACCAGCCAATAATAACAATATCTGTATTGAAATGAACAATTCTTCCTTACCTTTTTTTGCCATCTCTTTTGTGTTAAATGTGGGATTAAGTTTCTGGAAACTTCAGGAGGTGTCTATATATGTTTCTAGGAGAGTATTTATTATGATAAGAGTTGGTGTACATGGTTCTTAATCTATAGAAATAATATCCATCTCAGAAAGTCTTTACCACCAACCAAAGCATGGTTAATATTAAGAAGAGTTGCATTAAACTCTTTTGATGGTGATAATACCTTAGAACCCTATATTCTCATGGCTTTGTGAAAAGTACTCTTTCTGGCTTTCAGCAACTGTGTTTTGTACCTGGAGAGCTTAAATGACTCTTTCATTGATGCTTTAGTTAATGCTTTAAGTGGACTGCTCCTCAGCAGAGACTTAAGAGGCAAACATATATGGCTGTAGATTTCCATTTCATTGATTGACTTCTATGTCTTCCCATTATTTTGCTCTCAGAAATCCCTGGAATGCATGAAGTAATTCCAGAGATGTCTCATTCATCTATGGCTTTATCCTTAATTTGGTCTTAGAAATTGACCTTTACCAACTTAACTAAAGGAAGGAGGTTTTAAAAAATATGCTAAGAGGGTTAAAAAAAAAAAAGGTTAGTTTATTCAGCACTGCTGGTACCTAAATAGATTATAGGATTATAGATTTAAAGCCAGAAGGGACCTCATGGTTCATCTAGTCAAATCCTCTTATTTTAAATAAGAGGAAACTGAGGCCAGAAAGTGGCTTGTACAAAGTTCACACAGGTAGTAACAGAGCTGAGATCCAAACTCTGGTCTAGTGACTCCAGGTTCAGTGCTTACAGGCAGGATTTGAACCTCTATCTTTTGACTCCAAATTTAGCATTCCATAGAAGCTAAACTCTTCCCACAGTGCCAAGCCCTCTAAAAAAAAGTGTGGTCTGGCTAATTTTGTATATTTTGGTGCAAAGCTGCCTAAAAGTGATAGCCCAGAGGGCCTATTCAAAATGTAGCCCAACACTGCATAATGGATACTGCCAGTATCTAAAGATTTTGTGTTTGTTATTTGCTGTAAAATCTAATCCAATAAAAACAATTTAACCATCTCAAATCCATCTTGGACACTGATAGTTCTAAATAGAGGAATAGATGGAGAGATGGAAAAAAAGAAATAGGATGCATAGTCTAGAAACATGACAACTAGTCTTTCAAGGGAGTATTGCTCATTTCACCACTCCATTACTTTCTTTCTTTCAGCATGTGGCATGAATGTTCACCACCGATGCCAAACCAAGGTGGCCAACCTTTGTGGGGTAAACCAGAAACTCATGGCTGAAGCTCTGGCAATGATTGAAAGCACACAACAGGTAGGGAATGTTCTTTATAGCCAATGAATTTACTCTAGAAATTGAATTGGAGATGTATTTTACCAATAGGGGCCTTGTATCCACCACTATGCTAAGTAATCTGGGAACATACAAAAGATTTATAAAATACGTTTCAAAGGTCCTTGTAGTTTAATTTGGGAGGCCCATCACAAGTGAGAGAAAAATATACCAGAGTGTATGTTTCTTCAGGACTTCAAAATGAGTATGATTTCATCTGTGTGCATATTTACCCTACCAACACAGATCACAACCTTTCAGTGCCCTAGGATCAGTCAGTCAATTAAGAAGCATCTATTGAGTGCCTCGGGAACTAGTTTAGGAGGCAAAACCAAATATTCATTGCCCTCAAGGAATACAGGTTCCAGTGGAAAGGGGAAGACTTCATTGCATGGGCAGTGGGGGTGGAGGGAGCATGGTGAGGAAAGGCCTTTTGAAGGAGGTGGCATTTGAACTCAGTTTTAAAGGGAGGAAATAATTCAGAGAGGTAGAAGTGAGGGGAAAGGATATACCAAGCATGAGGAATAGCCTAGGTAAAGGCCCAGAGGTGGGAAATGGAATATCATGTAGATAGTCTCCATGACTTTCTCAGGCCAAAAAACATTCAATCACTTGCTGAGGCTCTACAGACACAGTCTAAGCTTATACTTGGAAGTCTTCCAGCTTGGCCAAAGACCTGAAACAACTTTTACTTCATTTATGTTATCATCAAGGACCCAGGGTTAGCTCCATGTTATGATAAACTGAGTATAATTTTATTGGAGGAAATTAGATAATATTTGGTTAGTTTAATCCACACCCAAATACCATATATTTGAAGTGGGTTGCGTTTTGTAGTATGTTTTTGTTTTTTTCCATTCAATATGCACTTATTCTCCTTTTAAATGGTCCTGGAATCTCTGCTTTAGTTCAAATCAATTTGAAATACTTCAGATTTTGCTGTGTTATAGCCTTAGTGTTCTCCTAGTGACATAAAATTCATTTACATTATCTGGAGATTCTGTTCTTTCAAGCCCTTTGGTGCCAACCTCAGTTCATGAATTGTCAAAGGATGCAGCCCATCCATTAGTGATGTTTGTTGTTTTTTGAGTAGCACTCTGAGGTTGCCTGACTTGATAAAAGCCATTTATTTAGGGACTCAGCCAACATCTAGGGATATCCCAGAACTGTAGGTGTCGGTCCAGGCCACACTGGTCTTTACTTTCTTGGCCTTTGCTGAATTTTGCTATCCTCCCCTCCTATCTGCCAGTCCTTCCTTACAGGTTATGCGTCTTTTATTTTTCAGAGATTAATAACTTATCAAATTGCATGTTGCAAAACCAAAACAGCACTGTCTTTTATTTTTTTCTCTCACTTGTTATAGGATTTATGTGGGAGGGTCAGTCAACTAGCAGAGAAGATTGGGGAAGACCGATGTATTTTCAATTTATGAATGGAGTGTAGGAATAGACCTCCCCAGGCCTTGGGATTTGACAAGAAGGATTGGGGGAGAAAATGTTGGCTCTTCATGGATGATTGGAAATGATACTAGGAAAGTTGCCCTCTCCTTAGACATTAGTCTTTTCCTTCCCCACAAAAGGAGAGATACCAAGTTTCAGACAGGATGCCTCAGTTTACTAATCCATCCAGGGTTCCAAATATGGGAATTTACCATGACTAGTGCTTAATTGCTGAGTTCGTCCTTTAAAAGAAGAGAGAATAACTTATTGTTCGTTTGTTTGTAACCCAGGCTCGATGCTTACGTGACACAGAACAGATCTTCAGAGAAGGTCCAATTGAAATTGGCCTCCCCATCCATATAACGCAAGGGGCAACAATTCCATATTTACCCATTTCTACAGGCGGAAAAAAAGGTAGCGATGATGATGATGATGGTACTAATACTAATGAGCATTTACATAGCCCTTTAAGGTTTACATAGAATTTTACGTATATTATCTCATTTGATGGGAGATAGGTGCTTTTATTATTCTCATATTACTGATGAGAAAACTGAAGCACGAGGTCAATTGACTTGCCCAGGGTCGCACAACTAGTAAGTCTAGCATTCTACTCGTTATGCCAGCTAGCTGCCCTAGGTGGGATCATTATTTATGATTAGCTCTCGCCTCATACCTTTAAAGTTCTCTATCTGGTCGTTCTATTCTTTATGAAATGCAGCATACTGTAATAGAGCACAAACTAGGAAACAAGAGGCCTGGGTTCTAGTCCCGGTTATTCTAGATCAGTGACTAAGAAAGTGCCTATTTCTTCATCTGTAACATGAGAATCATAATCACTGCCTACCTCATAGGGATGTCCTGAAGATCACTTCTGATAAGATGCAATGTAAATCGTCATACAAATATATAACCTCAAGTGAATTACTTCACTTCTCTTGACCTGTTTCCTCATTTATAAAATGATGGAGTTGAATCAGATAATATCTAAACTCTAAAACAGGCTTCAAGTGACTCCTGCTCTAATTAGAGTGGACACAGCTGATTGGAAAGGAGGTGAAAGAAGAATGCATCCCCACAGAGAACAGCAAGGGCTTCCCTGGTAGCAATGGGCTAGAAGTAGACAAAATGAAAAATTTTGTTTGAGAACAAAACTGGCAGTGGTTTGTGGGAACAGTCAGAAAATGGAAAGACCGGGCCAAAAACCAGTCTGAAGAAGGAGGTTTGAAGTATGTGGTAATTCAGCCAAATACCACCTCATATACATAGCTCTGGACTGCCTCCCTCAGAGGAATATTTTCCCTGAACTTTTGGCAAGATGCAACTCATTGCCAATCGAAGGTAATGGTTGGGCAAACTTGAGGAAAGATGACAACACTGCTATTAATATAGCCTGTCTCAGAGGTTTCCAGTTTTCCTCTGGTAATTTACCCCAGCAGATCCCTTTGAAAGGTAACCACAGGCTACCAACAAGAATGACAGAGCACATGATCTCCTTTACAGACAGTAGTACGTAGGGCAAGGAGAATTTTTAAGTGACTTGCTAGAATGTATGATTTTTTTTTCTTTTTGTCATGGCCAAGGAAAAGCTCTCTGGGCTCAAAGTGGACACTGCTCTCCTTCCAGTAAGAAATAATTCTTTACTCTCCAGCATTTGGAGAATGGAAAAGGATCCCTGGGGAAAAAATGGTTTCAAGGTGAAAATGAATTTTTTTAAAGGGATCTGAAGGAGGAAACGGGAATCCTGACCCGTGTCAGGAGATTAGAGAGTGCCATAATGTGATGCAGAGGAAAAAAGAACACTTTAGAGATTAGTAATAGGCATGAGGCCTTTTCCATAGAGGGGAAATCTGGACCCTCTGAGGGAAAAAAAGCAGCTGTTTATTCAAAAGAATAATGGACATAATGAATATATATTAAGTGTTCAATCAATGTTTGTTGAATTAAACTGATTGTCATGTGCTTTAGGAAGAGAGAGCATCCTGTAGGACTCAAAGGAATAATAGCAGAATAGTAATGTTTGTGATTCTTTGCTGGGGATATCATGACACCTCTCTTCTGCCTCACCATAAGAAGGTCTGGTACATGTGTCTGCGTCATGACTGAGACCTTCCTAAGACTTCATAGACCTGATGACCATAGTCTACTTCTAGTAATTCATATGACAGCTGATACTGCCAGAAGGAATCTAGAAAATATTGCAAGAGAAAATGAAGTCCAAGGCAAGAAACCAAGGGCTGTAGGGACAGAAGTGGTATTTTCATCTCTGCAACCAACAGGCGGCAGGGGCTTCATATGAGGAAGGGAGTAGCTAGCTAGGAATATGGCAGCTGAGAATTAGGATCAGAATTTTTGTAACATAGCTTAAAATATAAGAATGAGGGCCAGGAATAGACTATGACTTAGCAGGGCCTCGTAAAAATGTTTTTGCCTAGTGTCTTGCAAATCTAACCAAAAGGACTATAAAGTGAAGGGAAAGAAAATTGTCTATAAAGCTCTATATCATATGTAGTCCTGACAACAAAGGAAGAATAGAGATAGATGCCCTTTAATTCACCAGAGAATCCAAGAATCAGCAATAAAACACATTTTCATATATCTATACACAAGTGCACAATGTATTGGTAATAAGCAAAGTGAATGAGCTATATACCTTAATGAAAGGAGACAAATTGACCCCATCGATATCATTGAGACTTCATTGAATGAGACCCCCAATGGGAATATGTAGCTCAGAAATATATGCCTTTATTCAAATGGAACAGAATAGAAAAAAAAATGGGGCATGGGGAAAGAGCCCAGGGTATACTAAAAAATACTCTTGTGAAGAAGGAAAAATCTAGAAACCAGAGTAGGGTAAAATTATAAGGAATATTTGAGTGAATTCAATTCAATAAACTTTTATTATATGCCTACTATGGGCAAAGTACTGTCCGAGGCACTAGGGATAGAAAGATAGAAATAAGTCTCTTTCCTCGAGAAGATTATATTCCCCAGAAATTTCCATGGAAGGAGAAACAGAAAAGATTTCCATATAAATAAATTATAGGTTACCTGGAAAGGAGGAAATAGGAATTTGGGGAAAAGGTAGGCATAGAAATATGATTAAATAGGGGTGGGGAACTTCAGTTATCCAGACATCTGCTAGATTTCTCCTTTCAGTTGAGATAATGTGTGTAAAGCACTTAGCACAGTGCAGGCTGGCACATAGTAGGCACTATCTCCTTCCTTTTTGCAAAAGTATAGCAGCTAATAGCTAATTCTTGGCTTGCCTTAATAATTGCATCCTTCCAAGTCTGGAGAGTATAAAGGGAAATTGTTATTCTGGACCTGAAGCTGACTGAGAGGAAAGAACTGGTTGCTGAAGAATAAATGATAGAAAAATTTTTGAAGGAAGTAAGTATTCCTTATTAGAACTCACAGTCTAACATGCACACTGTGAGAAAGTTTCTTTTAAAGGGTCTAGAGCTAGGACAAATGGAATCCCATGGCTTAAAATTGTTTTGGGGAAGACACCATGGGAGGATTAGAAACCCTCAAGAATGAAATTAAAAAGATGTAACAGAAATATTTCCAGTCAGGGTAGAAAGGTGGCATTATCTGAAGGAAATAACATGGATGCACAGGGAATTCAGTGGTCAACTTGGATTTTTAATATATGGGTATAAAAGATGATAACATTGTAACATAATGGGAGATTAACACAAAAGCATGGCACAGTATTGTAAGAGTGTGATTATGAATGATTCTTATGAATGATCAGAATGAGCTGAAGCTCACGAGGAATGTCAGATAGCAAAATGTGATTTTAAAAAAATGTCTTACTAGGAAAAAGAGAACAATAAACGAAGGAGTAGGACTGCTGTTGAGGGATGATGGGAAAGTGATAAGGGAGGACAGCAAAAATGAGATGGTAAAAATACTCAAAATTTCCTTTGATTTTGTTTTCTCAATCAAGGAAAATGTGTTTTGCATTGGGAAAGATAGAACAAAAAATGACTAAGGGAGCAACTAGTTGCCTTTTATGAGTTTTGTCGAGTAGAGTATAGAAAGGAGAGGCACAACTGGTTTATCACTACATGATGAATGGTATGTATATATACCATATATACACACACACAGACAACAATACACACACAACACACAACAACAAGAATTAGAAAGTAGTAGGTGCAATTTCTTAGACATCGTCAGTGATCTTTGAAAGACTCTGGAGGACAAGTGAGGTACCATATAATTGGAGAAGAGCAAGTGTATTCTTCTTCAAAAAAAGTTGAGAGTAGAAAATGCAAACTATATGCTAGTAAACTTGACCTCCATTTTTTTGGTAGAAATCTGGAAAGGATTGTTTGTGAGCACTTGGGACAGGAAGGACTCACCACTAACAGCCTGCAGAGCTTCCTAAAGAACAAGCCATGTCAAACTAAACTCAAGTTGTTTTGTTTCGGCTTTTTTTTTGGTTGAATTACTACACTTGTACATGAGCTATAGCAACAAATCAATCAATAAGCATTTCTTAAAACGCCTATAATGTGCCAGGTACTGTTCTAGGCACAGAGGATACAAAGACAAATACTCTGCCCTCAAGGAGCTTATATTCTCTCAGTGGAAACAAGATGAACATAAAGATATGCAAAATATTTTAAAATTAAATACAAGATAATTGGGGTGGGGTGCTGACAGTTGAGATGATAAAAGGCCTCAAGTAGAAGGTGGCACTTGTGGAAATTAGGGATTGAAAGAGAAGGGAATGAGCCAGATTTTGAAGAACTTTACGTGTCAAATAGAGAAGTGTGTATTTAATCTTAGAGGCAATAAGGAGCCCCTAAAAATTCTTGAGCAGGGGAGTAACATAGCCACTCTGTGAATTTTTGCAGAGGGGAGAATATTAGTGAAGGAAGACCTAATCAGGGGACAGATACAACGGATGTTATGGAGGTAGAATTTATAACACTTGACGACAGATTAGATATGGGAAAGTTGGAGGAGTGTGAAGAGCTGAGAAAGGCTTCAAGACTATGAACTTGGGGAATTGGATGAATTATGATGCCCTCAGGAAAAAAAAACAACAGGAAAGTTAGGGGAGGGATGGCTTTAGGGGAAAAGTTGTATTCTGTTCTGTATGTTGAATTTGAGGTGCTTATGGGATATCCAGGTGCAGCTAAAGCTGAGCAGAGAGATGAGGTCATCTATGGAGATTTGGAAGTTATCTGCATTGAGTTAAACTCATAAGAATTTCTGAAATTATCAAGGGAGAGTACAAAGAGAGAAGAGAAGACAGCCTAAAATAGAACCCAAGAATATACTCATACATAGGAGTAGGACGTAAAGACTGTTCTTGTAAAGATCCTGAGAAGGGAGGAGTAGGATCAGAACCCCAACACAACAAGATCACGAAAACTCACCTAGAAGAGAGAATCCAGAAAGAGGGAATGTGTTGAGTTCAGAGCACTACGTCTTAAGAAGGCCGTTAACGAGATGGAAAGGCTTCAGTTAAAGAGGACCAGAACATTAAGATTGTGTCATAAAAAGCATTAATAGTTTAACCTGAAGACGTGATACTTTAAGAGGGCAGAAGGAAGGTTAGAGGAGCATGCATAATAACTGCCTTCGTGTATTTGAAAGGGAGTGAAAGAAATATTGGACATGTTGTGCTTGGTATCATAGGGCAAAAATGGGAATAATGGATGGTGTTGCAGAGAGGCAACTTTCAAACAATGCAGTTACCCAAAAGCAGAATAGAATGGAATGCCTCAGGAAGTAGTGGGGTACTGCCCCCCATCCCTTGAGGTCATCAGGTGAAGGTTAGAGGATAACCTTGGATATACTATAGTAGATGGTTTCTAGGTTCCCTTAAATTTCTACTATTCTGTTAAGTACCCAGCTCAAACTTGTCACCATTACCTCTGTTACAGAATTATGCAGAGAAGAATCTGACTGTGATAACAGTCAATGGTCAAACAGTCAAAAAACAACAAATCCCCAACACCAGGTTTGACTAAGAAAAAAAGCAGGGGTCTCATCAGGGAGTTCATCCATACAGCACAAGTTAAAAGGAATACGATGGGAAATGGTACTCTCCAAAAAAGAACTAGCCAGACTATGTTCAGAAGCAGAATTTTAGTTAAAATACTTTATAGGAAGAGAAATGTCATTTCCTCATAACTTAATTTTGTTTACACTGTTCAATAGTCAGTTGGCTGACCCCAACATGTAACATATTTGCCTGTTACCTACACTTTACAGATTTTAAAAGGCAAATAGATATGGGTAGGGACTGTCAATGGCCCAATTATGCTTTAATACTTCAATAAATTCATCATATCATGTGGCTATTCCCTCTATTGGTGAAGATCATAACTCATTTGTGCTTTCAATACTTTCTAATTCTTGATGTTCTCTGTATGTGTGTGTATACATGCATACACACACATACCATTCATCATGTACTGATAAACCAATTGTGCCTCTCTTTTCTTAGCTAGGTTAAGACAGTAAACTCAGTCTTTTTGAGACACTCAAATTCTTTTCAACATGGTAGAACCAACCATAGCTTATGCTTTGTTGGTAGTACATAGTTTTCTTGGACTGAAGGGTCATTACACACCATGATGACACAGAGGAGAACAATTTCATGAAGAAATAGTCTACTACATTCAAAATTCTATTTAGCAAGAATTAAAAGATTGCTGGTTGGCCAACAATTTGAAGGTAGTTCAGTTTTCACTTAGGAGGTAAGTCAAAGGAAAATAATGGACGCGTGATTCTAGATGTGGAGATCTTCTGATATAAAGGATAAATTTTTTGTTTTGTCTTAAAAAAGAGGAGGATGTCCGATGACCTGAATCATTAAGGATATTAAGTGTTGTAACAAGAAAAAAATTGTTCTTCATTTCCACTGATGGCTCAGATAGGTTAAACAGGAATGCTTTGGGTCACACTCCAGTCTACAGCAGGTTGGAGCTCTAGGAATCCAGGTTTTTTAGTTCCCATTCAAATACTTATTTCACTATACCACCTCCTCTAATTAGGAGGAAATGGGCTCAAATTCTAGCAAGATGACTACAAAACAAAGTTTGTGCCGTGGGATCATAGATTTAGGGATAGAAAAGGCCTAAAAGACCATCAAAAAAGCATTTATATAGTGTTTTCAGGTTTGCAAAACACTTACAAATGCTATCTCAACCCTAGGAGGTAGGTATTATTATTAACCCCCTTTTACAGGTGAGAAAACTGAGGCTGATAAATGTTAAGTGACTTGTCCAGGGTCACACAGCCAAGAAGTATCTAAGGCTAGAACTCAGGTTTTCCTGCCTCCAGGTTCAAGCATTCTATCCACTGTGCCACCTAGCTGCCTTTGGCATCTAATCCAGTCCCTCAATTTACAGATAAGGAAACTGAGGTCCAGGCAGGTTAAGCTTCTTGTGCAAGGTTACACAGATAGTAATTGATGAGGGATAGGATTTGAGCCCAGGATTTCTGAGGTCCAGAAAAATGCAAGGAGCAGTGAATTTAGCTTTTTCACTGAGACACTGATGAGTGGGGGAAAAAAACCATATAAGTGTGAAATAACAGAGTAAAAGAAAGATGAATGGTTTTGGCATTTAGGGGAGGACTTGACTCTAGCCATGTGACAATGGGCAAGTCACACAACTATTCTGAGCATCATTTTCCTAATCTATAACATGGGGATAATCCTCTGTGCGGTTTCTATTTCATGGGGTTGTTATGGGAATCAAATGAGATAACATACAAACAGTATTTAAATATTGGCTGTAATTATTTTCAGGCATCCTTTCCAAATTCACCAGTGCCATTGGGGTGATATATCTGATAGCCATCAACCACAATGACACAAAGGATTGTCAAAAAGGAATCTTTTCTTTTTCAGTTTTGGTTCAGACCCCAATTTGTCCATAGTCTGATTTTGTTCTGCATTTATGGTCAGTGGGTGATTGAGGGTTTTATTCATGACCACCAGCTTGAGATATAGCCTTATAGAGGAACACAGGAATACTCAGATTGTACTTAAAGGTCCCTACCCCATAATTAAATAGCACGAGCTCCTCAAATGGGATATCTGAAGTACAAAATACATGAAA
Organism: Vombatus ursinus; assembly: GCF_900497805.2. NCBI lineage: Eukaryota > Metazoa > Chordata > Mammalia > Diprotodontia > Vombatidae > Vombatus > Vombatus ursinus. The sequence goes on from NW_020954608.1 coordinate 37,526,432, forward strand.
AGTCTGTATGATTGGGAAGCCATTCAATTTCCCAAAGTTTATTTTCAGTAACTGGCTTGCTCATTTCAGAGCCTCAGGGAATCTCCTGGGAGCTGCCAGTGGAAGGGATGGTGAGCACCGAACCTCTTTCAGGACCAGTACTGAAGACAGAACAACCATCCCTCAAGATGAAATTCAGTATTGAGGATTTCATTTTGCACAAAATGTTGGGAAAAGGAAGTTTTGGCAAGGTATGTTACAGGATGAGGAAGTTCATCTGGGCTGATCCCAGAAATTAAAATGAACAAGGATTCTTGTCAGTGGGGCTAATCATTCTGGGGCTGGAATCATATGAGTTCATTGAGCAGCATTTCAATAAGCAAGGATTTGTGTTTGGTATAAAAATCTAGAGGCCTTCCTCTGAACACTATCCAGCTTATCAATATCCCTCTGAAAATATGGCACCTATACTCCTGAAGCCATAGTTTCTAGAAACATTGGTTTAAAACAAGGATTAACATTTCAATTTGACCAGCTTTTATTAAATGCCTACTGTATTCAAAGTAGGGACAGCTAGGTGGCACGGTGGATAGAGTGCTGGGCTTCCTGTTAGAAAGACTCATCTTCCTGGGTTCAAATCTGGCCTTATACACTTACTAGCTGTGTGACCCTAGGCAACTCATTTAATCCTGTTTGCCTCAGTTTCCTCATCTGTAAAATAAATTGGAGAAGGAAATGTCAAACCATTCCAGTATCTCTGCCAAGAAAACTCCAAATAGGGTCACAAAGAGTCAGACACAACTGAACAACAACAATGTTCCAAGTATTGTGCTAAGTGCTGGAGATTAAAAAAAAAAGATTAAAAAGAATGTCCCCATCTTCAAGGAGTTGCCTGTTTAAGAGGAAAGATAAGGGGTTTTCAGAAACAAATATGATACCAAAAAAATGTGATAGAGGCAAATTACACCAGGAAAATTGAAGAGGGGAGAGATGGGATTATCAGGGAAGGATCTTTTGGCCTTTAGTGATAGCAGCACCATGAAATAATGCCCAAGGGCACCAAGGGTATGCTTGGCAGCTGTGAGGCAGGAAAGAAAATTGGGGAAAAGAGAAAAGGCAAAGAGAACAAAGTATGTTTGGGGAAGAGGAATGCCAATCACTGGCACTTCCATTATGCTTCCTACCTTTGGAATGTGGGGACAGAGGAGGGCCACTGCAAAGTCAGGAGTATTTACCCCTGGTCCTAAAGAGAAGACAGGAGTATAGAGTTGCAGCAATGGGCTAGGATGATTGGCATACCTACCTTTTTATTCACTCCCTAAGTGTTTTTCCATCCCACATTCCAATTATGATGAGGTATGGAAGATAGCACATTGATATCAATGTAGGATGCTTTTATCCTAATGGTAAAATGACTTAGGGACTTCAAACTCAGATTTCCCAGCTTCTGCTGCTCCTGAAGAACCTTCAGTTTGTCAGTGAGGATCAGTTGAAAGAAGTGAGGATGTTTAACCTTGAGAAGATGAGGGTGGGAATAGACATAAGAGCTGTCCTCATTTAGAGGGCTTATCCTTTGGAAAAGGACTCATACCACTTGGCCTCAGAGGATAGAACCAGAAGCAGTCGTTGCAAGGTGCAGAGTAAAATCTAGGCTTCTTAGAAGGAAAAGCTTCCAAATAACTAGTTACCGCCAAGTGGAACAGGCTTCTTTGAGATGTCATGGACTCCCTCTCTTTAGAGAGCTTCAAACAAAGGCTAGACCATATTTTGTCAGGAAAGGTGTAGAGGGATTCTTGTTCAGGTACAGGTTGGAGTAGATGACTGCTGAGGTCCTCTCCCACTTTTAAGATTCTGTGAACTAAAAAGGGGACCAGCAATCTTCTGTATGAAATCCTGACCCATTTTCATGGGCAAGAATGTTTGTCAATTCTAACATCAACATGGATAGGGAATTTTCAAGATAAGACATTAATAATGGGCTATGGGAAGATATAGAGATAAGTTCATAATATGCAGATATCCTCACTGGCCTTATAAGTCTTTTATGTACCTAAATGTAGCCCTAGAAAAAGCCCACTGGCATGGGTCCTTCCCCACCTGGGAAGGATCACACTGCTTCATGCACTTGTAACTGCTATCAATGTAATATTTAGACACCTGTTCTCTAGACTTTGGCAGGGACACTCACCCAAATTATACTGAGCAAGCTAAAACACAAGTTAGCATCAACAACAGCTGCATAAAGCTGTATCCCACTCAGAATTTGGGTCTCAACCCTGGCAGTTGCCTTCAGCAAATTCCGCTCTTCTTTTCAAACTGCCCCTTGTCATCCTGAATTCTTTTAGATGTTCCTTGCAATAATATTACCTGCTACAAATTCACTTGGCATTAATCTAGGCACAACAAACAATTTTATAGCTACTCTTCATTATCCATCAATTAATGTGCACTTATAACATGTTACCAAAATCCTAAGCACATTATGTAGATTAAAACTGCCTTTTCAGCTGCTTAGTTTATGGCTGGTTTGGGGGTGTTTATTGAAAGAAATAATTATAGCAAGAGCACTTTTAATTGTTAATGAAATAGTTTTTCCTTTTTGTCCCCAACCCTGTGGCTTTCCATATTTGAATAAGAAAGCCATTCAATTAAATTCATAAATTATGTCAACATCTGAAGGACAAATAAGAGGTCCAGTTTTACTCTGCTATGTACAAGGATTAGCACCTCAGTACCTCATTTAATCATCCAATCCGGCAAATATTTGCTAAGTGCCTACTGTGTGTGAGGCGGTTTACCTAAAGAGCAGAAAATTAAAGCAAGAAGGAAGATGAAGACCTACACCAAAGACTGGAATTCTGTCTTTCCCACAATAATGGAGATCCTTTTAAATTGACTTTCCTTTTTCTCCTTTCATTTTTCTCTGTCTTAAACTGCCTCTTCTTCTATCTTGTCTTATCCCATCTTCTTTCCTAATTTGCTTCTTTTCTCCTTTTCACTTCTCCTGGAAAAGGAAGCATTAATCAATGAGAACCAGCACATCTTCATCAAGAAGAGATCATGCTGAACTAACTTCATTTCCTTTGTTTTAAAAAGTTACTAGACTGGTACCTCAAGAGATAAATGCTATAGGTGATCTACCTAATAATAATAGTAATAGCTAATATTTGTATAGTACCTAATATGTGCCAGGCGCTATACTAATATAATATCATTTGTTCCTCACAACAACCCTGAGAGGTAGGTGCTATTATTATCCCCATTTTACAGATGAGAAAACTGAGGAAAACAGAAGTTAAGTGACTTGACCAGGTTCTCTATCTACTGTACCACCTAGCTGCCCTCTATACTTTATCAGTGCTTTTGACAGTCTCTCATGCAAGCAAAATAGTCTCTCTTACAAGCCAGATAGAGGTGGACTAGATAATGAAATAGGTAAATTCAGAACTGACTAAGTGATCAGATCCAAAGAATAGTTATTAATTACTTAACGTTATCTTGGAAAGGAAGAGTCTAGTAGAATGCTCCAGGGACCTGTCCTTAACCATAAGCTAGTCAATATTTCTGTCGATGAGGGGGATGTGTTGTTCTCTGCCCTTCTACTTCTAGAAAGACCTGGGTAGCATGCTTATCAAATTTGCTAATATCGTGAAATGAGGAGCTATAGCTAACCTATGAGATGACCAAGTCAGAATTTTAAAAGATCTGTATGGTTTAGAACAATGGACTAATCAAATCAAATGACATTGAATGGGAACAAATGTAAAGTTTTACATTTGGAATTATATAATCAATTGCTCAATACAGGAAGGGGAGAACTGAAAGAGATCTGGGTATTTTAGTTTATTGCAAGATAAGAACACATAAGTGAAAGGCAACCAAAACAAAGCCCTAATTCGATCAATCAGTAAACATTTATTGTTGTTCAGTTGTGTTCACTCTTTGTGATCCCACTTGGGATTTTCTTGGCAAAGATACTGAAGAGGGTTGCCATTTCCTTCTCCAGTTCATTTTACAGATAAGAAAACTGAGGCAAACAGGGTTAAGTGACATGCCCAGGGTCACACAGCTAGCAAGTGTCTGAGGCCAGATTTGAATTCAGGAAGATGAGTCTTCCTGAATTCAGGCCAGGCACTCTCTCCACCTAGCTGCCCCAAACATTTATTAAGCACCTACTATGTGCCAGGCACTGTGCTAAGCTCTCACGTTAAAAAAAAAGAGAGACAAAAGACAGTCCCTGACCTCGAGGAATTTACAGTTTAATGGGGAGACATGCAAACAAATATATACAAAGTGAACTATACATAGGAAAATAGAAAATAATTAATAGAGGGAAGGCACTGGAATTAAAAGGAGTTAGGAGAGGCTTCCTAGAGAAGGTGAGATTTTAGTTGGGACTTAAAGGAAGCCAGGGGGGTCAGTAGTTAGAGCTGAGGAGGGAGATTATTTTAGGGATGGAGGACAGCCAGGAGGCCATTGTCACTGGAAGAATATGTACTGGGAAGTAAGATGTAAGAAGACTGGAAAGGTAGGAGGGGACTACATTATGAAGGGCTTCGAATGCCAAACAGAGCATTTTACATTTGCTCCTGAAGGTAATAGGGAGCCACTGAGTAGGTGGGGAGAGGGTGAAGTGATTAGGCCTGCACTTTAGTGGCTGAATGGAGGATGGATTGGAGTGGGAAGAAGACTGAGGCAGGCAGATCCACCGGCAGGCTATTGCAATAGTCCAGGCATGAGGTGATGAGGACCTGCACTAGAAGATGTCAGTGTCAGAGGAGAGAAGGGGGCATTTCAGAGAGACATTGCAAAGGTGAAATCAGTGGGCCTTGGCAACAGATTGGATATCACGGCGAGGGGCAGGAGCAGGCACTGTGAGAGATCCGGGGTGACTCCTAAGTTGTAAGCCTGAGGGACTGGGAAGATGGTGTTGTCCTCTACGTGAATAAGGGAGGGGGGAAAATGAGTTCTAGTCTTGAGCTTTATTAAGAGATCATTAGTATCCAGAATGAAGCAAGCGATGGCCCTGCTCCAGACCACATATAGAGTATAGTATCCTCTTCTGGGTGCCATATTTTAGGAAGGGACATTGATAAATAAAGGGGAGAATAATCAGGAAGGTGAGCATCAGTTGAAGGAACCAGGGATGTTTAGCCCAGAGAACAGAAGACCTAGGGAATACATGATAACCGTCTATAAATATGTGATGCCATAATGTAGGAAAGAAATTAAATTTGTTCTTCTTGGTCCCAGGGGACAGAACCAGAAGTGATGGCTAGAAGTCACAATGGGGGTGTTAGACTAGGTGTGAGGAAAAACTTCCTAACAATTAGAGTGATAGAATAGTCTAGTTTGGGAGAAATACTGGATTCCCCCATTATTAGAAGTCTTAAAGCAAAAGGAATAGATAACCACCCATTGGTTAAGTTGTAGGGGTAATCCATGTAAGTTGTATTAGATGGCCTTTGAGTTCTTTTCCAACTGAGATTCTATGATTTCTCCGTTTGCTCAACTGCCTCACTTTGTGTGATTTATGATTTCCCCAAAGAAATCTCTACCTTTTTCCCATATCCTCATATAATAGTAGTAGTCTCAAAATGATGGGAGCCAGGGGAGGAATTGGAAACCGACTGTGATCCTCAGGGCTTCTTTGTTCAATGGGCCCACAATGACCTTAAGGTCCCGATTAGTGTGAACAATAAATCCCCTGAATCAGTCATAGATATTTGAATTCACCCTATTTGTAGCTATAGTTATGTAAAATATGGTAACTAGTTTCAGCCCAGTGGAAATGTGACGTGTGAATTCTAATAATGTGACCGTTTGACAGGATCCATTGTTTCAATTAATCAGAACCTAGCTTTGACCCTCACAGATTATTCCCAGGACCCTTGGGGTTAGGCATTTTCCTAATCCCAAAATGCATGGCCTCCATACTTTTCACACAATTCAGCAGGGAGACAGAAGGTTATGAATGAGCAGCCTATATATGGTATATTTGCCATGTCAATGATCATCCAAATACCCTTGACCTTCCTTCTATTATACAAGGATAGTCAATGGCTTGAAACTAGCAAGAAAAGTTAGCCACCAATATCAATATTTGGAGACTGATTAACCACTCAGTAACCCTGATTACCCAAGAAGTAATTTCCTTCCTACCTAAGTTGACACTAGTTTATTTGGGGGTGGGGGGGTGGGCAGAGGATAATAGAGGAACTGAAATACAGCTAGATCCTAATTAGTGAGAATGATTCATCTTCTGAAGTGGCCCCATTATTCCAATTTGCACCGCATATTTCCATTGGACTAGAATCATTACCATGTTTTACGTAATTATACTTCAAATAGTGCAGATGTGAACACATGTGACCACTCTAAGAAATTCTTTACTCGCACTCAGTTGGATCTAACTATCTGCATTTACCACCTCAAAAAGAAAGTGTGTAGATGTACTGAGGATAGAAATTAGGGACCTTCTCAAAAAGCCTATGCTGTATTTATTCTTACCTACCCTCCATTCTTCAGCACAGTGGAACTGGAGTAACTAGTAATTGCTGCATTTTTTAAGGCCCAGGGAATAATATCCCATGCCACAGCATTTTTAATACTATGATAAATCCTAAAATGAGAACCAAAAGTTAAATTTTAGAGCATTTGTTAGTAAAACAAATTTCAACAAAGGTTTATAGTATTAAAATGTTAAGTAATGCCCTAGGCCAATGAAAACAGACTTCTACTCTGGCTGAAGAGAAAAGTCTTACCTCTCAGTCTTTATAAGAGTTTTATGGACTCTCTTTTCTTTTTTTAATGACAAGTCTGAACCAATCACTTATTTGTCTCCAAGGTATTCCTGGCAGAATTCAAGAAAACGAACCAATTCTTCGCAGTAAAAGCCTTGAAGAAAGATGTTGTTTTGATGGACGATGATGTTGAGTGTACCATGGTAGAAAAACGAGTTCTTTCACTAGCGTGGGAACATCCATTTCTAACTCACGTGTACTGCACATTCCAGACTGAGGTACTGTTACAATATTTATATCACTCATTCCTAAAAGAGAATAATAGTTATTACCTGCCCAGAACTGGGACATCAAATACACCCATGCCGTCAGTTCCTCTTCTCTAATTCCATTGATTTCAAGTGTTGGTTCTGAGGTTGAATGAATGCCTCCATTTCTTCAACTGTAAAATGAGGATAATAGTAACACATACTTCCCAGTTGAGAAGATCAGATAAGATAATATTTGTAAAGTGCTTAGCTCAGTGCCTGGCATGCAGTAGGCACTTGATAAATTCTTGTTTCCTTCTTATGAAACTAGTTAATGACATTTAGGCAAGGTATGCCTTTGGAGGAATTTTGTGCACAAGTAGTCAAAGGATGCATTTGGGAGGGTGAAAGCAAGTCGAGAAGGCCTTCCTGGCACCACTTAGGACAAAACACTTGTGCAGACATATACTCTAACAGGACAATCCTGGATGCCTTGCACCTTGTGAGGGCTTAGTAAATATTTAATGATGAGTTAAGGGGACTAGATAGTAGAAACACCTACATTTCCATTCCTCTTTCACCATGTGGGTTCTAAGATGCTTACTCTCGAAAAAATTTCCTGTCCTAAAGCATTTGGTTAAGCTGGGTCAAAGTGAAACAGACAATCCAGCATAGAGACTCCACTTCTTTTAAAGGATGAATATAAAAACATCTGAGAAGGTTACATTTGCCCAGAGAGCACAAATAGATATAACTTCACAAAAAAAAAGTTCCCGTGACTAGTTCTTAACCTTTTTTGTATCATGGAACCCTTTCTAGCATGTTGGTGAAGGCAATGGACCCCTTAGAATAATACAATTATGCCTTCTGCATCACAGCTTTTGATATATTGGGGTCGGCATAAGAAATTAAATGGGAATTTTGGGGGAGTTTTGCAGAAGCTGCCTATGAACAAATAATACAAATTTTACAATAGGGTACTGTAAACACCCCATAAAAGAAAAAGAAAAAAATCAGACTTCTGTGATACAAAGGGAGGGCCACTGCTCAGATTTTTACAATCTAGCCAATAGCTCACAGGTGCTCAGATTCCTTAAGAGTCGAGCTAATATGGCAGATCTTTAATAAACCTTGTTTTTGGCTGGAAAAAATGTAAAAAAAAAACCAAGCACATGTAACATGTATGCAGTGTAGATAGAAGGCACTTTCCTGGGGAGACCATCAAAGGCATCTTACAGAAGATGGGATTTGAACTGATTCTTGAAGGAATACACGGGGCTAAGAGGCAAAGGTGAGGAAAAGGAGAATCCCAGGCATGAGTGGGTAGCTAGCGCAGGGAACAAAGAGAGTAAACCCCAGGGGTGGAAAACCTGCAGCCTTGAGGCCACATGTGGCCCTTCTAGGTCCTCAAGTGTGGCCTTTGAATCCATATGATCAAAGAGCCACACTTGAGGACCTAAAGGGCCACATGTGGCCTCAAGGCCATTTGAACTGCAAGTAGGCCAATACGACTGGATTATAGTGTGAGGAGGGGAGTGAAGTATAAGAAAGATAGGGAAGGGGCTGAGTTATGAAGAGCTTTAAATGCCAAAGAGAGGAGTTTATCTTTGACCTAGAGGTGATAGAGCTCATTAAGGTTGAGGGAGGAGGTGGAGGCGGTGACATGATCAGATCAACATTTTAGAAAACAACCCTGCACAATTTTTTAAAACAAATGGTAAAAATTGCTTTTACATCTGTTTTCTTTCACAACATGACTAATATGGAAATTTCTGGCCTGACTGCACATGTATAATCTATATCTAATTGCTTCCCTTCTCAAGGCGGAGAGGGGAGAGGAGGAGGGTTAGAATTTAGAATTCAAAATTTTTAAAAACAAGTGTTAAAATTTGTTTTTACATGTAATTGGAGGACAAATTAAAAAAGGGAAGGGTTGGGGAAAGGAAAGGAAAGAGGAAACAACTCTGGCAGCTGGATCAGAGTGCCAAGGTGACCAGGGAGGAGCCAACTGCATTAGTCACTAGGTGATAAGGGTCTTCTCTGGCTTTGCAATTATTTTTATTGGTCTCTTAGGAGCTCCGTATCAGGGAGAATCTTAAGTATTTTTTTCTTAAATTGTATATATTGCCATTTTCTTAAAGATGTTCTATTCATTAGTCCAAAACAAGATTGTAATGCTTTAATCTTATTTTAATACTTTTTCTTAGAACTTTGCCCTTGTTGGGCATTATTTTACAATCCCAGAGCACTGGGAAAGTTGAGATTCCAGATCTGCACATTCAACCAAAGTCAACTCACTCTACTGCTGAGTTCCATGGTGAAATTTTCGACTGTAAAATCATTCATAAAACTCTACCATCTGACAATGGGCACACTAGCCACATTCCACACAATTAAAAGTGTTCTTTCCACATAAGTCATAACATTGTTTTTGTTCAGTCCTGTCCAACTCTCCATGACCCCACTTGGTGTTTTCTTGGCAAAGATACTAGAGTGGTTTGCCATTTCCTTCTCTACCTCATTTTATAGATGGGGAAATTGAGTTAAGTGACTTGCCCAGGGTCACTGTGAGTGACCTGAGGCTGAATTTGAACTTGGGCCTTCCTGACCCCAGGACCAGCACTCTATCCACTGTGCCACCTAGCAGCCCAAATGATAATATACAAAGTAACTTTGCTTTCAACGGCCAGGCTCCCACCCATTCTTCTTGTTTCAACAGTAGCAGAAGGAGTAAATCTTAAAACACTTTTGACTTCAGTTTTCTAAATTCCACGACATATTATTTTCTAGCATTAAGGCTCTTGTTTATTTACGTCAATGGCCAGAAAAATAGTATTTTCTTCCGTTTGAATTTACTCTATTATTATTATGACTATTAGAAGTAAAATCATCAAGACAGTAATTATCAACTTCTTTTTCATTTTATGTCAGCAAATTTTCCTTAAGAACAAAGTTAAATTTTATTTTCTGGGTTGAATGAACTTGGTTGGGTCACTTGGAAATTTTGCAAATAATTATAATCAGTTCCATAAAATCATTAGCTAATTTCTCTAATAATGAAAAGCAGTCATTCATTCAAGCCTTGTAACTGCTATACCCCCCAGTAGTTTTACCCCGTTTGTTTAATATTTGGCTAGCTAGGTTGACACGGTTCTTATTACTTTCTAATTTTCCATGTTCTCTTTTTCTATGTTCCTATTAAAAAGACATTTACTTTTTCTCATGAGAAAATTGGACTTTCTATCTAGCTTTCTATCTGTTTCTGAACAGTTGGACCATGTATCCATGCATAAATTCCTAGACTACATTTTATTCAATTTTATTTCATTTTTAACTTAAAAACAAATCAACATGAAATGAAATTCAAAACAAAAAATAACAGTTGTCCCATTATCCCTTCTCTCTCATCTATCTTTGTTCATTTCCCTTAGGTATGTTTCTACTTCAATACTTTATGAATCTGTGATTTTGTCCCTGTCCTACAGCAATTTGGTAATTCTTCTCCCCTTTATTAGACAGTTTTCACGAGCTCAGGGAGATCTCCATGCCTCTAGGAAGCATCAGAATAGGACCTTTAATGAAAATGATTTATTCCTTCTCTACTCTCCTCTACCTCCCTATCCCCTCATAATAACAATAACTAACATTTATATGTGGGTATATACACATATGTATGTATACATATTTACTGTTTAGATATTATCATAAAACATTCATTGTATATATAAATAGTATATATTTAATTTAAATACTAAATATGTATATACTTTTCTGAGTCCATCTTGTACCTTATTTATTTTTAGAGTTTAATGTTACTTCCCTATATCCCACACTGAGTATATATGTAAAATTCTATATCCTCCATTTAAAGAGTTAGTGTTTTCTTAATATGAGTTTTAGAAAAGTGAAAATACTTCAAGGATTTTGACTACTTCTAAGCATTTCTCTTCCGTAAATGATGTCTCTATGTATCTTCTATGGACATTTCTACTATTCGATATAATATTCCTATGTTTAAGTATATTCAGTTATTCCCAGAACAAGCATATGTTTCTTTAAATTTGTGGATATAAACAGAAAAAAATGAAGCCTTTATTTCTAGGCCTTCATATTCTTCCTTTTTAATATTTGGTTAAAAAAGAGTAGAAAATCCAAATGAAAATTACTTCCTTCCTATTTCTTTAGTGTCTGATTTCAGGTTATCCATACAGGAGATCTTAGAGATCATTATCCTTTTATAAATGGGGAAATTAAAAGTCAGGAAAATTAAGTGATTTACACAGCACTGTGCCTTCAGTTAAACAAGAAACATTTATTAAATGCCTACTATATCTCAGGGGAAGCTAGGTGGTGCAGTGGATAGAGTCCTGGGCCTGAGGTCAAGAGGACCTCAGTACAAATTTGGCCTCAGACACTTAAAACTGTGTGACCTGGGCAAGTCACTTAACCTTGTTTCCCTCGGTTTTCTCGTCTGTAAAATGAGCTGGAGAAGCAAATGGCAAACCACTGCAGTGTCTTTGCCAAGAAAACCCTAAATGGGGTCAGAAAGAGTCAGATACAACTGAACAACTCTATCTCAGGCCCTGTGTAAGTCCCAGAGATGCAAAACCAAAAATCAAACACACTGTGCCTTCAATGAGCTTATAGTCCTAACAGGGAAAACAATGTGTTCACATGTAAATATGTTTAAAATGTATACAAGAGAAATGCAAAATAATTTGGGGAGAAGTCATTAGAGAGACCAGGAAAAGTCTCATATAGGAAGTGGCTCTTGAACTGAGTTTTGAAGAAATACAAAGATTCCAAGAGACAAAGGTGAGGGTGATATGCCTTCCACGCATGGGGTCAGTATGATCAAAGAAAGAGAGATGGGAAATCAAAAGTCATTGAGGAGCAGCAAGGAGGACAGTTGGATAGAACTGTACTGTTCATTAAGAAAAGTAATGTTGGAAAAGCCTGGAAAGATAGTTTATAGCCAGATTGAGAAGGGTTTTAAATGCCCCTCAAAAGATGAGGTTGTATATGACCCTAGAGACAGTTATGTTGAAGTTATGGAGTCAGGAAGGGACATGATCAGACCTGAGTTTCAGAATTATCAATTTTGCAACTCATTGGCAGGTGAAAAGAGGAAAAAGACTGGAGGTGGGAAGAACAATAGGAGACTTGGGATAATAATCCATGAAAGAGGTAATGAGGGCAAGAACTAAGTTGTGAGCCTAGGAAAAAAAAAGATGTTGTGGAGACAAAATTGGCAGCTCTTTAGAGATGAGGGAGAGTGTGGTGTCAAGAATGACTCCTAGGTTTTGAACCTAGATGACTGGAATGATGGTGGTGTCCTCAACAAAGAAAAGAAAGTTAGGAAGATGATGGGGTGGGGTAGACAAAACGTAGTAAGTTCAACTTCAGGCTTATTGAATTTGAGATACCTACTTGCCATCCAGTTCAAAATGCCCAATAGGCAGTTGGTGATATGGAAGTGAAATGTAAGAGAGAAACTAGGGCTAGATGTATGGATTTGTGAATCCTTTGAATAATGACAATTCTTTTTTTTTTTTTTTTGCAAGGCAGTTAGGGTTAAGTGACTTGCCCCGGGTCACACAGCGAGTAAGTGTCAAGTGTCTGGTCTGAGATCACATTTGAACTCAGGTCCTCCTGACTCCAGGGCTGGTGCTCTATCCCCTGCACCACCTAGCTGCCCCAAATAATGATAATTCTTAAACGTTAGCTGATCTAATGAAGTCACCAAGTGAAAGGGGAGAAGAAAATAGGGTCCATGGAACATAAGAATAAGGATAAGGTAATGCAGCCAAAGAGACTGAAGAACAGACAAGGAAGAACAGAACCAAGAAGACAGAAGTGTCATGAAGACTTGGAGAAGACCTAGTATCCAGGAGAGAGTGCTCAGCAGTGACACATGTAGCAGACAGGTCACTAAGGATGAGCATTGAGAAAAGATCATCAAATCTGACCATTAAAGGGATCATCTGGTAACTTTGAAGGGAGCAGTTTCAGTTGAATGGTGAGGTCAAAAATGTGATTTCCAAAGGAAAGAGAAAAAGAGGAAAAAGTGGAGGCACTGTATATATCCAGATGGAAAGAAATTCAAAGGAGGAAAGGTTGTTGTGTGATGGCAGCTGAGGGAGCATCTAGGTGACAATGAGGAGCAAAAATCTTGCCAATGTCTCCTCCACGATCAGTGTGCCAGGTGCCAAGGAAGAAGGTACAGCCAGCACTGGAAAGGATAGTAGTAGCCTAATATATGTTTGGTGAATTGAATATGACTTAAATAAGGTTTTACAATGAATTAATAAAAACCAAGTTGGCCTAAGAACCCCATCTTAGATGCTTATACCATGAACTTATCAACGAAGGCTTTTTTGAGACATTATTTGATCCTGATACATTAATTTAATTAAATCAAATTAATTTAATTAAATCCTGATTAATTAAATTTAAAAGTCCTCATTTATCATTGAGCCTTCTAGAATTTGAATCTTAATAGGTTTGAAACCTAATTTTTAAAAAGTCAGAGATTTTACCTTTTTAAGCCATAAAAAAATAAGAATTAGAGTTAGAAGGGACCTAAGAGAACAGCTAATCCAAATACCTAATTTTATAAATAAGGAAACTGAGATCTAGTAAAGTAACTTGTTCAAAGTTACATGACTAATAAGTGTCAGAGCTGTGCAATCATCATGACCCTATTGCCTAATTTTACAGATGACAATACTGAGTCCCACAGAGATTAACAGACTGGCCTAAGGTCATACCGATAATAAGTAGAAAAATCCAAGGAACGAACCTCAGTCCTTATTCTCAATTCATTGTTAATTCTGCTACACCAGATTACCCTTATTCGTCACTAATCCAAGAGCATTGCTTTTGAAGACTCAGTGCTTTGATGGTAGAGTGAGGGAAAATGTGCCTCATGACGATGTGGATTTTGGCCAATTTTTTTTACAACAATAGCAATATGATTAAAAGGATTTGGTCATGCAAACTGCTGAAATTAGCATACATCTGTTGTTTGAAAAAAGATAGAGATGATTTTTTTTCCAGTTCCTATATTATTACCTTGGCTTTGCAAGTTAGAATACCTATATCAAAATCTTTTGTTATTGCATATCCTTTCCTCATTGTGCAAGTACAAATATATTTTTAAATCACTAATAAATACCCCTGAATTAGATATATAGATATATATATATATTCACACACATATATTTTACATATATGTGTATTTGGGAAGGGAGGGAATGAGAGAAAGCATGGTGTAGTTGATAGACAACTAGCCTTCAAGTCAAGAACACCTAGGTTTAAATTCAGCCTCTAATACATACTGGGTATGGGACCCTAAACAAGTCACTTAATTTCTTGGCGTCCCAGACTCCTAAAAGCTGTATGTGGTAGAGAAGGTACTATCCTGCATTGAAAAAAGGTAGTTCTTCACTGGGAGCTCCCTATAAAGGTGAAACCAAAGGCCCAGTCACATGCATAATATTTACCACATCTGTGATTTCATTTGTATAAGGAGTTCCCAGTGAGGAGCTTCTTTTACCAATGTTTTCTCTACCCATAGTCTTTGAGAGACAATTGGGACACTGAAAGATTGTAACTTGTCCAGGGTCACACACCCAGTATTGTTCAGAGGTCTTGTGTGAATGTGTGTGTGCGCGTGCGTGTGTGTGTGTGTGTGTAAGAGGCATCATGGCAAAATGTGGCTAAAGGCAACCTGCCTTAGAGTCAAGACAGAAGGCCTGGGTTCCAGTCCTACCTCTGATACCTACTGGTTATGTGATTCTGGGCATGTCACTTGGTTCCATTATATAATCTACAGAGAAGATGCTGATATGTGAAAATGATATGTGTGAAGGTATGCACACATATCATATTCACATTGTGAAAAACTGGGTCCTGATATATGTGAGCTTTAAATTACTTAACCTTTAACTGTCCCCAAGAAACTCTCTAAGACTCTTTGTTGTCATGTTATAGAGGAATTGCTAATCTTCATTACAAAAGGAGTTTCCATACCAGGAAATGTCTGGCCAAACATACATATATACATATTTTTGCTAAATTTAAACGTCCTTCACTCTACAACTCTCAAAGACTAAGATTTTCCACTTAGCAGTGAGTGAACTAAAGAGCCTGGAATAGCTGTCTAACCAAATATTGATTATTGCCTTCATCCTATGGAAGATATAAATTCAAAGCTATAAATTACTATGACTTTTCAATTTTTTAATAAGCTATAGTGCCCAGAATAGAATACCATGAGTATGTTTATAAAATTGGATGTTAATAAATACAGTTTATTAAATAGTATGTCAAAAGCTTTCTTGTTAGACAGAGGTACTTCAGCATTACTCAATCATTTGCTTCTTTCCAGAGGCCTTAATGTAATTGTGCTGTCAGATATAAGCTAAAAATGACCTTCCTTATAGAGTGGAAATTGGAACCTCAAACTGCACAAGACAGTTAGTGTTTTATTGTGTCATTAGCAGAGGCTGTGAATCATGGGCAGATATTCAGAAAATGTACTCTGATGACAGTGTACTTTATTAATTATAAGGCCTGATGGGAAAGCTTTCTGTAAAAGCCAATCTGTGATTTAATTGACACAGCACTAATGCCTCCAGGAACCCTAACCTCTACGCTGGCCTACGCTGCCGAAAACTGGGGTATAAGGGTAAAATTAAATCATGAAAACACAAAGGAAAAATATTCTGAGGAAGAGGAAAGAGGGCAATTGTCTAATGAGGCTAAGGAGCCTGTTCAGGGAACTTACCAACCAAGTCAAACTTTTAAAAGACACATATAATCTTCTCATAGGAAGAAGATTAAAGTGAACACGGAGGCATGCCTTGGTTCTATAAGAATATCATCCTGAGTGTCAATGCTTAGAATGAGCCAGAATGGCTAAAGGCAACAAAAAGGTTGTTTTCTTTTAGCAAGCATGGGGAGAGTAAGCATGGTAAAGTGGCTAGAGAGATGGATTTGGAGTCCAGAGAATAAATGGGACAGTGGACAAATAGATAGTATCAGAGGACAATAGAAGGCAAGGCTGCTCAATTTTTATTTTGCTTCTCTTTTCTCTACCAAGAAAAATAATCTTCGTGCTGGAAAAGACAGAACAAAAAATGGCTTAGAGAGAATTGATATCCAAGATAAAGAGGGAGAGTGGGAAAGAGTACCCATAGCTTCTCTTGATCAGTTGAAATCACCAGGTCAAGATGGACTGACTATATCTTAAGTAACTGAAAGAATGGATGGGTATGATGTCCGTGAGCTTTAAAAGATGCTGGTAAATGAAATAGGTATCACAGAGGGAGAGAAAATGAGGAGAATTCATCAACCAACTTAGTTTTTTTTTTTTTAAAGTAGAAGGTAGAAACAAGGCCTAATCTTACAATGTTTCAGAAATACTAAGAACAACAAAGAGGGACTTGGGGTTTTTGTTTCTGTTTTTGTAATTGATAGAGGCAGTGGGCCTAGAGAGCTAGCCTGGTTAGGAAGTTGGGGGACCAAGACATTAGTCTGATATATACATATTGGCTCTGTGACCCTAGACAAAGCCATTAACCTCCAGGGCTCTAAGCCAGTGGTGTCCAACTCAAATGAAAAACCCCATATTGGCTTCATTTTATTTTTATTTATTTCATTAAATATTTCTCAATTACATTTTAATCTGGTTCTGCCACACTGTAACAGGCAAGGGGTCTCAAGTTTATACTTCTGCTCTGGGCAACTCTTTAAGCTGGTCTGCCTTGGGAGAGGGCGTTTCCTCCCTGAGAGTTTGCTATCACAATGAAATCCTAGGTCCAATCCATTCCTATTTTTGCCTATATTGGGAAGAAGAATGTTGGACAATTATGAGGAATATCATCTCATAAAGCTGAGAGAAGAAGCGAAAGGTAAAGCCAGTTTACCTGTCCCACCAGAAGGCTTGGCAAGCGATATAACCAATCCAAAGAGCATTCAAGGATGAAAAATGGAAGGAGAACCACAAAAAGAAGAAAAATGGAAAAGATCTGCAAAAAACATTTTGACAGATTAGTTGTTTGTTTCTCTCCCTCCCCCCTTTCCATCAAGAATAGTGAACTAACCATCGCACTTAGACCCTAACATCATAATCCCTGAGATGCTGACAGAGGAAATAGAAGTGGTACTGGAGAGAACAATGGCAGAGAAAGCACCAGAATATAAAGAGGTAATCCATCCTGGAGGTGATACAATGATGAGACAATTAAGAGTCATATATAAGATATCTGAAAGAAGCATTCCAATGGTGTGAAAAAAATTCTCAGACCTTGCCAATACTCCCCAGCATAAAAAAGAACACCAATAACTGACCTGGGGCAGCTAGGTGGCGCAGTGGATAGAGCTCCGGCCTTGGAGTCAGGAGGACCTGAGTTCAAATCCGGCCTCAGGCACTTAACACTTGCTAGCTGTGTGACCTTGGGCAAGTCAATTAACCCCAACTGCCTCACCAAAAAAAAAAAAAAATGAAATAACCCTTCTCACTAACTCTCTGATAATAAATATTATGCAAAGCATGAAACAGGGAAAGAGATGCTCACCAAGAGTGTTTGCCCCTAGGATTAAGGAGATACAGCCCAGAGGCCAGGTCAAGGAGGTATTTCCTGGAGATCATGAGGGGAGTGCTCTAGATATTCCTGCTTGTAGATGACACTGTGTTAATTACATAAAATTCCAAGACACTGCAAAGTCTTCTAGAAGAGATCAGTAGTCAGTCAATAAAGTTTGTCCTGTTCACTCAGGAAAGACCCAAACATGAGAAGAAATTTCATTGCACAGATTTCAATACGTATCCAAATGGATACTTTATAGAACTTGTCCAACAGTATATGTGTGTGATTATGTATGTACACATATGTGTGCACGTGTGCATCCATATATACAAGTATGTATGCACATATACACACGTGTATATACATGTATGTAGATATACATATGCATATGTGTATGCATATCTGTGCATATATATAATATATACATGCATACACACTCATACACCCTATATATAGTCTCAGAAAGTTCATACGGACAATGGTCATATGGACCATAGGAAAGAAAGAGGAAGAAAAGGAAGAGGAAAACAAGCTGAATTGCTTTTAGGAAATTTCAAAGCACTTTTTATCTTTTATTAACTTCAAGCTCCCTATAACAGCCAAGGCCCATTTTTACAATACAAACATTTTATCAATGTCTCTGTATAACAGCCAGACAAGGAATACCACCTCCTTCCAATAACTAATGTTGATCACACAGAGGGCAATGGAAAGACAGATGTTTATGGTAAAGAGGCTGCAACGTCTAGCTAACAAGGCACCTCAAAAGGAGGACAGGAGTGAGAACATCATTGAGGAATTATATGACAGAAAGAGAACATGATGCATGACTCCAAGGAGGTAAATTTGAGTGAGTGGGAAGAAAAAGAGAAGTTAGGGAGGGAGGACTGGGGGTTAAAAAGAATGAGTTCTGTTTGAGGAAGGTTGATTTCAAGATAACTACAAGACAAATAGTTTGAAATGTCCAATAGGTAGTTTGTAGGTCTGTGGCTTGGGAAGGATTCAGGCTGAATATAGGATCTGAGAGTCATCATCATAGAGATGATAATTATACCCATGGGAGCTGATGAGTTCACCAAGAAATAGAGTATAGAGAAAGAGGAGAATGGAATCCAAGACTGAGCCATGTGCGAGAAGGGAATTTAGAAATCATCTAATTGACTTTACGTAGGACCTTCATAATAGCTAGCAATTACCTACCACTTTAAGCACTTTGCAAAGCCTCTTTCCACTAACCCACATTACTTCATGTGGCCTCCTGCAGTAGGCTGGGCCACTGTAATTGGCAAGGAGCCCACAGGAGTCCAAACTAGCCCCTGGCCTTAAGGCTCCTCAGTTTGATTTCTTTCCATCCCTCCATCAAAGATATGGGTCTGTGATATTTACCATTATTTTGGAAGTCTGTAACTAAAAGTTCCAAAAAGTTCATAAACCCCTCAAGACTTGACCCTACATGGGGCAGCTAGATGGTGTAATGGATAGAGCACTGGCCCTGGATTCAGGAAGACCCAAGTTCAAATCTGGCCTCAGACACTTGACACTTACTAGCTATGTGACCCTGGGCAAGTCACTTAACCCCATTGCCTCACCAACAAAAAAAAAAAAAAAAAAAAGCCTTTAAGACTTGATGCTACAGTTGTGGGCATCTGCCATCAGGTGCCTCAGTCTAACAGTCACAGTATCTATGACCTAGATCTAGAAGCAACTGAGAAGCCATCTAGTCCACCCTCTCATTTTACAGATGAAGAAATTAAGACCTGAAGGAATATGTAACAATCCCAAGCAACCAAGGTAGGATTTGAACCCAGATTCTCTGGGTTTAAAGTCAGTGCTCTTTCCCCTGTACCACAAAACTTCAAAATTCACACTTGTTTTTATTGTTTTTCTGAACACAAATTTAAATTAGTTATGACAAAGGATCATAATTCACCAGGCCTGGAGTGGCACTAGGAAAGCCTTGGCTGAAGAACAGGCTTAGTAAACAGTTATTTGAACACCCCACAAGTGAAAACCAGAACCAACCTTGGAGTATAATTGTCATGTCAAAACTTTCTCTGGACTTTGCTTTTCCTTCCCATTTTTTTTTTCAAGAAACCCTAGAATGCCTTGCTATTGGCCCAAACCAAAGCATTAGAGAGAAACAAACTACTCTCAAAAAATAATGACAGACAAATAAGTGATTTGGCTCATCATGAAGAACTTCTAGCTTAGTATGGGATGAGGACCAGATTGAGCTGTTTTGACAAATTTATTGTGTAGCCAAAGAAAAGCACCAGGAGTAGTAAACGTGACATCCAACATGCTGTACATCACCATTCTTTTTCTGTTAATACTTATTGTGACACATATTTAGTAAGTCTTATCACTCATTAAGCTTGGAGCCTATCTCAATTCCCAGATACATATCCTAAATTACATACGGCAAATAATGAGAAGTTGAACTGAGATACTTGGTTACTTAGCCAACATGTGTCTGTCCATCACACACACACACTTTCATAATCCTTTGATGATTTGTAAATTTTTAAATAGGACCTGTTCTAGAAATTCATTAAAACCTAGAAGCTGTTTCTTTGCACTTGCATAGAATTCTTCATCTAATGTTGTTTTTATTAGTGTCAGTGAAGAACGGAGAAGGACTTCAGGGGAGGGGGGAGAGGGAGCACATGATCCTATATTTTAAGTGTATTACCATTTGTTCTCTGGAGCCCTTAAAAGACATTCCACCTACTCTGTTTTATATAAAGGCTCTTGCTGTTTCGAACAAAGAGATAAGGTTAGAAGGTTTTCATATAATACTAATGAGAGTAAATGAAAGGTACAAAGGAAAGAATACTGATTCTGAAGTCAAAGTATCTGAGTTCAAACCCTGATTCTGATGTTTACTACTTGTATGACCTTGGGCAATCAATTTCACAACCCTGAGTGTCAGTTTCTTCTTCTATAAAATGAGGGGAGGAGGTGGTCTAGAAGAACTCTGAGGTTCCTTCCAGCCCTAAATCTAGAATGCTATGATCCATAAGAAGATGACAATTGGAGGAAGTGGGGCAATATTTAGCTTGGAGAAGGAAAGACTCACCATGATGAACATGGTAGCTATCTTCAAATATTTGGAGGGCTCTTACATGGAAGAGGGATTACACTTGTTCTTTTTACTCCAGTGGACAAAACTAGGAGGAAGGGTTAAATGCAAAGAGGAAAATTTATCTTGAAATTAAGGAAAACTTCTAACAATAGTGTTGTGCAAAGTGGAATGGGCTGCTGCAGGAGGTGGTAGATTTTCCTTCATTGGAAGTTTTCAAGAAGAAGCTAGTAATGGGTATACTTGTAAGGTTTGTTCTTTGGTGGCATGAGTTGGACTACTGAGGGCTTAAAATTTACGCTTGACAGTAAACAATAAACATTTATTAAGTGCCTACTATATGCCAGACACTGTGCTAAGTACTGTGGATATGAAATGAAGGAAAGACAATCCTTGCCCTCAAGGAGCTTACAGTCTAATGGGGGGAGACAATATGCAAACAAATATTTACAAAGCAAGCTATATACAGGATAAATAGGAAATGATTGAAAGAGGGAAGGCACTGGAATTGAGAGGGGCTGGAGGAGGTTTCCTGTTGAAGGTGGGATTTTAATTGGGACTTAAAGAAAGCCAGCAGGGAGGCTGGTAATTATTAGAGTGGAGTAGGGAGAGTGTTCCAGGCATGGGGTACAGTTGGGGGAGATGACCAGAGCAAAGAGTTGGGGTGTCACATTTGTGTAACAACCAGGAGGCCAATGTTACTGGATCAAAGAGTATGGGCCAGAGGGTAAGGTACAAGAAGACTGGAAAGGTAGGAAGGATCAGTACCAAGCAGAGCATTTTGTAGATGGTCCTGGAGGCAACAGGAAGCCACTGGAGTTTATTGAGTAAGGGGGTGATGTGATCAGATCTGTACTTTAGGAAAATCACTTTAGTGGCTAAATAGAGGATGGACTGGAGTGATTGATGAGAAACTTGAGACAGGCAGACCCACCATCAAGCTATTGCAGTAGTCTAGGTGCAAGGTGATGAAGAAGATGATTATCTCTAGAGTGGTGGCAGTGCCAGAGGAGAAGAGGGGGCATATTCCAGAGATGTTGCAAAGGTGAAATCAACAGGCCTTGGCAACAGATGGGTTTGTGGGAGTGAGAGATAGTGAGGAATCCAGGAATCCTGGGTTTTAACCTTGAGAACTGGGAGGATGGTGTTACCCTCTAGAGTAATAGGCAAGTGGTTGGGGGCAGAGTTTAGGAGTAAAAGGCAGTAAGTTTTGTTTTGGGCATAATCGAGTTTAAGATGTCTACTGGACATCTGGTCCAGTATATAGATATATGAAAAGCAGTTGGAGATGTAAGATTGAAGGTCAGCAGAGAGATTGGGGCAGGATAGGAAGATTTGAAAATCATCAGCATGGAGATGGTAATTAAATCCATGGGATGCTGATGAAATCACCAAGTAGTATAGAGGGAAAAGAGAAGAGGGCCCAAGACAGAAGTCTAAGGGATACCCTCAATTAAAGGGCCTGATCTGGTGGCCAATCCAGCAAAGGAGACAGAGAAGGAGTAGACAGATAGAGAGGAAGAGAACCAGGAGAGAGTGATGTCCCAAAAACCTAGAGAGAAGAGAGTCTCAGGAAGAAGAAAGTGATCAACAATATCAAAAGCTGCAGAGAGGCCAAGCAGAATGAAGATTGAGAAAAGGACATTGGATTTGGCAACCAAGAGATCATTTATAACTTTGGACTGAGCAATTTTGGTGAAATGATCAGGTCAGAATCAGAAAAGACTTGCTAATGAGTAGTGCTGTCCAAAGTGGAATGGGCTACTTCAGGAGACAGTGGATTCCCCTCCATTGGAAGTCTTCAGGAAGAAACTAGAGATGAGTATATTTATGGGGTATGTTCTTTGGGGGCATGCGTCGGCCACGGAGGAACCTTCACACTCCCAAATTCTGTGATGCTGTAAGTTTTCCTTGGTCTGTTTCTCTATTTATAAAATGGGGAGGAAGATAGCAGGAAGACAGGGTAGGTATAGTGCTGGCCTCCAACTTACCCTCTTGGAGCTTTAAAATACTCAGGCTTTTGTTTTTTTCAAAATAATCTATGGAAATGTCTTTGTCACAACTTCAAAACACACACTGTCTCATCATCCCCACCCATATACACAATCCTTACTCACACACACCACCCACTTAAACTTCTCAACACACACACACACACACACACACACACACCCCAAGCCTACATTCACTACCCCTACTTACTGTCCCTATCACATACACACATACCCTCCACCCCACTGATCCCTGACTGCATGCTTCATAAGGCTGAATGACTACTTGTCAGAGAAGTTGCAAATAGGATTTTGTTGAGTTGAGTATGAGTTGGAGGAGATAGCCTCCAGAATTCCTTCCAATTCTAGGATTCTGATATTCTGAAGTTAAGATAATCTACAAGATTCCTTCCATCTCTGCTATATTAGATCAACACTTCTTAAATTGTGGGTTGCAACCCCATATGGGGTCACAAAAAATTTGCAACAGTAGAAAGTTTCTGAAAGTGCAACGACCAAAAATTAATTAAAAATCAAATGCATAGCGAATCTGAGGTGTTTTCGGCAGTGCTTACCCACGTTGCATCAGGCAACTTCACTGTAGCCCTGGTTCTGAACACTTTGCACTGTGCATGCCCTCAGGCCACGCAACAACAAGGAATGCTGACAAAATGTGACAGGGGTTGGGAGGGGGAAAAGTTTAAGAAGCCCTGTTCTAGATTACTGTATGTTCATACTACCTGTTTATACTATAGTTATATAAAATGATTAAGTTCTTTGAGGGATGGCACTGCATCCTTTTCAATAACTTATTAATTTACACAGGCTAGGTACTCAGTAAATATGAAGAATGAATGAAAGCCTTACTCTCATTGTCAGGAGTCCCTCAGGCTTCAAAAGGTTCTTCTCACTGGGTCACATACTGTCAATTAGTCATCACCAATTAATTAACCCTTATCATGTGCTCAGGATTTGTCTGCCCTTTGTATAAATTCAATTAGATCTACACTCTTGCCCGTATCCCAGCTTTCTGCTTTTTCCACCCAGTCCAAACCAAAGGGTTTCCCAGTGGGACGCACATTAGCAAGAGAAGTGAAAAAATAACCCTCTAGCTCTAACTGCCACCCTTCTGATTTACTGAAATGCTACAGAACACTTAGGTGGGATTAGTAGAGCCATTGGGTACTAGCCCAATGCATGGTTTATTTACATTTGTCTCTTCATAAAGGTCTTCAACATTTTCCCCTCCTTTAAAGATATTTAAGTAATTTTAAAAGAAATTCTTAAATTTTCTTGTATTATTTTGGGAAGAAAAAAGTCACAGTTGTTTTCTTTTCCTTTAGGAAAACCTCTTTTTTGTTATGGAATATCTCAATGGAGGAGACCTGATGTACCATATCCAAAACTGCCACAAGTTTGATCTTTGTAGGGCCACGTAAGTGCCTTCTTGGAATTTTCCTCATTGCCATGGTTGCTAAATGTGTGTTAAGTGAACAGAGAGCAGAGAGCACCCATTCAACCCAAGCATAATGGATAAAAAACTGTCCTCAGTCAGGAAAACCTTATCCTGCCTGGATACCTTTGGTCCAGTCACTTTCTTAGTGGCACAGGCAACTCTCTAAGACTATAATAATTGTATAATAATTCTTTATTTGCATTGGTAAAGTGAACTTTTGTCACTGGGAGTTCCCTATACAAATACAATCCCAGGTCTGGTCCAAAATCCATCTCTCTTAACTTCATCTCCAACAACGTGCTGCACACCTCCAACTGGATTTTCCATGGTCATCATAAACTCAACATGTCCAAAACCAGAACTCATTATCTTCACTCCCTGCATCTGCCTTTCCTCCAAATCCTCCAAGTGACCTCAGACACTTGTAGCTGTGTGACCCTGGGCAAGTCACTTAACCCTATTTGCCTCAGTTTCTTCATCTGTAAAATGAGCTGGAGAATGAAATGGTAAACCACTCCAGTATCTTTGCCAAGAAAACTCTAAATGGGGTCACAAAGAGTCAGACACAACTGAAAAATGACTCAAGTCAACAACAACAAAATATTTGAGGGCAATACCATCTTCCTAGTTATTATTTCCCCAGTCGCCATAACCCAATTCCAAGACAAAGTTCCACCTCAGAGAATGTGTCTAATCGGAAAACACTATGCTGCGTCTAGACATTCCCTGACCTTGTTGTTGTTCAGTCATTTTTTTCAGTCAAATCTGACTCTTCATGACCCCATTTGGGGTTTTCCTGGCAAAGATAGTGGAGTGGTTTACCATTTCCTTCTCCAGATCATTTTACAAATGAGGAAACGAAGGCAAACAGTGTTAAGTGACTTGCCCAGGGTCACACAGCTAGTAAGTATCTGAGGCCAGATTAGAACTCAAGAAGATGAGTCTTCCTAACTCTAGGCCCGGCACTCTATCTGCTGCCCCACCTTAGCTGCCCTTTCACTGATCTACTGGCCTAGTTATAGTGTGAGAAAAGGAAACAAAGTTATTCTGTCAAGTCATTCTAACTCCCAATGATCACTGCTTCCCTTTTCTAAATGCTTACAAGCCATATCTTTAAAAGACATTCTTAAATTTTGCCAGGTGACAAAGTCAAACACATCAGAGTATAATTTGCACATTTCACCCTCTTTACTTTTTTGAAAATCAGAACATCTGCCTGATACCAGTCCTGTAGCATCTTTTCCTATCTTCCACAATCCTGCAAAGATTATTGTTGGTGGCTCAGAGCCACATCTGATACTTTTTAATACTCTGAAAATGTAGTTTAAATTTAACCAAGCCTAGTAACTTGAACTTCTTAATGACAGTTGTGTATCTGAGTGCTTCAAAGAAGTGTTTAAAATATTAAAGATAATACTTTATATATTTGTAATCATAAGTGGTCATATCTAAAATCTAATTGAATTTTTATAGTTTTATTAAAACCACAAAAGGAAAAAAATATGTGTCCTTTGGTTCCAAAGTAGCCTGGAAGAGCATTAAATGCTCTTAATGCTTAAAATGCATCAGTGACGATTCCTGGTTCTCAATCCTTGTCCCAGGTTTTATGCTGCTGAAATCGTCCTTGGACTACAGTTCCTTCATTCCAAAGGTATCATCTACAGGTATGTTCTGTTCCTTGAAAATGAGTAAGTTTTTTATTCTGCTTAATCCATCAGAGTTGTACTGACCCAACTGGCTGACTATCTGTATTTGAAAGGAGGCAGCATGCATTCATAGTTGGATATTCTGTACCTGTGTCTTATACATATACATCAGTACGTTAAAGATCTAGGATTTTGTCAGTCTGGGAGTTCCTCCATCTTATAGTCTTAGCCTAAAAGTTAGAGAGGTTGAGTGTCTTGGTCAATGATGACATAACGAAGCAGTATCTGAACCTAGTCTTTCTTGATTTCAAATTTATCACTCTATCCACGGGGCCACCCTGCTCCTCTTTTAAGTTTCTATGTGGAAAAAATGGTACTGTATTTCTGCCTTTTTCATCATTTACCTCTCTTCTTACCCCTTTCTTTTTTACCCTTCTCTCACCTTGGTGCTGGCTGCTTCTTGTCATCTATTTATAATTGAGATAATTTTACTATTTTCAAATTCCATTCTTGCTTTTTTGCATGCAAATCTATAAGGGGTCAAATTTTATAAAGGTGGAGGAAGGAGGTAGAAGGGGAAATGTCCTAGAAGAGGCAGACAGGATTGTATTAAAGCAAAGTACAATGATTGCTATTGCCAATGATGATTTCTAAATCATCAATGAGGCAGCTAGGTGATACAGTAGATAGAGTGCCAGATCTGGAGCCAGGAAGACTCATCTTCCTAAGCTCAAATGTGACCTCAGACACTTCCTAGCTGTGTGACCCCAGGCAAGTTATTTAACCCTGTTTGCCTCAGTTTCCTCATCTGTAAAATGAGCTGGAGAAGGAAATAGCAAACCACTCCAGGATCTTTGCCAAGAAAACCCCAAATAGGGTCACAAAAAGTCAGACACAACTGAGAAATGACTCAAGTCAACAACAACAAAAAAGTTTTTATGTTCACCATGTAAAGAAATGCTATACTCTACACTTTAGATAAGTCTGCCAAGAACAATTTTATTAAATTTGAGGAAGCATTTCTGCTGAGAGAGAAACAGGACCAAAGACAGATAGAATCTCCCCCATGACTCTGAAAATCTCTAACACAAGCCATTTCACAGTTACAGATATGTCATTCCCAAACAATAAATGAAACTCCACAAAGAGATAAAACATAGTCGCAGCACTCCAAGTAAAGTTCAATTAACAGGTTACATCATAAAAAAAAATTCAATTTAAAAACTTAAAAAAAATTTCACTTTTTACTACAGCCTTAGAGAATCATTTTCCTGAAACCATTCGGTCCATCTTTGATCACTCATTTGAAGAATGCTCCTTTCCAACAGGTCCAAGGTAGAGATACTTCCCCAGAAGTAATCAAGATTTCTTCCTTCCCTAGTTTGATGATTACCATCATCTCATGAATGTGGATCAGACCAGAGCCCCTATCCCTAGTGTAGTCTCTGCCCTAATTACTTCATGTAGGAGTCCTTTCCTGGGATGATCTAGAGAAAAGGGAACAGTCCTCCTTTTGGAATTGATAGTTAAAGAAAGACTAATAAGATTTCTCTTTCAGATTGTTCCAAAGGCTTCAGATAATTTAAAAATATTTACTATTTCTAAAAAAGATAGAGGGAAGAAAATAGGAGAAGGGTTAGTCTCCTTCCAAAAACATCAATGTACTCTGTTTAAGAAGCAGAGATGTTTACAATTAATTTTGGAAAAATTTACATGAAGAATGGCTAAATAGAACTTTGGGTCCCTAAAAGAATCTAGTTTTAATTATTCAGGAAACATACTTATGTGGAACACCATTTTGACAATAAACTTTAATGTTTTATCATTTTTATACCATATACTAGATACTGTACTAAGTACTAGAGATAGAACAATATCGCAGTCCATACATTCAAGATTATATTCTACAAGAGCTAGTAGTGGGGAGGGGAAGGGGAGAATGAATGTAAATAAGTATAATATAAAGTAGAAAAGAATAGATGCCAAGAAAAGTTGTGGAAGGAGAATCATTAGGACTTTTCAAGTGATTATATACAGGGAATGAGAGAGAGGGAAGGGTCAAAGACTTAGTGCCTGGGAGATTACAATATCTTCAGTAGGAAAGGGGTAGGGGAAGTTTAAGGGGAGGAAATAAATAATTTTAGACATTGTTAACAGCCATTTCCAAATTCTAGAGACAATCACAACCCACACTCACAGAGAACTTAGTAGGTATAATTATTGATGATAAAACAAAGGACATCTTTTTAATTCCAATATAGAACATGACACAGCACACCTGAGATCAAACTGGTTGTCTTCAAAAATAAACAAAACAAAACCAATAGTCAATGTATCAAAAATATGGTTGGCTCTACCAGACCTGTGGACTGGCCTTAATAATGCTCAAATTTTGGGATTTATACTGTTTTATACCCAGGAAAAAAACGAAAGGAGTTGGCACATTTTGCCACCAATCCAAGAAGACCAAGGAAAATTATGAATAAGGTATATAAGAGGAAAGGCACGGATTTATACAATCCCATTGGTGACAACTGGTTTGCACCTAGGGACTGATTAGTTGTTTCTATCTTTATGACACCACCACCACCCCCAACCCTCTCCCTCCAGGGAAGGTAGTCTGACCAAAGTGCCACAGACAAGTTAAGTTTGTGGTGCTTCTGGGAAACCCAGATAGAAATGTCTGGAAGACAATAAGTTGCAGACACGAAATTCAGGGCAGAACGTGGAACTAGGAGTCATCCACCTAGAAATGATCATTGAACTTCAGATCACCAAGGAAGAGAATAAAGAGAGAGAAAGGCAAGAATCAGGACTTAGGACAGAGATTTAGAAAACCCCCGTGATTAGAGGTCAGAAGAAGATGATAAACCATAGGAGACCAAGACTCCTTTTATCTGGGCAGAACTAGGAGCTATCTTAGACGCTGAGAGAAGAGAAAATATCCAAGTAAAATGGGGGAAGATTGTTAGCAGCCTTGAAAGGTTAAGATATATCAAAAGGGATGAAAATTTTTAAAAGGTCATCAGATATAGAAACTGAGATTGTTAATTACCTGATTGAGCAGTTTCAGCAGCATAGTAGGGTTAGAGACCATGTTACATAGAATTAAGAGATAAAGGAATAATGTAAATTCCTTGGGATCAGAGACTATTTTCATTTTTGACTTTGTATCACAGTGCCTGCACCTTGTAAACATATACTTAATAATGCTGTTGAATTAAATTAAATTGGGTGGGTAACGAAGGAATAGACACAGATTGTAGTTGACTGAAATACTATGGCACCAAAAGAGAGGAGACATGGAATGATAACTTGAAACAATGGTAGACTCAAGGGAGGTTTTGTTAAAGTTAAAGGAGACTGGAGCCTGTTTGTAAGCAGTAGGAAAGGAACCAATAGATAGAGGTTGACGGTGAAAAAGAACAAATAGTCAATGAGTCAAATTCACGAAGGAGATGACTTCGAAGGACAGGATAAGGAACACAAGTAGAGGGGCTAATGTTGACAAAGAGTAAAACTCCTTCCTCCTCTGAGACTAGAGGAGGAGATGGGGAAAGATGTAGAGAGGTTTTGAAATAAGGAAGAAAAGTGATGGAGAGCCTTACAATGATTGGCCTTGATCTTCTCAGTAAAGTAGGAAGTGGGGTCCACTGCTGAGACAAAAGCAATTGGAGGTGGGCCTGGGGACTTAAGAAAAGGAAAGTGTATGGAACAACTCATTGTAGGTGTTACTATGATAATCAATCAGACCTTGATAATGACAAATAAATGAAGCAAAAGTTCTTTGGACACAGATTATGAAACTGTTCTTACAGGATGGTTTTATAGCTTCAACAACTTAAAAAAAACACACCCACTGAAACAGTATTTGTCAAAATCATATAATTTTGCTATGAAAAATGAAAGCCCTCAGAACAAATTTCTAATGATGGTTAGCAAAAGAGGATTATATATAATGTTGCAGCTGAAAAGCACAGTAGAGGACTGACGAACAGAAAAGTAAAATCACTTTTCTAAGATCATACGGTATCAGTTAGAGAAATAAGTGAACTTCAACATACAGGATCCTAACTCTTAGTCCATCATACCATACTGCTATTGTTGCATTCAGGTTTGATATGGAATCTTCATATTTCAATTGATGGGGTGTGTGTGTACATACACAAATATATACACTTATATACACATATATATTTTAAAAACTCAATTTTATTTTTGGGTAGTTTTTTTTTAAAAATGCATGAGTGCATCATACAACATGTTTTTGAAGTTTTAGTAGCTGCTGAAAGCTAATTAAATTGTCAGGCAAATAATTTAGTGTAGATATTATAATTGAGGCTGTTGGGAAGAATGACTTGTTAAGAAATTACTATTTCCTAAGTACATTCTGACTCATCTAATGTGTTTTGTTTGTTTTTAGTAGCAGACTAAGCTAGGGCCTAACTTCCCTTAGCTACTCTTAATTCTTTTAAGCACAAAATAAAAATTAAGGAAAGAGATAGAGTTTTCACAGAATATAAGGATGATGATCATCGATTCTGAGATGAAAGAGACTTTAAAGATCTTCTTCTCCAACTCCTGACTAAATCATAGACTCTGTTTACAAAATTCCCAATAAGTGGTCAGCCATCTTCTCCTTGACAACTGCATGTGATGGAGGTCATTACCATAATGCAGTCCATTCCACTCTGCAGTATTTCTGATGGTTAGAAAGTTTTTCCATAAGCAGAGCTAAATTTCTTAAACTAATCTCAACATAAGTTGAGCTAAACTTCATTAAGACTTCTACCCATTTGTTTAGTTCTAAACTTTGGGGCCAAGCAGAATATTTCTGATCCTTCTTCCCCATGACGGTTTTTCAGCTGTTTGAAAATTTCTATCATATCACTCTCTAAACATAACCAATTCTTTCAGTGGATCTTCATATAAAATATTTAAAGTTTCCTTACTATCTTGGCTTACCTTCCTCTGGATTGGGTCTATCTTGTCAAAATATTTTTTCTAAAAAGAGGCACAACAGAATGGGGACCAGATCTCCAAATGTTGTCTAGCTAGGGCAGCATACAGTATCGCTTCCCTTGCTGCAGGTTCCATACTTCTAATGTACCAAGTAGGTAACATATTTCCACAAAAGTCCGAATTCAATCACTCATCATGGTGTGGAGATAGCTGGAGTTCTCCAGGGCTATGCCAATGGAGCATGAGCTCTGGCAGGTTCTAAACTTTAAATACAATCCCAGTGACAATTCGTGTCTGCCTTCCAAAAACCATCCTGAGTACATAGAAGGCTGCTGTCAGTAGGATGGCCACTAGGTGATTAATTCTTTGGCAATGGCAACCCATGCAAAGGAAAATATCTGATGGCCTCATCTCTGTGGGGCTTCATTCTGTCTCTTCACTAACAGTGAAAGAATGAATGAAAGGAGAATAGAGTGTACTAACAATCACACTGTTTTTAGGGGGTGTATTAACATTAATAACTCTTGGTACTCTAAATATGAGACTTTTGTCTAGAATACAGGAAATCAAAATATTACTGCAAGATCCAATTCATAACAATCAACATTTCTAATATAAATGAGAATACAAAAAAAAAGGGAATTACAACTAAATGACAGGATAGCTCACAGATTCTTACTGAAGAGACAAAGGAGTTAGTTTTTATCAGATATCCAAAGATAACTAGAAACATAGGTCATCGTACCTTATGAATGATAAGCACAAGCTAAAATACCACTAGGGAGATAATTGCAGCTTGTATATAAATTTCTGTTGCAGAAAATAAGGAGATTAGATAGAAAACATATACATATATAAAATATATATTATATATATTTTAAAAGCTCTCCTCCAACAAGGAGTCTCCCAAGCATATGTCAAAACATACAAGAGTCCTTGAAAGATACAACAAAACTTATTTTAATGACCCTCTGATTATCAATATCCAACATAAAATAGCGAAACCTGATCACCAAAGGTAGTTGCCACTACCAAGAAGAATATCCATCACAGAGTCCAAGTGGAAGACGAGTTCTCTACAGAGTGTGAGGTCCTCCAGATTCTCCTATTTGGGGGGCAGCTAGGTGGCGCAGTGGATAGAGCACTAGCCCTGAATTCAGGAGGACCCTGAGTTCAAATCCAGCCTCACACACATAACATTTACTGGCTGTGTGACCCTGGGCAAGTCACTTAACCCCATTGCCTAGCCAAAAAACAAAAAACAAAAAAAACAGATTCTCCTATTTGTGGGCAACAGTCTAATGACTCCATCAAGCCTCTCCTTATATGGCATTCAAAATCATGCAAAAGTATTAAGAAGTAACTATACATAGATGAAAATCCAAATGACTGATGAATATTTGTTGTCCAAACTGTGACGTGCAGTTGGGCACACAACCCATAGAACTTATCTATCGTTACACATTCCTTGGACACATACTACAATACGTACAGTGAACTAGGCCCAGATTTGAATGGAAGAATCAGAGGGGGCTAAATTGTATTTGTGCAACACTTTGAATGATCTGAAGACTCTTTCCTGAAACAAAAACTCATCTTCATATTCTTCCAGTGAAGATCTCATACCACCATCTCGGAACAAAACTGATTACCCAAAGGGCAATATGGAGATACATGATGGGTATAAATGGACTGTAACACATTAACCAGTGAAGGATTACTCATAACAGTTATCATGAAAGAGATTTATAACTGGAAAAGATGGTGATTTGGTCATACAGCAAAAGTAAAGAATAACTGAAAGTCTGTGCTCCATTGATAAACACATTAATGTCAAGAGCCATTTAGGAAATGCCTCTACACATTAGATGGAAATACAAAAAGACATGGACAAGAGTTGATACGGGAAGAAAACATTTGGATTGTATGCAAGTTGTACCACTGAAGTGAGTACCTATGTTACTAAATTATAGATCCATCAAAACAACATAACCCATTTCAAAGTGTCAGAGAGGATCACATTGAGATTTTCAGCTACATGTTACACTCCTCATTCATATAGAGTTTTATTCCAAGAGAATCTTGACTACCACCCCCACTACCAAACTGAAACAGCTCTCAGAGAGCATCCCTGTCATCCTTGTTGCCAGATCTGGCCTTGTTATCAGTACTCCTTTTCTTGGACCTCTCCACACTTTTATGACACTGATGAACATTCCCTTTTACAAGAAACACTTTCCTCCCTTGACTTCTGAGATTGGCTTCAGTCCTACTTCTCTTTCTCTTCTTTCTCTATCTCCTTTGCTGGCTCCTCTCTTGAGTAGTGTTGATGTTACATAACATTATGTTCTTGGGCTATACATACACTATGTATGTATATGTGTGTGTATAAAATATATATGTATATTATATATAATATACATATGGGTATATAGGCATATAAATATGTATATATCAGGGCTACCAAAATAAATGGGGATGTCATCTACATAAAGGTGATAGGTAAAGCTATATTTATATAATATATGTGTTTATATTTACATACATACTATCTACCTTGGCCTTTTCATTCACTCTCATAGTTTTAGCTATCACCTTTACATGGAAAACACCCACATTTATACTGGTAGCCCCAGTTTCTCATCTCAGTTTCAGAGCTCCATTTCACATCATATTTTCACCAGGATTTCCCACTGGTACCTCAAAACTCAGTATCCCAGATCCAAGGGATTTATTTCCCAAACTGAAGAGTTTATCGGTTTCTCCTACTTGTTACTCAACATTTACTATCAATTGATCTCCTACTTAGGCATTTGCTAGTTGTGTGATCCTGGACAAGTCATTTAACCTGTTCATCTCCCCTTTGTCATCCGTAAAAATGGGGATAATGATCTGGGTTGTTGTGGGGTTCAAATTGTTCAGTAGTCATAACTATAATAATTACTACATACTATTATATATACTATCATATATTACTACTGTCATTATTATTTCTATCACTGGCAATGATAGAGGAGCTACTCAGAGCAGTTGGATATATTCTTTATTTTGAAGGTTTATATCCTTATGCTTTAGGACTTATTGTGTGAGGGGGAAAGGTTGCATTGATCCTGTCCTATTAGATCTGAGTCAAAGAATTACAGGCTGACCTTTTTTTTTAATCAGTGCATTGGGCCTCCTTTCTTTCAGTCCTCTTTGATCCTGAGTAAAGTTTGAGTTTTATAAAATAGGAACATAGATTTAGAACTAGGAAGGACCTTTGAGGTCCCCTTCTTTTTGTGATCATTTTATGCACTAAAACTGAACAGTATTCAAAAGAGACAATAGCGAAGGCTGAGGTCAGCCAGGTTAGAACTTCCCTTTTCAAAGGAGGGAAAACAAAATAAGAAGAGTAAGGGAAGTCCCATCATTAACTTTGTGAAACGGATTTACTGATCTTCCTCACTGATCCCATTCAACCACTTGAAGCTGATTTAATATTCAGAGATCACCTTCAGAATATTCTGATGATGTAAGTAGTAAGTAGTCTGGTAAGCAGTCTAACAACACTCTCCTCCTACGTGGTGGCTTGGTGATTGTCGTGAACAATTTAAAAATAAAATAATTTCCAATGCCAATTTACCTTCTAATTCAGTGAATCTGAATAGAAATGCCTAATTAAGGATCACAAAGAATCACAGGAAAATGGTAAAAGTAACTGCACTTTTGGGCTGTTGTTGAGCCCGACCCTATACCATAAGCTCCACAATTTACAATCATTACAAAATGTTTCATGCTATGTCGTTGTTGAGTTGTTTCAGCTGTGATTGACTTTCTATGACTCCACTTGGGATTTTCTTGGCAACAATACTGGAGAGATTTGCCATTTCCTTCTCCAGCTCATTTTATAGATGAGGAAACTGAGGCAAACAGGGTTAAGTGACTTGCCCAGGGTCACACAAGTAGTAAGTGTCTGAGGCCAGATTTGAACTCATGAAGATGAGTCTTCCTGCCTCCAGGCCCAGCATTCTATGTACTGCCCCACCTAGCTGCCCTTCAGTCAAGAAGTAGGATCCTCCACTGCACATGCTGTACTAACACATGCTGTACAAGCTGTGAAAGTCAACATTTATCATTTCAATCTTTCCTTTAAGAAAGAATTCCCATATTTCAGATTTCAAGCCACAATGCAGGCGCTTCTTTCTAGACAGCAACATCAAAAAAAAAATTGACAATCAGTTATCACAGATTCGTATTAGCATTGGTATCAGTAAATTCAATCCATCCCAGTTTTCCATTTTGATTACATTTCAAATTGCATTCCATCTTCATGATCTGCATTATTTCTAAGAGGACTCAACTTCTTGTCTTTGACATTCAATGGTGGCACTGCAAATTCAGCTTTTCAAACAAGTTGTTAGAAAATGTGAATGAATTTAGAAGCAAATCAACTCTTAATTAATTAGCTATTAAGTTTCCATCCTTCCATAGGATAGATTCAGATATCAAATTTTATAATCCAAAAGTTAATCTCCTCATTCCTATATTTAGACAAGCTCTGAATTTCAGTTCAAATATGTGGCCATTCTTCTTTCAACCACACAAAATTTTAATGGAAACTTTTTTTCCCCACATTAAATCAGAATCTTAACATTCTTGCTAACTTCCTAAACTTTCTTCCATTTTCCAACTGCTAAGGAAAAAACCTTCCCAAACCATGACACATCAGCTGGTATGCGCACATTCAAACATTAGACACCCAAGACCACAAAAACGTCCACAAGAGTCATTCAGAGGAAGGATACCAGCTCCCTCAAGCAATGTTCCCAATACTTGTTATCCCAACAAAAGGATTCCTGTTATTTTTCCAAATCTATCTTGGGATTCCAGAGTCTGTAAAATTAAGTTTAAAAACCATTACAAGTCTCCCCAAATCCCAAGAAGTAGGACAAAAAAAACAATTATAATTGATATAGTAACTGGGCGGAGAGAAGATTCTTCACATTTAGTATATTTCACTCTGACCTGTGAGTTAGGCACTGGAGAGTCCAGATAAGGAGAATGAGGACCAGTAGACCAGGTGACCCACCTATGTTCACATGGTTGACAAGAACCAGATTCAGGGCCTGAACACAAATCTCCCCTGAGTCCAAGTCCAATGCTTTCACTCTTATTTTTATTTCAAATTCTGCTGGTATTATTTTCTCACTGAACATCAAGGCAGATACAACAGGGCTCTATGATTACTGGTTAACAAATGAGAATTGCTCAATTCTCCAGGCTGAAACTTCTCTTTCAAGCTGAAGCTGGGACTTAGAACTTCTAGACCTAAGGTTCTGCTATTTTTCTTTTAGCTTGGTGATTTTTTAAAAGGCTTTTGCATACTACTGAGATTCTAAATTCTCCCAGGCCACTGATAGTTAACAAGAATTACTATATTTTCAAATCTCAAGACTGTTTCATTTACTTTTATATACGTACCAGGGGCACACAGACCCATGCTGATTAGTGTCAGATTTGCCATTCAAGACTACTTCCTTTCCAATTTCAAAGTGAAAGCCTAAGCATACTGAACGTTAGCATTCAAAATTGTCTCTGTTCACACTTGCAAATGCAGCACTAATGCTCTGACAGAAAGAGAAAGCTGAATCAAACCTAGCTAACACATTGCCAGCACTGTTCAGAGATATGCATGAACATATGCTTATTTTACAGATATTCCCAAAGTCTCATGAATTCGGAGCTCTGGCAATAGTGTGTCTTGGCAGATTACAACTGATGACTTGCATTCTCACAGGGCTATTTTGAAAACAGTAGTGTAAAATTATAGCATTGAAATAAAATACGCATTATTCCTATAGCAAAAATTTTAACTACAAGATTATTAGATAGATTATCATTCATTAAAATGAGAAGTTGCTTGATCAGAGAATTGTTCAATTTAATACTTCTAACAGTAAACTCATTATAAACTATCAAAATCCAATGAGAGCAGCATGTTATCATGGAGAGCCAGCCTCAGAACTAAGACAACTTGGTTTAAAATCCTACCTCTGACACACACACTGCTGACCCTAGGCCAGTCACAGCTTCTCAGCCCTCTAGGCAACTTGAATGACAATAATGTGCAGAGAAGATGCTGACCTGCATTGGTTAAAGAATTCTTCTCACTCATAAGTTCTATATAGCAATGAAATCATGGATTAAATCCTTCCTCCCATCTCTATCTGGGAGCTGCTATGAAATAATACAGAGCAAAAAAACAAAAAACAAAAAGGAAAGATTCTCTGAACCTCTTAGCCTGCAGAAAGGCGAACATCCTTAAAGCATGGGTGATTGTCTATTGTAAAGGAGGTAAAGTAGGGTCACTACATGATTTGATATAACATCTGTATCCCACAATATCTCCACTTCCATAATAGGGGGCGTTCATTGTGATAGTGGGAAAGGAGAAAAAAATGAGAATGCTAGCTTACTCAAGCATTCTGGATACAAATGTGCAAATGCTTTAAAATCAGTTCCTACTGAACAATTCACAAAGAAAAGTATCCAAAGGAACTTAACCGTAATGTTTGATATCTGTCTAATATAATCTTTTAAAGTCCATTTTTTCCATCATAAGTTTTACCAACCCATCAAATTCACATTTAATCAAAGAATCATGCCTGATGCTTTGATTCTCTGGGTGCAAGGAAGTTTTTATTCTGTTCCATGAATTTAGTCTTTCATTCAGTATAATAAATTTTGAAAGCAAAAGATAGTCTTTTTTCTCATTTTCTCCCATTTCCCTCTATTGCTTAGCCAGACTAAAAGGAGTAAAAGTAGACAAAATAGTACAGATAAATATGCTCAAATCAGATAGATTAGAAGTTTCTTACTGAAAAAACTGCTTTTTTTTTTTTTTTTTTTTTTTTACTTATCCCTGACTCCGATTTTATTAGGGGCTATTTCCCCTTCTTATTCATGTGTATTTATATGAATGTGTATGTACATATATAATTTTTTTCAGTAAGAAATTTCTAACCTGATATACATATATATATATATGCATATGTACACACACACACACAACCAAACACATGTATCTTGGCACGTGTATCTTGGCATTAATACAAAGAGGGAAAAGAATACTTTTAAATACTCACCAGCCTACTGTCTTGGTTCCATGCCAAGTCTTACAACTTTTCTCTGTTCCTTTCCTAAAGATAAGTTGGGGTTAGGGAAGTGAGGGCTCTTATTACTGAATTTTTCTTTTACATTTCCAATCACCTTTTCAAGCCCTAAAGCTAAAATGAAGTTTGTGGTATTCTGTCATTGAAATGGTTTAAAAAGCTAACTACACTTCATTTATAACAAAATCAGTTAGGAGCCTGATTTTTTTTTCGTCTGCAGTTCCTGTGTTAGCCACTTATAATATTTTTCTTCCTAAGTACTCAGGAAAGAGGGAGACATCCCTATAATTTCATATTGTTGTCAGAGATAGTTTAGATGAGCATTAAGCTACATGCTTATAGGAACTAGAAGTGTCCTGTGCTATCCCTGGTATTTCTTACACTGAATTATTTTACATCTTTTTTTTTTTTTGGTGCTACAGGATTTCTAGCACTAAGCATCTTATTGTAGTTCCTACCTTAGTGTTTCCCTGTACTAGATTTAGCCTGCAGAAGACTTTCCTTCGTCCTCTTGGTTGACAATAGCCTAATACTACTCTTGTTAGGGACTTGGGATCTGTTGGGAAACACTCAGGTTTTTTGACCCTCTGATAAGATATAGCCCAAAATATCTCTTTATTCATGATTTGTAATTGAACCTAATTGAGTTGATCATGGGGATTCTGATAAAGCAATAGTCACATTCCAATGGTTCCCCTGATTTATGATTTAATTATAGGGTTAATAGATTTTTTCTAAGTTGGATGACAAACTCCCAGAACTGAACCTACTCAGGCAACCAAGACAGGAATATTCTCACTCATAAGTTCTATATAGCAATGAAATCATGAATTAAATCCTTCCTCCCATCTCTGAGAGTTGCTCTGAAATAATACAGAACAATAAAAAACAGAAAGATTCTCCAAACCTCTTCACCTACAGAAAGGGGAACATCCTTAAAGCATGAGTGCTTTCTAGATGCAGTGTTCATTGGCTACTGCATCCTTTCTCACTCTAGGAGGGATTATGAGATGCCCACAATATTTACTTTTGATTCCTGCAAATTACTGAGAGTGATCTCCCAGAAGTTCACAAATATCCATGCCCTGAGTGCTTTTATGTGTCACAGAAAATAGCAAGCTTTAGGTAGTCATATATTTAAAGACCAACCAAAAGTCAGGAGAGAAATTCCAACTATTGATGTCAGGTTTGTATTTTACTCTAAGTGACAGGTAACAATCCTGCCCAATGTGCCAAATGTTATGGGTTCAATTGACTTATTGTGGGAGACTAGAGACATGGTAAGTCTCTTCTCTCCCTCCCTACCATTTAGTGCTCTTTAAATGAGTAGTTAAATTTGATACGTTTGTCATGGTACCAGAAAAATGAAAAGGCAGCTGATGCACAAAGCATGTGTCCTAATAAAGTTTATGAAAGGATATAGGAACAGTTGGCTAGGACTCAGATAAAGAATTGAGAACAAAGGACACAGGTGCTAAAATTTTCTTCCAGGTACTTCTAGAGGAGAGAATGTGTTCTTATGTAGGCTATAAATAAAGTCAGAGGACCCAGGTACAAACTTACTATACCTATGTGGCCTTGGGCAAATCACATTCTACCTTCAGATTCTTCATCTGTAAAATGAAGGCGTTTGACAAGATGATGTCTGAGGTCCCTTCCAAATGCAAGTCTACCAACGATAAACCAACCACCTGGTGCCACAAAAGCCCCAGCATCCCCATATCAGTTTGGGAAACAGCAGCACAAAACAGGCATCTTACTTTCCTGAAGGTGTAAAGAAAAAGAGACTGTGTTCCCATTTCCAACACATATTGGTGACATCTCATCAGTTTCACCAATTCTGGGTCTTGCTTTGAACTTTCCAACATTATAGTTGGTGAGGATACATATTGTTATGTGTTGCCTCCATTCCCAAATCTATGCTATAGGGCAGCTAGTTGGTGCAATGGGTAGAGCACTGGGCCTGGAGTCAGAAAGACCTGAATTCAAATCCAGCGTCAGACACTTATTCGTTTTATGATGCTTAATAAGTCACTTAATGTCTGTTTGCCTTAGTTTCCTCAACTGGAAAATGGGGATAATAACAACACCCACTTCCCAGAGTTCTTATGAGAATCAAGATATAATTATAAAGCATTTAGCACAGTGCCTGGCACATACTCCTAGCTAATTGCTAGCTATCATCATCATCATCATCATTGTTATTATTGTTATGCTTTGAAACTGTAGGATCATAAGTTTAAAGCTGGAGGCCATTAGAGCTCATCCAGTCCAATGCCCTAATTTTTACAAAAAAGGAACTAAGACCCAAAGTGATTTGCCCATGGTCACACAGAGGTAGTAAATGGTAGATTTGAACTTAAAACCTTCCAATTCTAGACTCAGTATTCCTTCCAGTGTACCACTGGTTGAAGGGGCAAATACATGGGAGTAAAAAGAAGGTGCCAAGAGTCTGGCACATTCCACGGTCATTGGTGCAGTCTCTCTGGCATTGCCCTCTTTACATTCCCAGATAAAAGGGGCTTACCCTCTACACACATATCTCTTATCTCTAAAGCTGCATGCAGCCCAGTGGAAGTTTGGCCAAGAAACTAATAGCTGAATTTTACAAGGTTATCAAAAAGCCAAAAACCAAGGAACCATTAAGTTGATCCATTGCTTTAATGTATGACACCCAAACCAGACTTCAAATTTTAAACATGTTTTATGAATTAAGTAAGCAAGTAAATGTTCATTCAGGCATTTCATTCAATATTACATATACAGGGCTGTCTTGTACCTTTGAAATGAATCAGTAAGCAAATATTTTGGGGGTGGGGGGGAAGGGGCTAACAGCGGTGGGGAACCTGCAGCCTCGAGGCCACCTGTGGCCCTCTAGGTCCTCAAAGGCAACTCTTTGACTGAAGTGAAGTTTGAATTCAGTCAAAGGGATGTCCTTGAGGACCTAGAGGGCCACAGGTGGAGTCAAGGCTACAGGTTCCCCACCTCTGGCTAGAATATGTTTCCACATAAAATGTAGTCTATGATTCTCTTGTCTGCCAGTCTCCTAGAAACTTAACATTCGAAGAGAAATAGAACATGTATCCATGAAAAAGACATGCTAATCTGCAAAGCCTGGCCACATTAAGTAACACTTTATCATATGTATTTCTCAGATTCCCTTTGCATTGTAGTTATTTGTGTCAGTCCTATCTCCCCTATTATGTTGAAACGTCCATGAAGCCTGGGATATGGTCTTATGCCTCTGTGTCCCTCAGCACTTAGCATGGCGTTCTGCCCATAGTAAGTCATTAATAAGTGTCTTTGACCTAAATTGAAAACAACATATATAAGGAAGTAGAAAAGAACACAGTTTTAATTGAGTGCCTAAGTATTCAATAAGCAAAGCGGAAAAGGTCAAGAAGTAATCAGAATGGGGCTCATTAAATGGAAGAAAACTTCCTGGCACAAGTTAGTTTTTGGTAGAGGGAAGTTACTCCAGGTGGAAGATATTCAATTCAGTGCAACAAGAACTTATTAATTATAGATAGAATAAATGCAAAGGTACTATATTTAATGCTGAGAATATATAGATGAAATAATCCCTGCCCTCAAGAAGCTTACATTCTCCTGGAGGGAGGAGGAATAATATGCACAAGATTAGCAAAGTAATATAAAATCACCTACCTTGTGATGGTCAAATGAGATAACATTTGTAATGCTTTTGAAAAAGGTTATGTAAATGCTAGCTATTCTTATTGTATCAGTGGGGAAACCTGTGGCCTCGAGGCCACATATGGCCTTCTAGGTCCTTGGGTTCAGCCTTTTGACTGAGTCCAAGTTTTACAGAACAAATCCTTTTATTAAGGGGATTTGTTCTATGAAGTTTGGATTCAGTCAAAGGGCTGCACTCAAGGACCTAGAAAGCCACATGTGGCCTCAAGGCCACAGGTTCCCCATCCCTGACTCTTGATTTTTGTCCTGCCACTGGAATTCAGTGGCTCTGGAAGAGAGAGTAAGGCTGATGACTTTGCACAACTCTGCATCACTTAAATCCAATTCAATGGCAAATCAAGACATTACCTGTCACATTATGATGTCATTGGCCCTCTTTGAAAAACTAAGGGCAAATTGTTATTGTTATTATTGCAGAGTAATTTTAGAAAGAGAGGGAAGACATTAGGAAAGACTTTGTGTAGAAGGTGGTACCTGAGCTAGGTTTAAATCAGTGGTGTCAAATTCAAACAGAACTAGTGGCCACTAAACCTAATGTAAGGATCCCTGGGCTGCATATTGACTTAGAAAAACATATTCCATCTTCTGTTATAAACATTCTGTATTCTATTATAAAAATAAAACATTATCTGTCTTCTATTATATTTTTATTTATCTTGTCAAATATTTCCCAATTACATTTTAATCTGGTTCTGGACACGCTCAGAAGTGTGGCCTGCAGGCCCCATGTTTGACACTGCTGTCTTAAATGAAGGCAGGGATTCTAGGAGGGGGAGATTAGGAAGGAGTATATTCCAGGAATGGGTGGTGGAGGCAAGATAATATCATGTATGGGAAAAACCAACTTAAACAGAGAGTA
The DNA here is from genome assembly GCF_900497805.2 of Vombatus ursinus. Lineage (NCBI taxonomy): Eukaryota > Metazoa > Chordata > Mammalia > Diprotodontia > Vombatidae > Vombatus > Vombatus ursinus. The sequence continues at coordinate 37,568,858 of NW_020954608.1, forward strand.
TGGCAAAGAGAGGAATAGGAAATGACGGAAAAGCTATGTGGAAGTCAAATTGCGAAGGGTTTTAAATGCCAAGCTAAGGATTTTGTATTTTACCCAAGAAGTAGTAGGAAGCCATTGATGATTTGGGGGTAGATGGTTAGCATGGACACATCTACATCTTTGGAACAACACTTTGTTAGCCACGTAGAAGATGAATTGGAGAGAGAGGAAAGCAGACTATGCATGAGCATTTTATTTATCACATTTATCCATAACCTTTTGATTCAGTGTCTTTCTCTGATGGCTAACCTTTATTTTTCTCCCCAGACACACTCAGTATTTAAAAACTAGACTGAGTTTTTACAGTCGAGAAGAGTAATAGACGTTCTTAGGCTAAAGCACAGAGGATATCTACATTTAGAACCAGCAGAATGTAGACTGTTGTCATGATATTGGATCTCCTGGCAGTCTTGGCAGAAAGGGAATGACAAGGGTCAACTCAATGTTCATGGCTTACATGATAATAAATAATGGCTGGGGTTGGGGAAGAAGGCTCATGAATACTCTCCTGCCATAGAATCCTGAATACCTAGGCATGATGCTCCTCTAACCATCAGAAATATCAGGATCCATCCACAGACCAAAAGTGTCTTTAAGCACATTCAGATATATTAGAAACATATGCATATGCATATTCACAAAAGAAACACAGATGAAGACCATACACAGGCAGTTATCCATAGCGGGAAAGATCCATTAGCAATTTTTTATGAATTACTATTCTACTCAGGACTCTTTTTTGAAGGAAAACTATTCTTTGCTTTAATTAAGATTTTATATCTTTGTAAGAGTCAATTTGAGAAAATATTTCCTAGATTTCTTCCTCTATTTTCAGTGTTTCAGAGATCTCTGATAGCCTCTGAGAATTTCCTGTGGCCAAAATAATTCATCACCCTAGATCCCATCTGGTGATGACCCTTTCTGACCTTATCTAACTTCAGACAACAAGCCATAGTCTATCATCAGGGCCATAGTTTCACTTGGTAGGACCTGGTAGAGCTTGCTCTTTGCTGGCCTCTTTCAAGCATCCAGGTCACCGCTCTGTCATAAGAAGATGCTAGAGTAGAAGCAGGATTGAAATTATCATTTGCTGTTGGAAATTTAAATGCATTCCCATTTGCTAATGAGCAATAAAAATTAATGAAAGCTAATTAAGAAACTTCTTGATGAGGGTGAGGAAAGTATAAAAGCTGGCTTGAAGCTTAACATCAAGAAAACTAAAATCTTGGCAACTGATCCCATTGCTTCATGGTAAATAGAAGAAAAAGAAATGGAAACAGTGTCAGATTTTATATTCGTGGGTTCAAAGATCACTGCAGACGGCAATTGCAGCCATGAAATTAAAGGACACTTGCTCCTTGGAAGGAAAACTATGGTAAATCTGCACGGCAAACTAAAAAGCAGAGATGTCACTCTGCTGACAAAAGTCCATATCGTCAAAGCTATGGTTTTTCCAGTATAGCAACGTACGGTTGTGAGAGTTGGACTTTAAAGAAAGCTGAGTGCCACAGAATTGACGCTTTCAAATTGTGGTACTGGATAAGACTTTTTAAAAGTCCCTCAGACAACAAGAAGGTCAAATCAGTCAATACTTAAAGAAATTAATTCAGGTTATTCACTAGAAAATCAAATACTGAATGTGAAGCTTAAATACTTTGGCTACATAATGAGAAGACGTGACTCACTGGAAAAGACGCTGATGTTGGGAAAGATTGAAGGCAAAATAAAAAGGGAATAGCAGAGGATGAGAGGGATAAATAAAACAATGAACATGAACTCAGACTTCAAGAGATGGTAGAGGGAGGACAGAAGGGCCTCGTGCGCTATAGGCCATAGGGTCATAAAGAATCAGACACAACTGAACGACTAAACAAAAGATTTCAGTTAAAATTGTCAAATGAGTTGACAGAACACCCTAATTAGTGAATTGGTGAATCGAGCAATAAACCTGGAGCCTGAAGACAAGGGCTTAAATACTTCTGATGGTTGCTAGCTGTGAGGCGAAGAGCAAACCACTTAATCTGTTTCCTCATTTGTAAAAATGCAGATAATACTTTTTATATCTATCTCACAAGGTTGTTGTATGGATGAAATGAGGTAATGTACTGGGTGCCCCAGAAGTCTTAGTACAGCTTTAACTCTAATAGCTAATTAAATATCAGCTGTTAAAGCTTGAAATTGCTAAGATTTCTGGAGCCACCCTGCCCATGTAAAGTACTGAATAAGCCTTAAAATGGTACATAAATGCCAGCTATTATTTTTATTAATTTCCTAAGTGATCTTCTCTGTTAAAATATTAGTTCTGGTCCTAAGTCATGATACAAGCAGAATATATTTTTATATATATATATATATATATATATATATATACACACATATACACACACACACATATATACACATATATATACATATATATGTGTATATACACACACACACATATACACATATATCCATACATACATATATATATAATATACATATATACTTATATATAAAGCTCATGAGAGCATTCTCTTTCACATGAGGGCTTCCAATTTCAGCCACATTTCAGTTGGGCCTGTTTCTCATCTTGCTGATCTACATCCATATCTCTCCAATTCATGTCCCACCATAATAGGAGTTCAGCTGCTGACAGATATTCCAGGTGCCAAATATTCCTACATCAACACTGGTTTGGTGCATACTGTAGTTAACAGAGACATGTGTGCATCTTCCACTGAGTGGAAACATGCATTAACAACCTATAGAGAAATACAAACACATACACACATGCCCTCTTCCACACGCATGACCTTTGGGACGTAATATTATTTCCCCTATAAGAATAATTATTTATATATTAAACATATATTAATTATATTATTTTATTATATATAATTTATTTTGCTGCATAGAGTGGCGGCACTCTATCCATCATGACACCTATATATATAAATTATATATTATGATGTATAATTAATATATACTGATTATACATTCTTTTTAATAGTTATATAATTATTAATAATAAATATACATTAAATATAAGAATAATAAGTAATATTATTTCCCCTAAAATGATGGAGTCATGAGTTTATGGAGTGCCATTCTCCTGGGAATATGAAGAATGTTCCTATTTATCCTTCCTCTTGACTAACAAAGGAACTGAGATTTACGGATTAGAGGTCAGAAAATCAGTTTTTATTTCTGACTCTCGTTGAGCTGTTCTGTGATCATCAAACCATCTCGTTGCTCTATGCCTCAGTTTCTAGGTTAATAGAGAGAATATGCTTTGTTATCCAAAGATTATCAGATATCTGAGAATGGCCTTAAGGTCTGCAAAGCACTTTATAGACATTGTTTCACTTAATCCTAACAGCCATGTAAGGGAGGCGCTCACTTTACAGATGAGGGAAATGAGGCTCTTTGTAAATGTTGTTGTTAAGTTGTCTGAATCCTGTCTGACTCTTCGTGACCCCATTTGGGGTTTTCTTGGCAAAGCTACTGGAATGGTTTGCCATTTCCTTCTCCAACTCATTTTACAGAGAAGGAAACTGAGGTAAATAGGGTTAAGTAACTTGCCCAAGGTCACACAGCTAGGAAGTGTCTGAGGCCAGATCCAAACTCAGAAAGATGAGTCTGACTCCAGTCCCAGCACTCTATCCACCATGACATCTAGCTTGGGCTTGTAAGAGGGGATTGGTTAATTCATTGCATTTACACGGACAGTGCCTGGCCCCATGCCTGATACATAAGAGATGCTTAATAAATACTTGTTGATCAATTGAGCATAGTCAACCAGCTGGTAGGTATCAGAGGCAGGATTTGAAACCAGGTCTTTCTGATTCAAAGTCTGGCAACCTCTACACAACACCATTCTGTGCTGACTTGGATGCAAAAAGTGGCATGACCATATATCACACAAGAAATACAACTAATGCCATTAAAGAGGGAAGGTTGAGTGATGCGGCAAGGCCTGGAGAAAGCTCCCCTCTGCACATGGAGTGGATCCCCTTAGAGAATTTATGGATCATTAGATCCTAGATTTAAAGTCAGAAAATCATCCAGTCTAACACTTTCATTGCACAGGGGCAAAAGATGAAGGCCAGAGAGGCTGAGTTACTTGGGCAAGGTCACACAGCTGGTAAGTGTCTACAGGGAGAGCCAAACCCAGGTCTTCCTCGGACTCCAGTCACAGCACTCTATCTATTCCACCACATGGTTGCAATCTAGACTACTGGAGGGGAAACTTACATGGCCAAAGTCAAGCTCCATTGTATTGGGGATCCAAGTATTCCTTCTTGCCACAATACCATGCTTAGGATAGGTTCTCAATAAATATGAACTGATGACTATATAAACGTGACTTTTTTCAAAGCACTACTGAAAAGAAAGCCTAGACCCATTACATTTATATTAAATAAACAATCCTTTTTTTTTGGCTTTCTTTCCTTTTGTTTTTTGTTTTAAATATTAAGAGAGTGAATCAGAGGATATGTAAGTAGTTTGTACCTGGCATATAAAATGACATAGTAAAAACCACATCCTCTTCATTCTCCTTCTGTTCCATTCTCAGACCTTTCTGCCTCCAACCAGAAAAGGCCACAAAACAGAATAAAGGTCCCCAGTTTAAGGTCCTAACCACACTGTGTTCAAGTCTTACATCATAGTACATCAGATTATAGATTTAGAGGTGGCAGGAGCCTTAGAGACCATTGAGCCCAACCCCTTTATTCTACAGATAAGGAAACTGAGGCGTAGAAAAATTAACTAATTTGTTCAAGGTCACTCAGCTAAGTAAGTGTTTGAACTCAATTCTGCCTAACACAAAGTAAATGCTTAATAAAGGCTGGTTGACTGACTCCAAGTCTAGTGCCCTAACTGTACCATGCTGCAGAGAAGGTAACAGCACTCAACCATTCCAGAACGGTTAGGGTAGGAAGCCACTTGTGATATGATGTGATTCAAATCATGTCGAAGTGCCTCATTTCCCCAAAGTAATCACCCTCAAGAGGCCTTCCATAATACCTGAGATTATGACATCCAAGGATTTAGAGCTATAAAGGACTTTAAAGATCATGTAGTACTACCCTCTCATTTAACAAATGAGAACAGTAAGATCTAGAGAATTGAAGTGGCTCACCCAAGATTACACCAACATTTGAACTCACTTTTTACTTTAACTCCATTTCACTTTCCATTATACCAAAAGGGTTCATCAGGGGCCACCACCTCCATGAAACACCTTCTCTGGCTCCCTAAGTCGTAAGTGATCCTCTGTCTTAGAATTTCTCTTGTCATTTTGTTTGGACCTCTCCCAAATATATGTGTGTATGTATATATGTCTATGTTTGTGTATATAAAACATTATCATATATTGTAGAATATAGAAATATATATAATATGTGTGTGTGTATATGTGTGTGTGTGTGTGTGTGTGTGTGTGTGTGTGTATACACACACAATAAGTAGTCAGGAGAGATCCAAACAAAACGGCAGGAGAACTTCTAAGAGAGAGGATTACTCATAACTATATATAGGGAACTACTGTTACTCAGTATATATAACTTGTAGTAAAATCGCTTTTGTTGTTAGGTTGTTTTTCAGTTGTATCCAACTCTCCATGACCCCATTTGGGTTTTGTTTTGTTTTGTTTTGTTTTGGCAAAAACACTCGAGTGGTTTGGCACGTTCTTCTCCAGCTCATTTTACAGTTAAGGAACTGAGGCAAGCAGAGTTAAGTGACTTGCCCAGGATCACACAACTATTAAGTGTCTGAGGCCAGATTTGAACTTATGAAGATGATTCTTCCTAATTTCAAACCCAGGTCTATATTTACTATACCACCTAGCTGCCCAAGTAAAATCACTACTTCAGGTTTATTCTTTCCTGAATATAAATGTGTTACCTGGAAAGGTAAAAGATTTACCTGTTAGTTAATATCCACTAATACATTGACATAGATTAACTTATTCCTAGAAAAGCACAAGGCCCCAAAGGGATAGAACACAGCACAAGTGCATTTTGATGAGGAAAATAAAAAGGGAAAACTCCAAAGCATAGACAGTTCCCTAGGTAAAGTCTAGAACAGGGGTGCAGAAGCTGCAGCCTCCAGGCCACATGTGGCTCTCCAGGTCCTCAAAAGCGGCCCTTTGACTGAACCCAAACCTCACAGAACAAATCTCTTTAATAAAAGGATTTGTTCTGTGAAACGTGGTCTCAGTCAAAAGATCACACCCAAGGACCTAGAAGTCCACAGGTTCCCCACCCCTGGTCTAGAAGAAAGGGGCACTGGGTTTCAATGGATGGCATGCATTGATTCATTTGTTCATTGTGTATATATGAAGCACTTATAGAGGCTTTACACTCTTATAAAAAGATAATTAAGTTAGAAGTCCTCTCTTCAAAGAGCGTATTTTAGGTATTTTAAGGAGATAAAATACAGATAATTATAATATAAAATAGAACATGATAACTTCATTTTATATTTAAAAGGAATAGTAAATTGTACGTAATAGATTTGAAATTTCATGTACAACATCTTTTTTCTATTCTACTATGTTATGGAAATGCTTGTTTTATTTCTTCAGTTCAGAATAAAATTTTAAAATATATAAAATAGAATTAAGTCCATAAGAAAAATCACAGCATACTATTAATTGAGGTTATTTCAGTTGGAGGAATCAGGGGAAGGCTTCATAGAACATTGGGTTGAAAATTTCAGTTGGCTCATGGCATAAGGATGCTCCATGTTGGAAGTGAGCAAGAGAGGGAAGCATAGAAAAAAATTCTGGTAAGGAAACACTGCCATCTTCTTCAGAACATCACCTCAAATCTGAGGTCTCCTCACCTCTCACCTGAACTATTGCAATATCCTCCTAACTGGGTTCCCTGCTTCCAGTCCCTTCCCTCTTCAATCAATTGTCCAAACAGCCGCCATATTTAAGAGTCCTAAAGTACAGATCTGACCATGTCATTCCCCTGCTCAAAATGATTAACTGACTCACTATTTACCCTAGGAGAAAATATAAACTCCTCTCATTTCACAGTACGGCCCCCACCAATCTTTCCAGGCCAATCTCCCTTTTTTACTTCTTATGTGTATTTTAGCCAAACTTATCTACGTTCTGTTCACCATACACTGTATTTCTCTCCCCTTCTACCTTTGCACAGGCTGTACCTACCTACCTACCTGCCTCTCTTTAACTATGCTTCATGAAATTGCTAGCCTCTTTCAAGGCTCCTCTCAAGAGTCATTTCCTACATGAGACCTTTCCTGACCTCCACCCATCTCTCCCTACAGCTGGTTGCACTCTCCCTCCCAAAATTACTATGTTTTTATCTTGCATATATTTTTTACTGGTTTATCTGTATAAATGCTATTTCCTTCAATACCCATAATGTAAGCTGTTTGTCTTTTTATCCTCAGCACCTGCACATAGTAGGCCCTTAACCAATGCTTGTTGCATCAGTCAGCATGATCCCATTTGTCATTCGCTAGTCCTGTTTTGGGACTAGCTGAACGACCTTGTTCAATGGTGATAACATAGCAGCTGAACTAAAAGCACACATTGCTTCTCCTTTTATTTTCCAGGGACCTGAAACTGGACAACATTCTGTTAGACAAGGACGGACACATCAAAATAGCTGATTTTGGCATGTGCAAGGAGAATATGTTCGGAGACATGAGGACAAGCACCTTCTGTGGAACCCCTGACTACATTGCTCCAGAGGTAAACAGCTCAGCAGCTACTGAGCATTCCCTTCCCAGAACACCTGTTCATTAGCTCAAGCACTGCCAATTTTCCTTCCTCTTAATATTGAAGATGGAAGGATTTGGGTTGTTTGGGCACAAAGCATATGAACTTTTATCTTCTCACAAAGCTTTGATATCAGTCCTCCCTAGAAATCATTTCAGCAGAACTTTTCCCATATCTTAATAAAGCTATTTCTTAGGGAGTTGTTACGAATCCTGCTTTATCCTTCAATACTTGTTCCCAGAATATGGCAGCCATTAGTTAGTGAAATGAACTAGAAAGGGAAACTGACAAGAAACCAAATGGAAAGTGGCTAAGTCTAGCTTTAAGCATACACTTTGAGTGATCAAAAACCTAATATATTTTTACAGTGTGCCCTTTTAAAAATATTTCAGTAATTTAAATTAAATGCAACAAATATTTCTTAGGTGCTTACTGTATACAAAGCTGTATACACAGTACCTGTGTGAGGTACTGGAAGAGATAAAAAGTTTTGTTAAGAGTCCCTTCAAACAGGAAGCGAATCAGTCAACAAATATTAACTGTGTTGTAGGGGGAAAAACATACACGATGATAATTATAATAAAGTACTTCAATAGATTTGTGATTTCCTCCTTCTAATGGTACAGAATGTGACATACCTGTGCTTTCTCAAACTATGAGAATTATCTTCCCATAAATCCTCTACAGGAGATGCACCCAATATATTGGAAGTCTTACTTTGGGTCTTACATTGAATGAATATCAATTAAATGTGTGGCCTGGCTATCAATTATCCTTCAATCTTGCCCCATGACCGGTCTACCTCCTTTTTCAGTCATACAGCTCTCTCATGATATTCTTTATGCCACTTCTTCCATATTATCTTCACTGGTAATATGTTGTTACCTACTCATGCACACCATATGCATCTCCACTGCCTTTTGGGTGACCCACAACTATAAATCTCCAGACTGGCATTTCCTAATTTTCAGTAATATAAGCATCACCTGAAGAATACAGTTGCTTATAAGATAGGAGAGGACATTGAGGTCACTGAAAGTACTGCATGATAGATGGAAGCAGGTAGGGAAGGCAGGAAAGGAAGGAAGGAAGGCAAGAAAGGAAGGAAAGAAGGCAGGAAAGGAAGGAAGGAAGGGAAAGAAGAAAAGACTTATTAGCCACTATGTACCAGTCACTGTTCCAAGTGCTTTACAAATATTATCTCATTTGATCCTTATAGCAACCCTGTGAGGTAGCTCCATCTTAGACATGAAGAAACTGAGGCAGGCAGAAATTAAGTGACTTGCCCAAGGTCAAACAACTAGTAAGTATCTGAGGACGGATTTGAACTCAGGTCTTCCTGACTTCAGGCCCAGTGTTACATCATGTTAACTGCCTACTCTCCTCACAATTAATTGTTGGGTCCAGTTCCTTTTCCATCCACAGTATTTGTTCAAGATAGGTGTGCTCATGTTTTACTGATGACATTTTGCTGACCACATTGAGCATGAAACATTGCAAAGTCTCCTACATTGTATTTTTTTAAATACACAAGAGCAAAGGTATGAAGCTCATGGACCAAAACTCTCTTAAATACCAGGACCAGGTTAAAATGTAATTGGGAAATATTTGACAAAATAAATAAAAATACAGTACAACATAGATAATGTTAATAGGTGGTTTTCTAAGTCAGCATGCAACCCGCAGACATCTTTATGTGTGGCCCTCAGTTCTGTTTGTCATGACTGCTCAAGAGTTTAACCTTACTATCCACCCAGAATAAACATAACAATAGTACATAATAATAATGACATGTATGATAACACAATGCAATTTTGCAAAACAAGATGTTTTGTAAGGTCAGGGATAGAAGGGGGTGTTTATTGACAGTGGAGAACATGAAGGCTTCGTAGAGGAAGTGCTATTTGAGTTGGGCAAAGGTGATGTTCCAGGCACAAGAAACATCATGAGCAAAAGCACATCAGTTAGAAGGTGCAGGTGTTTTCTAGCTACAGAGAGTGGTCTGGTATGTCTACAGCATATGCAGTATGTAGAGGAATAAAGCTTGAAAGGAAAGGTAACACCAGATTGTAGAAGGCCTTGAGTGTAAGGCAGTAGCATTTGAATTTTATTCAATGGGTAATAACAAAAAAAAAAACTGGAATGTTTTTTAGCAGAAAGGTGTTTTTTAATATTTTTGAGTTACTAGATATCTAAGTGTAACATCAGCTTTTCAGAAGGCTTCCCCAAAAAGACTATATATACTACTACTATGTCTTTGAGAAATAGAGAAATATTGGACAGTTACAGTTTAATTCACATTCTCTGGGGAATCTGTGAGGAGATTAGAATTTAACTGTCCTTTTCAAGAGATAGTTAACTATGATAGCAGAAGAGAGGATAAAGAAAAAGGACTAAGAAAACTTATTTCCTGAGAGAACTAAATATAACCATCAAGTCACAAAGAAACATAAAGAGAATTCTTGAAGAGATTTTAATAAGTATTCTTCGAGATCTGAACAGGACAGCTAGGTGGTACAGTAGATAGAACACTGGGCTTGGAATCAGGAAGACTCATCTTTATGAGTTCAAATCCGGACTCAGATACTTGCTAGCTATGTGACCCTGGGCAAATCTCTTAACCCTGTTTGCCTTGGTTCTTCATCTATAAAATGGGCTGGAGAAGGAAACAGCAGACTACTCCAGTACCTTTGCCAAGAAAACTCCAAATGGGGTCACAAAGAGTCAGACACAACAGAAAAAAAAAAAGCAAATGTTAGCTATTGTTGTTATTATAAGATTCAAAGAAAAGGTTTTTTTTTAAAGGATTTTCATACGCAGTTGGAAAAGACTCAGTAGGGGGAGGAGGAAGAGAGAGAGAGAAAAAGGAGGGAGAGAGATATGAATAAGAAAATTAGATGACAAGTAGAAGCTTTGTCCTTAGTGAAGAGTACAGATTAAAATAATAATAATGACAATTACAATCATGTTCTATTTGAAAAAGAACAATTATTAAGTGAGTTTAATAGTTTCTGCCTGTGGTAGTAGATGGAACACTGGTGACTTTGGAATCACAGCACCTGGTTTCAAATCTCAGCTCTGTTACTTTCACTATCATAAGTGTGACCGTGGGCAAGAGACATCAGCTCTGGGACTTAGTTTCCTCATCTGAAAAATAAGAGGGGTGGATCTTTGAGGTACCTTACAAATCTAAATCCATGATACAGTGATTCTTTCCAAAAGGACCAGATTTACCATTGACAGTGAGATTGGTTTTAAAAGGACTTCTGACCTTTCTGCAAAAATAACCTTAGGGGGCAGCTAGGTGGCACAGTGGATAGAGCACCGGCTCTGGAGTCAGGAGGACCTGAGTTCAAATGTGACCTCAGACACTTGATGCTTACTAGCTGTGTGATTCTGGTCACTTAACCCTAATTGCCTCTCCAAAAGAAAAAAAATAATAACCTTAGGCAAGGTTACTCAATCCAGCCAGGACAGTAGCAAGTACTCAGTGGACCTGCAATAAATGTTCATTGAAGGTTTTCACAACTGTGACCACCTAGGAAATTCAGATTCAAAACAAAATAAAACTCCTTTGCCTTGCATACTTATGTGAACCTAGCTTAAAATTACACAGCTTTACATTTTAAGCCTTCAAAATTTAAACTAAGTTCCACATCTGTTAAATAAATGACAAGTTTTAGCTTTTAAAAACTGTTGAATCAGATCAGCTCATTGATTTTGGTTCCCTGAGATTGGTAATGCACTCTTCATGTATGTTAGCATGTAGATATCAATGCATTTAAAACTTTACTCTTCTAAGAGTGTACAACAAGGGGGTGAGAAATGTCCCAGACCACAGTTCTCTAAACAATAGACATCTCTACACCCTCTCCCTTTCCATTGTTCTGTGTGCCACACTGACTATTGTAAACCCTTTCCATTCCATTCCACTCTCAGCATGTGATCCTTGGCTGCTAGTCATGCATAGTGGTTAAGGGTGCTGGATATGGAGTCAGGAAGACCCAAGTTCAAATCCAGCCTCAGACACTCACCAATTGTGTGACCCTGGGACAAGTCACTTAATCTCTCTCTTAGCCTCACATTCATCATCTGTAAAATGGGGGTAATAGTACCTACCTCATAGGGTTGTTATGAAGATCACAATGAGATGTCTATATAGTGCTTTGCAAACCTTGAAAAACTATATAAACATTAGTTACTACTGCTATTAGTAGTAGTAGTAGTAGTATATACATATTAATTTTATTAGCCATGTAATACATCAATATCTCTGCCCCTCATAACAAAATTTCTTTGTTTCTTCACTCATTCACTACATTTTCCGCCTCACCCCAAGGGTCTCAAAAGTGTCTCCTTTTTTACTTCCTACCTATAGGACTTTACAACATCAATTATTCCTTACCTCTCCTAAATCTTCAACTTTTCCTCCTTTGGCATATGAACTTAAATCTTCAATGTTAAAGAAAAAAAAAAGAATAAGAACTTTCCCTCAGTCTTGCTACCCCACTGAACTACTGGCCTAAATCTGTCTTTTCCTCTGAAAATTAGATTGGACTAGAAGAGCAATTCTCAAACTGTTTGGTCTCAAAGCTCCTTTATACTCAAAAAACGTCTTGAGAACCCTTCCAAAGAGCTTACGCTTATATTAGGGACAGACAGAGATAAAGAGAGAGAGAAAGTAAAGATGGGGGGGGGGAGAGAGAGAGAGAGAGAGATTAAGTATATCAGAAACTAAAATGTCTTAGTATTATTATGAAAATAGTTTTGATTTGCAAGGTCAAACCTTCTGAACCTTCTGAAAGATTCTCAGGGACCGTCGGGGTCCCTGAACCACACTTTGAGACCACTAAATTGAATATGTGATCATCCAGAAGAATGTAAAGCTCTTTAGAGTCAGGAACTATTTTTATTTTTGTCTTTGTACCCTTGGCACCTTGCACATAGTAAGCATATACTAAATGCCAGTTGGATTAGATGACCACCAAGATTTCTTCTAGCTCTCACTACCAGACTTCCTGAAATGATGGTACTCCACTGGAAGATGTTTCTTCGCCATCCACTCACCCCTTAATCATCTGTGCCCCTCATATCCATTGCCATCTCAACTCACTGAAACCTCTTAATCACCAAATCTAGTGGCTTTCTCAAAATCCTTGTCCTCCCTAACTTTGATGCATCAGTTCACACTTCAGACCATGGGCTTTCTACCCTTGGTTTCCATGACATTCTTGGTTTTCCTCCTGCCTTTCTGGTTGATTACTGTTTCTCAGATTCCACTGATGCCTTATTTCTCTTGCCAACCTTTAAACACAGGTATTCCTCAAGGTTCTATTACTGGTCACCTTCTCTGCTCTTTCTATACATTTTCCCTTTTGTGATTTTCACTTATTCTCCAACTTCAACTAGGATCTACAAGCGAATGACTTCAAAATCTATGTCTCTTGCCTAATTTCTAGTCCCCATTCGTGATCAGCTGCTGGATACCTCCAACTGTATGCCCAACCTGATACCTCAAACTCCACATGTTCAAAGTGAAACTCATCTTGTGTCCCCACCCCAAAAGAAGCTCCTTATGACTTCTCATGTTTCTGTCAAGTGCGTGATCTTTTCAGTCACCCAGGCACAAAATTCAAATCATCTTCACTCCTGCCCCTATCATTTTCTCTCCCCTTTCCATTCCCATCACCCTCTCAGGCTTTTGTCACTCTCACCTGGCCTACTATAGCAATTTTCCAATTATTTTCCCCACTTTAGCTCCTCTACCAATCCAATCTATACACACTGCTTCCAAAATAATCTTACTAATGCATTGCTCCGACACCAGTCCCCTACTCCAAAAAAAAAAGCCCTTCAAGGGGTTCCCATTGCCCATAGAATGAAATCTATATTTCAATTTGCCATTCCAGTCTCAACTTCCATTATTTCTCCTACCATACCCTTATTTCAGATTGCTTATTGCTCCCCCTACCCCCTTGCCTTTCTCCCCTGTACACATTCACTTATACTTTTCCCTTTACCTTGAATGCCCCCCACACCTCCTTAGTCTCTGCCTACCCAAGTTTTATGCCATCATTCAGTGCCCAACTAAAACCTCACCTTTTTTGCCTGATGTCTCTAAGCCTAAAGTGATCACACTCATCTATGACCTTCCATAGCATGTTGTTATATTTCTCTAATGATTTGTCTTATTCTGCCTTGGATTATATTAATGAATATAAATGTTTTTAATATCTCTTTGAAGGCAGTAAAACTTATCATGTTTAGGTGCCTTGCAGTGAGTAGATGCCTGATTAATATTTATTAGATTGAATTGTCAAAGACCAAACCCTCAGAGCTATTTTGAGTTTCAATATGCAGGATTACAAATAAAATTGATTGATGTGTGAGGGGGCTAAGGCAAGGGATTATAGCCAGGTTGTAAGATCAAGATAGGATTTTACTTTTAAAAAAATTGAAAGCCAACTACAGTCAAATAAAAGTGATGCCAGCCCACTGAGCAAAGGGTCAAGGAAGCCATCTGGCAAGCACAGAGAGCCATCAAAGGACTACTCAAACCATGCAACAGGCTTTTGGAAGAAAAATAACTGCATTTCTGAGATATTCCAGATATGATATGTGAACCCTCTCAGTTCTCCCCAAAGCCAGGGAACATTTTCATTAACCCTGGTTGACTATAAAACTCAGTCAAACCTGTCAAGAAAACTTGTACAGCATTCGATTTCTTTGATATTGACAACAAAAATACCACACCTTGGGATGCCCATCAATTGGGGAATGGCTAAACAAGTGGTGCTATAGGTTCGTGATAGAATACTAATGTGCTGTAAGATACGAGCTCGTTGATTTTAGAAAAACATGAAAAGACTTACACGAAATAATGAAGAGCGAAATGAGCAGAACTAAGAGAATGTTGTATACAGTTAACAGCAATATTGTTTTAAGAACAACGTTGAGTGACTAACTCATTTTGAGTATTATAAATATTCAAATCAGCTACAAAGGATCTATGAAGGAAGATGCTATCTTCCCCCCAGAGAAAAGAACTGATAAATAGAAGTATGTATAGTATGGTTCTACATATACACATATATACATATGTATTTGTATCTAATGGTAGCCATCTCTAGGATGGGGTGGGAAGGGAGGGGAAAAAATATAAAAAGTGCACAGCAAAGAATAAAAGAAAATTTGGAAGGAAGCTTAGAAAGCAAATAGCTTTGAAAACCATGTGTAGTCCTTATTATATAGTTTTTTAAAAAGTAAACTGAAATATAAATTTGTGGTTTTATAGTAAATCTTCTTTTTATGTTGTGCTATATAGCTGGAAATGTTCTTTTTTTGGTCTTTATGTATTTAAGTTCAAAATGAATAATAAATAAATAAAAGCTTTAAAAAAGCAATTCAAAGAAAGCACAGCAAATAAAATGTCATTTTATTATCTTGCCCAAAGTTTATATATAATTTTTCTTTTATCAAAATAAAAATAACTTTTACCAAAAAAAACCACACTTTATATTTTCTTGTCACAGTCACAGAATCTCAGAGTTGAAAATTATTTTAAAGCCTACATAGTCCAACTTAGACCTGAAAAATAATTCTCCCTATAACATCCCCTATAACTGGAGAATGAGCTTCTCCTTGAAGAGCTCCAGGGAGGAGGGGTCCCTTATACACCAGATGCTACCTGTTCCAAGCTCTCTAATAGGTTAGGAAGTTTTTCTGATATCAAAACAAAATCAGCTTTTCTGAAAACTTTGCTGATTGCCCTGTACTCTGGTAAGACAAAATAATACTAATCTCTCTTTTTTGTGACATCTCTTTGAATTGGTGACAACAGCTGTTTGTTAGGGGGTAGCTTGATAATGGCTTCAGAATCAGAGAACATGAGTTCACGTCTTAGCTTTGCTACTTACCACTACCTGCAGGAACTTGACCTTGAGTGAGTTAGTTAATTGCTCTGGTCTTCAAAGGTCCCTATCGGTAAAATGAGTTGGATTAGCTAGCCCTTAAGGTGCCTTTCAGCTCCATACCCCAGTTCATTCATACCCTTCTTTCCTAGGCTAAACTGTCCCAATTCTATTAATCAGTACCTATATCGCATGATCTCCAGTCCCCTCTCCAGCCTAGTTAATCCCCTCCCACCTCTGCCATGACCGCAGTCCAGCTTGTCAATGTCCTTCCTAAAACATGAGCAAAGACACTACCATCCTTCCGGTTTCCCAGGTTTGTAACCTCATTTCGTCCTCGACTATTCACTCTCACACCATGTATCCCATGCTTGTCAAATCTTCTTATTTCTACCTCCATAACATGTCTTCCATGTTCCTTCCTCTCCACATGGTTGTCACCAAACCAGGCTCTCATCACCTCTCATTTGAACTACTGAATCTCCTCCAGCATGGTCTCTTAATTCATTCCATCCTTTGCACAACCATCAGAGTGCTTTTCCCAGAGCACAGGTCTGATTATGTCACCTCCTCTGCTCAGTAAACTCCAGTAACTCCTTGTTACCTTCAAGATCAACTCTATCTTTGGCCCCATTCAGCCTTTTCAGCCATCTCATTCCTCCCCTTTATACACTCTCTAGGCTAGCCAAACTGGCCTTCTTACTATTCAGCACATCCTCCATCCCCAATGTCTGTGCCTTGGCACTGGATAAATAAATTTATGTATAAAATAACTAATTTCATTAAGAAAAAAAGATCTGGGAGGTTTGGCGGATTAGTAGTCCACTGGTTAGATGGAATCTACTCCTCCTTTGATTGTGCCTCTTTGTACACTTGGTTTTCTTCAAGATTTGGCTTGAGTACCACCATCTACAGGTGACCTTTCCATCTACCCACCCCCTTCTAGTGTCTTCCTTGCAGAAGTTTACCTTATATCTGCTTTCTGTGAATGCATATATAAATATATATGTGTGTATATATGTATGTATATATTTACATAGTGAATTCCCCTTTAGAATATAAGCTCCTTGAGGACAGGTACATTTTATTTTATTTTTGTCTTTGTGTTCCCAGCATCCAACATGGTGCCTGGAACATAAATGCTTAATAAATGATTGAGTAATTGATAATATTCCAAATGTACTTTAAGTAGGAAGAGGAAAGCAGGACTAACACTTCCTTTTCTATGGCTCCTTTGTCACTCTTAAATGCAATTTAAAATCACATTGGTTTTTTTGGCTCCTGTAGTGTTGACTCATATTGAACTACCAATCTACTAAGTCTCCCAGATTCTTTTCTCATACATGAAATTTTTTATTTCATATGTAGTTATTTCTCTATGCCTCCCCCATCCTGTACTTACACAATTAATTCCTTGAGTTCAGAGGTGATACTTTAAGCTTATTACTACTAAATTTCATTTTATTTAATGTAGCCCATCATTCTACCTTATTAAATTCTTTTTCGTATTTGTCATCCAATGTATTAGCTACGTGTCTAATCTTCATGTCAACTCGAAATAAGACAAGAATGCCTTCAAAATAATCATTTATAAAATATTAAATGGAAAAGAGCCAAAGATAAATCCTTGGGGTGCTCCCCTAGAGGCCTCTTCCCAAGATGACATCATGCCATTAATCAATGACTATTCTTTGGATCCATTCATTTAGCCAGTTCTGGATTCACACAGCTGCACTGTTATCTAGTCTATACCTTTCCTGCTTGTCCACAAGCCTACAATTAGAAATTTTGTCAAATGTTCTGCTGAAATATCAGTAAATTATATCTACAACATTATCCTCATCTAGTAACATGGTCCAAAATTTTTTTTAAAGTTTGTTTTTTTTTTAAAGGGGAAATGGGGGCAGCTAGGGGGCATAGTGGATAGAGCACCAGCCCTGAAGTCAGGAGGACCTGAGTTCAAATCCAGCCTCATATCAAACACTTGACACTTATTAGCTATGTGACCCTGGGCAAGTCACTGAACCCCAATTGCCCAAAAAACAAAACAAAACAAAAAAAGGGGGAATGAAGTGATTCTGAAATGGCCTATTCTTAATGAATCCATGCTAGCTTTTAATAATCACTGCTTCCCTTTCTCAAAATAGCCCGAAATTTTGCCAAGAATTGACATCAAGCTCACTGGCCTGTAGTTTGGTGATTTCTCCCTTTTTTTAAATGAAAATTTGTTGATGTCATTCAGTCATCTAAGTCATGTCCAACTCTTCATGACCCCATTTGGGATTTCCTTGGCAAAGATACTGGAGTTGTTTGCTGTTTCCTTCTCCAGCTTATTTTACAAATGATCAACTGAGGTAAACAGGGTTAAGTGACTTTTCCAGGGTCACACAGCTAGTAAGTACATCTGAGGCCAGATTTGAACTCAGGAAAATGAGTCCTTCTGACTTCCAATCTGGCACTCTATTCACTGTAATACCTAGCTGCCCATCACTATTTTTTTTCACATCTCTCTTCTTCTCTATAATTTTTTCTTTTTTTCTGAAGTATTTTTATTTTAAAATAAAATTTCTTGATAATTTTTGTACTCATAAGGCCTGAATTTCTTTGTGTATGTCTTCCTCTACCACTCCCAAAAAGCCACCCTATATAAGAATCATAAATGTCACTCAGCAATCATATGCACCAGGTTCTTTAGATCCATGAATATAGTTTGTCCAGGCCTTGTAACTTGAGTTCATTGAGAGCAGTTAAGTGTTCTCATTCTATCTCTTCATTTACCTTAGGTTTTATCTCTGTTTATCATTTTTTATCTTTCCCAGTTCAAAGATCACTCTCCTTAGCAGAGAAAATAGAAGCAAAATTAAAGTTGATTAGTTTTGCCCTTACTCTGAGAAATGGTTCCATCCACTGTTTAATCTATGTTAGATTAACAGAATCTAGTTTCCCAAAGTGATCAGGAAAAAAGGAAAAGAACATACATGTTTGAAAATATTTATAGCAACTCTCTTTGTGGTGACAAAGAATTGGAATTTGTGGGGATGCCCATCAATTGGGAAATGACTTGACAAGCTGTGATATACGATTGTGATGGAATACTACTGCACTGTAACAAATGATGAGCAGGTTGATTTTAGGAAAACATGGAAAGACTTACATAAAATGAGGAAGAATGAAATGAGCAGAACCAAGAGAACATTATATATACTAATAGCAATATTATTCAAAGAGTAACTGTGAATGACTAAGCTATTCTGAGTTATATGAATATTCAAATCAACTACAAAGGACTTATGAAGGAAGATGCTATCCACCTCCAGAGAAAAAAATGATATATGAAAAGTATGTATTGAGTAGTTTCACATATGTAGCTTTGTCAAATGTTGGCCATTTCTAGTGCGGGGTTGGGAGGGAGGGAGAGAAACAGCTTGGAACTCAGATGTAACAAAAATAAAATATTTTTTGAAAAGACAAAAAAAAACCAGAATTTGTTATCCCAACATAGCTTTTAAAAAAATCCTTTTTTGTTGCCCTTTACCTCACTTTTTGAGTTTACTTATAAGGAAACTGAGGTTTAGAGAAATTCAGAAGCTTATTTGTAACCCACAATTAGCATCAGAATTTGGATTCAAATCTAGATCTCCTACACCAAGTCTAGGGTCCTTACTGCTAGAACATACAACCCCTCTCATAAAATCACCACAAGAGCAATAAACTTTCATTTATGTAAGTTATATAAGTCTTTATGATTACAAAAAAGGAAAAATCTTACATATACACATTATTGCATTTAATCCTCACAACAACAGTGTAAGGTAGGTAGTTCAAGAACTATTCTGATTTTACAATATGTGGAAACAAATTCAGTATTAAGCATTTTGCCCAAGGTCATGCCAGGTGATGACGGAGCCAAGGTCTTAGACTCTGAAGGCCATCCAGGCCAACAACATCATCTTACAGATGAAGAACTGAGACACCCATAGATCAAGTGACTTGCACAAGTTTATACAGGTAGTAACAAGAAAAAGAAAAACTTGAACTTATATCATCTTCTGATCCTAAATTCCATTGTTGGGAACTTAGTGCCTAGCATAGTCCTTTGTACACGGTAAGCACTTCATACATTTTTATTACACTGAATTGAATTAAACCACCTTTAACAAATCCTCTATTCTTTCCACTACCTGTTTTGAGATCAAACATATACATTGTGGTGTCCTGAGATATTATCTTTAATAAATACAGGAAAACTGAGATTATCTACTCATTTAATTGTTCTCTTCAAGGTCAACTGGAAAGCATCTCTCCATTGTTATTTATATACCCCATAATTTCAATTTCTCAGAGTTTGTGGTAGCATCACTGAAAGGAAATCGTATACAAGGTATACTAATGGTGTAGGGGATAGAGCACTAGGGCCTGGAGTAAGGAAGGCCTGAGTTCAAATCCAGCTTCAGACACTTACCAGCTGTGTGACCCTGGGCAAGTCATTTAAGCCTGTTTGCCTCAGTTTCCTCATCTGTAAAAATGAACTGGAGAAGGAAATGGTAAAACACTCCAGTAAGTCTGCCAAGAAAATCCCAAAATGGAATTTTGGGGAAGGAATTGGACACAACTGAAATGACTTAATGACAACGAAGTACTATCTAGATATATTTTGCCCCTACATTCTCAAAGATTTGGGACCATTATGTAGCTAGCATTCATAAAGTTCTTTAAGATTTGCAAAGTACTTCACACATATTATTTTATCTTCACAACTGCCCTTGGAGGTAGATGATATCATCATCCCTATAATACATATGAGAAAGCTGAGGGAGGCAGAAGTTAAATGACTTGCCCAGGGTAACACTGCTAGTAAGTATCTAAGACTCAATTTGAACTCAGGTCTTCCTGACTACAGGTGAAGTGCTTTATCAACTGTCCCTCCTACCTGCCTAGTGAATTAAATTCAATATGAGTCAAAAAGTATAATTCAGCCACTCAAAAAGTTAATTTTAGATTGAATTGTTATTAGACTGAATTATTATGTTAGACTTATTATAATTAGACTGAATAATTTAAACTGAATTCTTATTATCATTATTATAGTAATTATAGTAATAATATTGTATAAATATAATATTATAGTAATAATAGCTCATATTTATATAGTGCTTTTCAGTTTATAAAGACTATTACTAACTGGGAAGAACTCCAAGATGATCATTATCAACCCTATTTTATAAATAAAGAAACCAGGGTCACATGGGTCAATTGATTTGCTGGTAGTCATGTAGGAAACAGAAATGAAAAGTGGGGATAGAATCTACAAGTTCTGATTTCCAAATCAATTACCCTTTCCATTCCTTCATGCTCTCTCTCCTATTAATTGAAATATGTAGAACAAGGGAGGTAGTCAGTCAATGGACTACATTTGGAAGGCTGTGTTCAGTTCTGGGTACTATGATTTAGGGAAATATTGATCAGGTAGATTATGTCCAGGGAAGGAAAGTGAGGATAGTAAAAGACCTACAAAGCATGTCATCTAAGGAGTAATTGAACATAGAGAACATAATGCTAAGTTTTCTTCAATTAATTGAAAACCTGTCACGTGAAAGAGGAATTATTAGACTTATTCTGTGTGATTCCAGAAAACAAATGTGTCTTGGAAGCAGATTTTATCTTAATAAAGTGAGAGCTGTCCAAAAGTAAAATGAGATGCCTCAGTAGGTAGTGAGCTCCCCCAACACTAGAATATTCAAAAAGAGGCTGCATCCTTCAGGAGTATCACAGAAAGAATCCCTTGCATTGGGCGGGAGATTAGAGTAGATGATGATTCATTTCCTTTTCCACGCTAAAATTCAATAATTCTATAATATGCTTTTGTGATTCTATTCCTTGTGATCATACAGATCTTGCTGGGTCAGAAATACAACACTTCTGTGGACTGGTGGTCCTTTGGTGTCCTCCTCTATGAGATGCTAATTGGTCAGTCACCTTTCCATGGCCAAGATGAGGAAGAGCTCTTCCATTCTATTCGAATGGACAACCCCTTATACCCAAATTGGCTTCAGAAGGATGCCAAGGATCTTTTAGTAAAGGTAAGACATCAAATCAAAAGAAGAAATCCTTGAGCATTTTTCATGTTTGAGATTAGATTTTTGACTGTTGACCCTTTCATTTTAATACACTCCCCCTTCACATCTCTTCCTACTGGCTTCCTTGACTTAAAGTCCCAACTAAAATCCCATCTTCAACAGGAAGCCTTTCCCAATCCCTCTTAAGTTCTAATGCCTTCTCCCTTTTAATAATTTCCTACTTATCCTGTATAAAGCTTGTTTGTATGTATTTGTTTGTGTGTTGTCTACTACGTTAGATTGTAAGCTTCTTGAGGGCAAGAACTCTCTTTTGCCTCTTTTTGTATCCCCAGTGCTTAGCACAATAGCTGGCACATAGTAGACACTTAATAAATGATTATTGACTAAGATGGAAAGCTCAATTGGAATAAGAAGTTAGAAAGTTACCCTTATTTGAAAAAAAATCAAAAAAACTTTTATTAAGCACCTATTGTATACTAAGTATTATACTAGAAGAAAGGGATGTAAAGATGAAAAATGACAGTCCCTTCCCTTAAATAGTTTATAGTCAAATAAGGAGGATACAGCTGTACATAAATAAGTATTATATGAAAAAAGAGGATGATAAAAGCAAAGGAAAAGTTCAGACAAAGCAACCTAACCAAGGATCATCTATGGCTAGAGGGGCATATCAGGCATGCCATCTCCCATGCACTGACTCTCCCCCATGTCTGGAATGCTCTCCCCTCTCACCCTTTGTAACCTGAAGATTCAACTCAATCTTCTCCAGGACATCTTTCCAGGTACAGCAACTTCCTCGTCCCTTCCCCTGAATTTTGCTTTTATTTACAACAGAAAAGACCTTGCATGTATATAGTCATTTCCATGTTATCTCTTTGTTAGAATGTGAGCTCTTTGGAGGGATTGGAGGGGAGGAGTACAATATCCTCTGGTTTTCTTTGCTTCCCCAGCTCTTAGCACATTGTTGGGCCTGGAGTCAGGAAAACTCATTTTCCTGAGTTCAAATCTGACCTCAGACACTTACTAGCTACCCTGGGCAAGTTACTTAAATCTTGTTTGCCTCATTTTCCTCATCTGTAAAATGAGCTGAAGAAAGAAATGGCAAACCACTCCAGTATCTTTGCCAAGAAAACCCCAAATGGGTCATGAAGAGTCAGACTCAACTGAAAGGATTCAACAACAAAGCAACAAAATGCTTATTGACTGACTGACTAAGCCTTTGTTAGCCTGGAAATAAGAATAGATAAAGTAGAATTATAACCTGGTTTCTTACTCTTTGCATGGTGCCTTGCACTTAATAAATGCCTGAATTGAATTTGTAAATACAAAAATAGCACCAGCCTAAATAATGTTTTTCACCAAGAGTAAAGAAAATACTGTTAGAATTATTGGAAATAAAATTATATCTGCATTGTTTCCTATTTGCAAAACACAGCTCAAAACTTGTCCTGGATGCTTGAAATTCTTTTGGGACTTCACCTCTCTTTGGGAAGTCAAGACACTGGATTTGAGGAATCCTGCATTCTCCTTTCTGCCGAAGTCCCAGATCAAGCTTTAGGGAACCAGGGAACAAACAGTCCATCTCTATGGGTGGTAAATCATAGGCAACACTGAACAAACGAAAGTTCACTGGATTTTAAGCAGAGAAGCTGGATTTAAATCATTTCTCTAATCTAACACTTAGCACATAGTAGGCACTTAATAAATGTTGATTGAGGATGATGACAATATGTGCTACCTGGGTGACTTTGGCTAAAACCATCTTCCTTGCCTTCCATTTCCCCATCTGTATAAGGGGATCAGGCTACCTAGCCTTTAAGATCCCTACGACAAATTTGGAGAACAGAACCAAATCTATTCCTAAATGAATAATTAGGTCTTTTTTTAAAGAGCCTGAAAATACTATAAACCAAAATTCAAGGACAGTGTATTATTTAAAAAAAAAAAAACAATTTTTTTTTTCACTCAGAAGACCTGAATGTGAGTCTCAGATTCACCATAATTTAACCTCTCTGCGTCTCGGCTTCTTCCTCTACAAAATAAGCATGATAATACTTGCGATATCCAGCCCCTGGGGTTATTGTGAAGATCAAATCAAATCAGATAATGTATATAAAGTTTTGTAGCTATAAACACTATGGTAATGAGCTGTTATTGTTACTATTAACTGATAAAACAGCAAAATTCCAGTCACATAAAATAAGCTACCAGAATGTGAAAGGCGAGTAGTCCTTTTTTTTGCATTGAAATACATAGACATTAATCCAAGCCCTGTTTTCAGCCCAGTTTATACATGGTTCCCTGGGTGATAGTGAGAAAGAGCCAACCCAGCATGAGCCCTGGGCACCAGCAAATGAAAAGAGGCTTACAAAAGGAATAGCCTACCTAAGACACAGATGCTGTCCGAGGTTCCTTCCAGCTCTGAATCTATGATCCAATGGACTTTGAGCAGGAAATCCCCATCCCAATCACTTCAAGGGAAGGACAAGCTGGGATCCATCCCCTTTTGACGCATTGTGAGGAACCAGTTCCAATAGAACTTAGAAAACACAAAGAGATAGAATTCATTTCCCCTAAAATCCGTGCATTCCCAAGATTCAAAGAGCACAAGATGGGGTGTCGGGAGAAAATGAAGTCTTGCCCCAATTCCATAATTAGCTCCTTCTTTATATGACCTTAGGTGATTAACTTGACATCTTAAATGCTTTGTTTCCCATCCGGTAAAAGGAGAGAACTAAACTAAATGACTTCTACCAACAACCTTTATAATGTTCTGCTGTAATGAATCATTTGATGACTCACTGGGCTCTCAGCAGCAATGGAGAAAGAATTCTGGGCTAGGGTTAAGACAATCTGGGCTCCAGTCCCACCTCTGCCACAAATTAGCTAGATATCTTTGGGCACATAGCTGGGCCTGTCTCGTTATTTGTAAAATAAGAGGGTGGGATTAGATAACTCCAAGCTTCCTTCCATGTCTAATATCATATAACTATAAACAGAAAACACAAAGGAATAGCACGGTTCCTTGGAAAAAGCAGTGACTCTGGGAGTAGTTAGGTGGCACGGTGGAGAGAGCACTTGGCCTAGAGTAAGGAAGACCTGAGTTCAAACCTGGCCTGAGACACGTAAGAGATGTGTGATCCTGAGCGAGTCACTTAATCCTCTTTGCCTCAGTTTCCTCATCTGTAAAATAAGCTGGAGAAGGAAATGGCAAACCACTTCAGTATCTCTTCCAAGAAAACCCCAAAGTGGGTCAAGAAGAGTTGGACATAACTGAAACAACTCAACAACAATGCTGTAGTCAAAGGACGTGGGTCCAAATCCTGATTCTGATGAATGCTACCTGTGTGCCTAAAGACAAGTCCTTTAACATCCCTAGGCCTCAGTGGCCTCATCCCTAAATCTCTTCCAGCTCTATCTTACAAGTCCTCAAAGACCACCCTTGTCTGAACTATACCTGAATAAGAATCCTCTCTTGTTGAGAGGAGAAGAGAGGAAGGAAGGAAGGAAGGAAGGAAGGAAGGAAGGAAGGAAGGAAGGAAAAAAAGAAAAAGAAAGAAAGGTGCCTGATAGACCATGAAAACTCCTTAAATGTGCCAAAGGGATGTGAGTAGCTGATGACAGGTGGAATTAATCAGTGACCACGTCCCAAAAAAGTTAATTTTGAGTATAATTTTAAGAGAGAAGAAATCTTTTGCAGAAGAAAAAGTTCACATCAGGTCATAACAATGTCATTTCCAGAGGCAGAAACAAGCATGAAATCTGAAGAGTACAGAAAATAGATTATTTGGCCTAGGGTAGAGCATCTCTTTAAAGGACTAAAATAAATCGATTGAGGATATTAATTGGTGGAGGAGCATGAAACTCCAGCTGAGATGTTTGTTTTCATTAAGTTCTACTCTAGTTGATGAGGATTTCATGACCTTTCTCTAGGCATCGTTGGGACATGTTGTCCTAGTCACAGATTCCAGCAACTTTAACCTCAAATATCATTACTCACTGTACGCTGTTATGGACCATTGTATTGTCCCATAATCCAACCTCTGCCTTCCACTTACTAGGTGACTTTAAACAATTAACCTCGTATCTTTGTGCCTCTGTTTCTGCCTTCATTAAATGAATTTGGACAAATTCACTGGGTAGGAGAGAAAGGATATATTCAGAAATGAGGCTGATGTAAAAAACAAAAATTTCTATAAAAATAAGATTTTTTTTAAAAAAAGTGATGAGTTTGAATCCCAATTCAGTCACATATTAACTATATGTTGCTGTTCAGTAGATTCATTCATGTTTGATCTTCAAGACCCCTTTTTTGAGGGTTTTCTTGGCAAAGATACTGGAGTGGTTTGCCATTTCCTTCTCCAGCTCATTTCACAGATGAGGAAACTGAGGCAAATGGGGTTAAGTGACTTGCCCAGGGCCACACAGTAAGTAAGTGTCTGAGGACAGATTTGAACTCATGTAGATGAGTCAAGGTGGGGAACCTGTGGCCTCAAAGCTACATGTGGCCCTCTAGGTCCTTGGGTGTGGCCTTTTGACTGAGCCTAAGTTTTACAGAATGAATCCTTTTATTAAGGGGATTTGTTCTGTGAAATTTGGATTCAGCCAAAGGGCCACACCCAAGGACCTAGAGGGCCACATGTGGCCTTAAGGCCGCAGGTTCCCCACGCCTGGTCTACTGTTCTGTCCAGCTGCCCATATATTAGCTATATAACCATAGGCAAATCATTTGACTCCTCTGAGCCTCAGTTTTCTCATCTGTAAAATAAGGACATTAGAAAAGATGATGTCTAAGGCCCTTTCCAATAACAATAATTATTCTATATTGCATATACATATAATAAAATATATATTAGAAAATAATATGTTAATATATTATGAAATTATTCATATATGAGCATATATAATTATTAGTGTTACTTGCACACATATAGCACTTTAAAGCTTAAAAACCATTTTCCTCACCATCCCTTGAGCTAGGTAATATAAGTATTATCTTTATTTTACATATTTGGAAACTGAGGCTCAATGACATGCCCAAGAACATGCAAAAAAATCTGAACCCAAGTCTACTGATTCTATTCCAATACTCTCTCTTCAACATTCTATTTTTCCTGATTCCATGTATCCTATAGGAAAGGTAAAACCTAACAATGTAAAATTTTCCAAGTATTGGGTCTTCTAGAAATGCTGAGTAAGGCAGAATTTTCCCCAAAGGAAACAGCATCGGATAACATCCATACCAGAATTCTACATCTTTCAGCATTCATAAAGCATTAATTGACATTGCATAGTGAAGATGGACAGCTAGGAGGCACAGTGGTCAGGCATAGGGTTACAAAAACCTAAGTTCAAATCTAGTTGTATGACCCTGAGTAAGTCACTTAATCCAGTTTGCCTCAGTTTCCTCATTTGTAAAATGAGCTGGAGAAGGAAATGGCAAACCACTCCCATATCTTTGCCAAGAGCACTCCAAATGGGGTCATGAAGAGTCGGACACAACTGAAATGACTGGACAACTTATTCAATATATAGTGTCCCATCTATTTGTTTGGAAAAGGATGGAAATCAAAAGCCTCAGAACAAAAACATCTTTTTATAGAAACATCTTTTTTTTTCATCTCTTACAAAAGAGCTACTCCTGAGAAGGGGTGAAAGATAGAGGAGAAAATTTCTCAGGCACTCATATGTCACCAGCTGACAAGTGCTGAGCACAGGTGGCAGACCTCAATAGCCTTGAGCTGATTCCCCCCCTGGACAGCCAGATAAATTTAACAAAGCCCAAACTGCATGCTGGCTGTTTATGTAAGACGCCTACTATTTCCTATAAATGTAAACCACCCTTCTTGACAGCCTTTATGGACAAAGGCAAGTCCTTCTTCAGGAGAATTTATTTCACCAGCACAGCTCCCTGCCCCAGATCCGCTGATTCCAACCTACGAGTGAAATCTCCTGCCAAATCCAGGACCCCAGGGCACTCTGACTTGCTATAGGGAGGACAGCAATTTACTCTGCTGTGTAGAACTGGAAAGAAGATTGGGCATGGAAATCAGCGTCTCAGAGTGCCCCTCTGCTTATAAATTTTATTTTTTTATTTTTCCTAGAAGATAAAGAAATCCAGGAATAAATATATTCAGCTCACAAGGCAATTTTTCATTGTACAGAATGGATTCTGAGTATAAATTCAACATGTTGAGAAGCTGTATAATATATAGTTGAAAGCAAAATGAATTTGGAGTCAAGAAGACTTGAGTTCATTTCTCAGCATAATACCTAACTTCATCTATCCAAACCTCAGTTTCTGAGTCTGTTAAATGGAGATAATAATACTTCCATTATCTTTCCTCACAGGGTTGATATGAGGAAGGTACCTTTTAAAACTTAGAGAATGAAAGAGGCAGTATGTATAGTAGATGGAGAGTTGGCCTCATAGACAGGAACACCTTGGTTCAATGCCTGCCTCTCGTATATACAGTGTGGCACGGTGTAATTTTCTAAGGGAATTCTCCAGGATTGTAAGCTGAAGAGCAGGTGCTTATCTATGGTGCCAAATGAAGCTTTTTAAACCAAGAGTTCCCTACACCTCTCTTTGACTCTATAAAATAGAATTTTATAGAGTTCTCTATATAAAATGGAATTCAACCAGATTATTCCTAAGGTCCCAACCAGCTCTGAATCCTATGATCATAAGATTCACGTTTGTTCTTGAGTCACTAGCAAAACATAAGGATCAAAAAGAAAAAATAATTTAAATGTAATAATTAAAAAATAATTTAAAAAATAATTTTTAAAAGGGAAAGACAAGGGAGGATAGAAGGCTACACAAGACAGAAAACAATAAAGTATAGGTTGATTAAAAGAGGATTTAAAAAAAATTAAGGGGAGAGATGCCCTGGAGGGGTACCTACCTATCAGCACTCCTCCCCACCCCAGAGAAAGAAAAATCTGGATAGGAAAGAGAGCTTACTGGCATCCAGAGGAACAGAGACAGACACAAAGCACCATGGAGACTGAGACTGAAGGCCCAACCCCTGATGAACATCAATCCACAGCACTGGACTGTCAAGGGTCTGCCTTGCCACCCTGTTCCAAGAAAATAGACATTGAATGAGCTAGGGGAGGTATAGGGAGGTGCCCCTTTTAGAATATAAGCCTACTGATGCCAGGGATCATGCTTCCTATTTCAAAGGACAACTTAAAACTAGGTTCCAAAGAAGTTTCGCCCACTGACTCACATTAGCTGCTCTTTTAGGAATTTGAATAAAAATTTACAATAAGCCATGGACCTAGTTTTGAATTTGTTAAATTGGAATATGTTTAAATATCTCATCAAGACACTTTTTTAGAATGGTAAGTTACCTTTAACCATTGGGTTAGAGCTTAAAACATGGTTAAAATTGTAAGCAGCATAGAACTTTCCAAATCCAAAATCAGAACCCAGTAGAAATGAAGGAATAAATGGAGGGAGTCAGGGACCAAAAAAAAGGTTATTTACCAAGTTTTCCAATTCATGAGTTCCCCCAGAATAGATCATCCCCCCCCAAACAATGGATCCAAGTAATAAAACCACAGTCTACCTCTCTTTCCAGGCCTATATTCTTTACACTTCATTGGTGTTACCCAAAATGGAACCCAAAGCCCCCATGCTAGTTGGAAGGAGTAAAGGATACTCAGTGAAAAAGTGGAAGACGAATCAAAGAAAGGGCTGGGTTGTTACCAAAACTATGTTGTAGGAAGGGTTTTCTGAGTACAATTGACTCTCCTCTCCAGCAAGTTAACTGTCAAGATATTTGAAAAACTGGAAAAAGGAACATTATAGTATGTGTGAAGGAGGATGGAAACTGAATTTTACTCAATAAAACAGACAATTTACTGAAGGAGAAAGATTTGTTCACAATGAGAAAGTAGGGAAGTTTCTGGTTCAGCTTAAACAAGCAAATCTATGACATTTATGTATTAAGGATATAATTCTTAATATAACCCTCAAAATAAAGAGACATAGTGGCACAGCAGATATAGGGCTGGCCTTGGAATCATGAAGATCTGGGTTCAAGTCCTGCCTTTGACACCCACTAGCTGTGTGACCATGGGTTTAACCCTTTAGTGTCCCAGTTGACTCTCAAAGACCTTAGGTTGTAGATCTGCCTCAGTGGAAGGGCCAGATCCAACCCAAAATAATAACAACCAAGCTTCCCAGCAAATAAAATGATTAGCTCTCCTGGTGCCAGCTACTGCTTTGCCCAAAAGGAAAGAAAGCCACTCTGAACTGATCTCTGGCACAGAACCAGGGTGAAAAAAAGGGAGCCACTGCATCTGAGTACTCCTTTACCTCCTGGGAAGTCAAGTCAATAGCATTTATTAAGCACCTACTATATACCAAGCCATGTGCTAAGCAGTGGGGATACAAAGAGAGGTAAAAGCTAGTCCCTGCTCTCAAGGAGCTTACACTCTAATGGAGGAAGAAACATGCAAACATCTGTGGACAAATAAGACAAATACAGGATGAGACAGCCAAAGGAGAGAAGGTGCATTTCTTGCATTGTCTACTCTACGTCCCTTTCGCTCTTTCTGGTCTATTCAGGTGATTTGTAATTACCTTCCTTTTGCTGAATTGAATTACTATATAGCTTGTTCCTTGGCTTCTCCTGAGGCTTGGAAGGAAAAGTCATGACTTCTTCACGTGAAGCAATATCTTAGGGTCATTGTGGATGCTATTCCTTTCTAAAACAACTCATTGGATTTGAATCAAAAAGGTCCTGCCCTATTGGCAACAGAAAGTTGTCTTCTCAATCCAGTCCCATGACCTATTACTGCCCCCCTCAAAGGGGCAGGTAGGGAGCATGCCTATAATGAGATTTCAACCGGCAATGACAATATTGCCAAGATAGCTAAGTATGCTGACTTCTAATAAGAGAAAAGAAAAGAAAAATCTTAATAAAGATGAAGAGGAGAAAATAAACACCTTCATCATCATAGGTCTTAAGATTTTGAAAATGCTTTATAAAAATTATCTCATTTCATCCTCACAACAATCCTGGAAGATAGGCACTATTCTCATCTCCATTTCACAGATGAGGAAATTGAGGCAGATAGAGGTTAAGTAACTTGTCCAAAGTCATACAGCTAGTAAGTGTCTGAGGCGAGATTTGGACTCAGATCTTCTGGACTCCAGGTACAGCACCCTATCCACTGTACCATCTTCTACCTTAAAGGTAAAACAGTATTAGATGGGGACTCACCAATCACGAAATATTTATGTAAGTTTTTTTTCTACTAAATTCAAGGAATCATGCTAAGTATTGAAGGTAAAATAAAGAGGTACAAGATGTGGTTCCTGCCTTCAAGGACCATCTAATTG
Organism: Vombatus ursinus; assembly: GCF_900497805.2. Lineage (NCBI taxonomy): Eukaryota > Metazoa > Chordata > Mammalia > Diprotodontia > Vombatidae > Vombatus > Vombatus ursinus. Next base: position 37,599,983 of record NW_020954608.1, read on the forward strand.
AAGAAATAGGATGTAGGCATTAGATAGATGGATATGGAGTTTTCTCTTATCTGTATCTTATGCCTAGTGTTACCTAAGGCATGCCTGCTTCTTAAATGCATAAGCCAATGTTTACTGTTATCATCTGACAGAATATAAATTCCTTAAGGGCAGGAACTATTTGGTTTTCATTTTTTTTTTAATCTTTGCATCCTCAGCTCCTAGCACAATGACTTACATGTAGTAGGTGCTTCATAAATATTTATTGGGTTGCATTGAATAAGATAACTAATAATATGATGCAGCATGCAGTGAAGCAAATGAGTAGTATAGGAAATAAGGACTGTAGGAGATCAGATGAGGAAGAGATGACTGTAGGCTCAGACAGTCCAGGGAAGATGCACAGGAGAAGTGTGACCAGAACTGGGCCATAAAAAATGAGTAAGATTTGGAATGGAGGGCTGCCTAGGAAGAGAAAATGGAATTAATAAAATGCAGATGCAAGAATATGCATGACATATGGTATACAGTGAATATACTGATGTGACAGGAGCAAAAAGTTCACCCAGGGGAGTAAAGAATAGCACAGGGTAACACTGCACAGGTATATTAGGAAAGCCTTGAATACCAAGTTAAGGAATTAGAAAATAATAGAATAAAGAATAACAGCATGTTAAAACTGGAAGGAGACTTAGAAATTATTTTTTTTTATTTTTAGGCAATTAAGGTTAAATGACTTGCCCAGGGTCACACAGCTAGTAAGTGTCAGGTGTTTGGTCTGAGGCTGGATTTGAACTCAGGTCCTCCTGACTTCAGGGCTGGTGCTCTATCCTCTGTGCCACCTAGCTGTCCCTAGAAATTATTTTATAAATGAGGAAACTAAGCTTCTGTGAAGTCACATAGCTAATTAGGACAAATCTGAGACTACGCAGCACTTGTGACTGGACTTTATTCTCCAGGATAGGAAAGCTATTGAAGATTTGAGGATAAACCAAACTGAAAAGTGCAGAGTAGATTAGGGAGAAAGGCTAAGGTACAAGAAGTTAAAAGAAGATCTAGAATTTAAGTGCCAAAAGGGGATCAGTCTCTGATTACTTTCTTACTCATGTTCCTACCAATTATCCATCATCCCTGTCTTAAAAAAAAAACATAATCTTTATAAACAATTGAGAATAACTATAGGAATAATTTTTAAAATCCTCATTTAAGACTGTCAGATAATAAACCCAGACACCCAGGAGACCTGTTATTTTTCTAGGTCCTGTGTTTAGACTTTATTCTTCCTTAAGATCCTAGACATGTTTTATTTAAATTTGAAGTTTTTCAGTTTCTTTTCTGTCCTTTCCAATGTTGGCTTTAATACCCTGGGGAAAATCAAATAGATAAAAGACAATGGGAAAAGAGGGAATATATACGTAGCCCCTAGGAAATTATCAAAAAGAACTTTTGAGTTATGTTTCTCATATAGGCAGGTTTGCAAGCAAGAGCCGTAGTAACTAGGAGGGCCAGTATGCCATATGAAGTTCATTTTTAACCTGCACTACACCAAGAATATTTGAAAAACTTTAAGTGGATATTTTCCAGAATGCTGAAATTGTATCCACGTGATGCCCATATTAAAAAAAAAGAAAAAAGAAATTTAGTTAATAAATTTTTAAAAATCCAGCTTTGCAAAGAACTCAGTTCAATGCAACAAGCATATCCAATATACCAGGCACTGTGTGAGGTACTGGAGATAGAAAGATACAAACGAAACAATTCCTGTCGTCAAGAATCCTCTGCTCTAACAAGGGAACTATGCCACATTCAATGAAGTATGGCAAAAGGATGGATATATTAAGACCAAATGAGAAATCCCGACAAACTGCTCTAGAGAAATTTGGAGAGGGAAAGATAATTTTCAACTGGGAACAGAGGGAAAACAAAGAAGAAAAAGAAGGATTTTAAAGGCAAGAGCTGTGGAGGGAATATGTTTCAGGCATGTGAGATGGTCTATGCCAAGGATTCTGAACCTTTTTTGTGTCCTGGACCCCTCTGACAGTCTGGTGAAGCCTAGGGAGCCTTTGTCAGAATCATGTTTTTAAATGCGTAAAATAAAATCCAAAGAATTACAAAGGAAGCCAATTACACTGAATTAAAGAAGTAATTTTCCCCACCCACATCCACAGTCCCCCTAAAATCATGGAGCCCTGGCCAATGTGAATGCCCAGAGGCAGCAGAATGTAAGAGAAAAAAGCTGGGAACAGCTGATAATTGTTAAATTGGCCTAAAATGTTGAGTGCATGAAAGGGAATATTGTGAAATGAGTCAGGAAACGTAAACCAGAACCAAATTGTAGAAGGCCTTTAAATATCAGGCCAGTGACTTTGTATTTTATCTAAGAGGGACTCTCTGAAGTTTTTTGAGTAAGAAAGTAACATAATCATATCTGTTAAATTAGTAAGATTAGGATTATCGATTTGAAGTTCAAAGAGACCTTCAAGATTATATAATCCAATCTCCCCACTTTACAGATGAGCAAAGTGAGGCCCAGAGAGGTTAAGTCAATTGCTCAAGGTCACACAGCTGGGACTTCAACCCAAGTCCTATGGGTTCAAGAGTCACTGCTTTTTTTTTTTTTTTAAACCACATAATGACACAATACTTTCTATTTGATAGCTGGAGGAAATAAATGCTCCACAGTTTGCCCACGTTTGGTTATATTATTCCCTATGCCTAGAATACCTATTGAACTGAATTTAATGATTCATCTTTGGTGGTCAGGAGAGGAGGTGTGATTTAGGCTGGGCCTTAAGGAATGGATAAGGTTTTATAGATGAATGGAAGAGTAACATTCCAAATGAAGCAAAGAGCATAGGCAAAGACATAGAAGCAGGAATGCACAAATCATATTCAGGGGACTGGGAAGAATGGAAGGTAAGATTGGAAAGGTAGATTGAGTATAGCCTGTGAAGGTCTTTGAATGCCACACTTGGGAGTTGGTACTTGATTCTCTAGGCCAGAAATTCTTAACCTGAGGTCTATGAACTTTTTGTTTTGTTTTTGTTTTTGTTTTTTAGAGAGGCAATCAGGGTTAACTGACTTGCCTAGGGTCACACAGCTAGGGAGTATCATGTGTCTGAGACCAGATTTGAACTCAGGTCCTCCTAACTACAGGGCCAGTGCTCTATCCCCCCCCGTGCCACCTAGCTGCCCCAGTATGAACTTTTTTTTTTAATGTTTTGATATCTGTTGTTAATATAATTGGTTTCCTTTGTAATCCTATGTATTTTATGTAATATATTTTAATTATATTTACATATTATATGTATTAAATATGTCATATTTAACATGTTTATAAAATACATTTCAAATGTTATTCTGAGTAGGGGTCAATAGGCTTCACCAGAATGCTGATGGTTGGGGGACGGGGGGGAAGGATCCACAACACACAACAAGATTAAGTATTTCTATTCTTCTATTCTAGGCAGCTGGGAGCCACTGAAGGTTTCTGAGCAGTAGAGTTATATGAGAAAAGCTATGTTTTAATATTAAGATTAATCTTTTGGTACAGAGGGTGGAATAAGAAAAAGTTCACTTTTAAGAAGAACAATGAAATCAGTTATAAGAATATTACATTATTCCAAGCATGAATTGATAATGGGGTCAAAAAAGTGACAGTAAACATGGAAAAATAAGAAACAAATACAAGAAAAAATTACAAAGAATGAACAGGACTAGGTGAGGTGTACAAGCAAAAAGAATGAGTGAAAGATGGCTGAGATCTTAAGTTTGGATAGCTAGAAGAATAACTAATAAAAATAAGGAAGTCAGAGGACACAGATGACAAAGTCGGTTTTAGACATGTTGACCTTGAGGCAATGGCAGCGAGTTCAAGTAGACATGCCCAGAGAGTGACCTTGTCTCAGCACATGCTGGAGACTGTATTTTGCAGTTGAAAGGGCACTGGATTTGGAGTCAAGAATCAGGTTAAAATCACAGCTCTTCCATTTACTACGTGTGTGGCCTTGGGCTAGTCATTTCCCATTTTCTCATCTGTAAAATGATGGGGGTTTATCTACATGAACTCTAAGGTTCATGAACTCTAGCTCTAAACCTGTGAGTCTATGGTCCTATTTCTGTTCCACATACTCTTTGCTTGGGTCAAACTGAACTATTGGTCATCTTCCATACATATGCCACACTTCCCTAACTCCACGCCTTAGCTCATGCTGTCCCCTATGCCTAGAACAGGGGTAGGGAAACTGTAGCCTGCCATAGGTTCCCCATCCCTGTTCTAGAATGTCATCCTTCCTCTCTCCCCACATCTCTACACAATTCCTACACATCCTTTAAAGCTAAACTCAACTGTCACCACCTTCAGGAAGCTTTCCCTTCTTTCCTCCTTGGATCTCACATAACACTTTGTAACTCTTAACACGCTCTTGTTTTATACTAGAGTTATTTATATATTTATATATTTATGCATGTCATCTCTTCCCTACTGCCCTCTAAGCTCTATCAGGACAGGAAGGGCAGCAATTTCCCATCACTCTCAGTGTCCAACAATGCATTCTGCTCACAGAACAGTATTTAAAAATATCTGTGAGGGTGTTTTTTTTTTAGATTTGGTTTGGTTTGGGGATTTTTTTGGGAGGGAGGGGTGGGGACGATTGTTGTTTTCTTGGTGTAGGGGCTAGACCAGTGATTTCATTGGTAATAAATGAATGTTTCCAATGAGGACACTCCTTCTGTCAGTACAGATCAGCACCTGCTCTGCAACTTACAGACTTAGAGAATTATCTGAAATAGTGAGAAAATAAGTGATTTGCACAGCGTCATACAGACAGTATGCATCAGAGGCAGAAATTGAACCCAGATCTTCATGATTGAGAGTGGCTCTTTATCTGCTATGTGCATTACCTTTTCTTTCTTTTCTTTTCTTTTTTCTTTCCTTTTCTTTCTTTCTGTTTTTTGGTTTTTTGGTTTTTTTTTTTTTTGAGGCAATCAGGGTTAAATGACTTGCCCCTGGGTCACACAGCTCGTGTCTGAGGCTAGATTTGAACTCAGGTCGATTTAACTCCAGGGCCAATGGCTCTATCCACTGCATCCCCTAGCTGCCCCCCACATTACCTTTCAAACATTTGTTAAATTGAATTAAATTGTATTTTATACCCATGAAGAACTTAATAATTATCTCCATTATTTGCTTTTCTCATTACGGTCTGAGTGGCCAAACTGATATCAAGTGTTCTGTTTTCTAAGAACAAACCAAGGCCAAGTGAGGATGGATAACAGTGATACGGTGGCAGAGAGAGAATTTACTCTCACGAGATCTCCAACTTCAAAGTCAGCCTCCTGAGCTCTAAATATATCTCAGGATTTGTGAATCTACAATGTTACTAGTGCAAAGAAGGGAAACACTTGCCAAACGAGAAATAAACTAACTCTCTTTATACAACTTCCCAGCTTTTTGTGAGAGAACCTGAACGAAGACTGGGGATAAAGGGGGACATCCGTCAGCATGCCTTCTTCAAGGAGATCAACTGGGAGGAACTTGAAAGAAAGGAGATTGAGCCGCCATTCAAACCAAAAGTGGTAAGAACTTAACACCCTTTTTATATTTCCCCATTTTCCTACAGTTTGATTGATAAAACCTTTACAGCGCACCATTGAAAATCATACCCCCACTCTTCCTAACCCTACCTAATTTTAGTAGTATTTAGTAGTGGTATCATTACTGGGTTCCAAAACGGTGGTAGAAACAAAATAGTGAAAGCATCTGTCACTGGGACACTGAGAGGGCTAATTCACATCAGCTAATGTTTCATCCACACACAGTGCATGACCATGAACATGACATGAACTGAATAGTGCGTGCTTACCTTGGGCTATACATACTGATTCAAAATATGACTATAGGGCAGCAAAATGAGTTTGTCTTATGGGGTCAATCTCAATATTCTATACTCATAGCGTGTATTACCCAAAGTTACTACTCTGCTTCTCATCTTGTACCAAGAATCTGTGGTCAATTTTCTTTCTACTTACATATCAATTTTCTTAGAGTTAGCCTACATCAAATAAGTAGACTTTGTGTTTGCAAATAACAACTCTGCCTTAATTGACTTCAGAACTCGTTAGGTGAAATAATATGAAAGGGAGGATTTATCCATTCAGTGAATAAACATTTGTTAAGTGCAGGTCTCTGTGCTAAATATTGGGAATATAAAGATAAATTGGAAGAGTTTCTGCCTTCAGAGAACTTACATTCTACTCAGTGAAATAGCACATAGACAGATGAATACAAAGTAATTTCAAAGGTAGGACACTAACTATGGTGGAGGATCATAAGGTGTAAAGTGTTGGACTAAACCAGGGGTGGGGAAACGTGTGGCCTTGAAGCCATATGGAGTCAATCAAATTTGGATTCAGTCAAAAGGTCGCCCTTAAGGATCTAGAAGGCCACAGGTTCCCCACCCATGGCTAAACTGGGCCTTCCAATGACCTAGGGATTCAAGGAAGTGAAATGTAGGAGGGAGTGTACTCTAACATGGGGAATGGTTTGTGCAAAGATCCATAGAAGGGCAAAGGAATTTTAAATGTGGGAATTAAGTAGGTCATTTTGGTTAAAACACAGTGGAATGTGTAAAGGGAAGTAATATGAGATCAGCAATGGAAATATAGGTTGGAGGCAGACTGTGAAGGGCTTAAAATATCAGGCATAGGAGTTTGTATTTTATCTTAGAGGCTGCAGGAAGCCAGTGAAGCTTCTTGAGCGAGAGGGTGCCATGGTCAGACCTGTGCTTTAGGAAGATGGACCGGAGGAGAGAGTGGCTGGAGGCAGGGAGATCAAAGACAGCTATCACTAGAATCTAGCTGAGAGAAGATAAGAGCCTGAACAATAATAGTGATTCTATGAGCAGAGAGAAAGGGAATAGGTACAAAAGATATTGAGGAGATAGATGAAAAGAGATTGAGCCATCATTCAGACCAAAAGTGGTAAGGACTTAACACCTCTTTTTATACTTCCCCATTCTCCAACAATTTGATAAAACCTCTATATAGCCCCATGTAAAATCATGACCGACCATCCCCATCCCTACATAATTTCACCTCATTGTAGCATTACTGGGTTCCAAAATGTTGATGGAAATAATCTAGTAGAAGTTATAATTGGAATTGTTTTTAACCTGGAACAAACAACACAGGCCATACCCTAGGTAAGTATCATGAAAGGTACCCTCAGTTTAGGAGATAGGGGGATAAGGAGCAGGGATGAGACAGCTCATTCTGCCCCACCTCCGAAGGAAGAGGACCATTAGTTAGTTTTCTGTTTCAACAGAAACCAACCTTAGCACCTCATTGTAAAGCATAATGAGTTGTTTATTCAAGCAAGGCATCCAAGAAGCTTTATTATGAGAGGATGAAGTGGTACGCAGATATATGCTTTTGAGGATCAGGCCAACCCCCTTCCAAAGAAAATCTCTCAGAATATTATACTGATGCTAGAAGGAGCTTAGGTATCATCTAATCCAGCTCCTTGATTTTACAAAAGAGGAAACTAAGAGCCCACAAGAGAGAACTGAAGATTGTAATTTTATAGTTGGCTTTTAAGCCATGTATCAGTAATCGTGGTGTGAAACTAGATTGGTCAGATCATCCATGTCTGTGGGGCATATCAGTAGTAACAGATTTCAGAAGAGGTTAACAAGGATAACATGTTAAGCCATATTTCTGTTTATAAATTAAGTAATATAAAAGAATAACCTATTATAGGACAGGAAGGAAGACCTAAAATACATAAAGTTCACTAGAAAAATTAAAAGCAAAGCTAAACAAAATTGGTGGCCTTCTTGCTAGATTTGCTAAATTTGTCAAAGGTTTAACTGATAGTTAAGGCATTCTTTACCTTAGCATTTGTAAATATTCTCTCTGAAGTTGAGGGATAGTAAAAAGTTTAAAAAAAAAAAAGTAGGATTCTTCAGGGGATAAATTTCTTTACCCCAAGGCCAATCCATAAAAATCTGTAAAAAATAGTGCTCAAAACAAATAAGCACATTAGAGAAAATTCACTGGAGAAAACCTGGGGTTACAGAAGTGGATAAAACTAGATCTAAATGGCTGAGACCCATTAGACTGAATCGCCCAGTTTCCAAGCAGTTCAGGCTTCCAGGTTAAAGTCCTTAAATGATCACAGCATGGATGGAGATATTAAAGCTGGCCAATTAGTTTATGTGTGTATTTTTCTTATATGATGAGCTCATCTTAGATTGAAAATGTCACCTAATTCTTTTAATTTTATTCATTCTTTTTTGGTTTCTGAATTTTCTCCATAGTAGGGGGAGACAATTTCATATTGCTAGCTTGATTACCACTCAGACAGACCTTGAATAATATAGGGAATGTGGGGGGAGGCAGAGAGGAAAAAAAGGGGGTTTCAGTGTTTTTCCTCATGTCCTATTCATTTTGGAGGCAGGAGGAAACAGAATGGAAAGGCCCCCTGGATCCTGGTAATCCCTGTCATTCCTTTATAACGAAACATGATTCAGAATGCTCTGGACCATAACAAATGTCAAGTTAAGATATCATGTCTATCATTGAGATAATATATGTAAAGTACTTTGCAAACCTTTACTTTGCACTGTATTTAATTATTATTATTGTCATCATCATCATCATCATCATAGATCAATTGATTTCTCAGGAAGGTAGATGCTGTCAAAGTCAATCTATTCATTGTCAGAGCCAATGACTGTTAAGGTCCAAGTACACCTTGTTCACCATGTCAGAATAGTGGTAATCCAAGTATAACTCCTCTCTCAATACTGTTCCTTGGGGGTACCCCTTTGAAGGCATTCAGTAGGCTTATCCCTTGTAGTACTCATATTCAAAATATGACATACCTATAGTTTGGTCTTTTGTCACAACTTAGGAATTTAATTGTGGCATTTAGCAATACAACCAACAGTGAGTATCCAATCAAAAGTTATGTTATTCATCTTATCCTATATCTCCTATATCTCAAGATGTAAAAGATGAATTCCTATACAGGTCAACCAGAATTATTCAGCATACAAATAAAGGTTTTGAACCAGATATTGGCAGCCTCAGGCTGATTTCAGGAAATTCAGTCATCCTTCAACTCCTCAAGCAGCTTGCTTAGGGTAACAATAGAAGGTAAAGAGGGTGTCACTATTTTTTCTTAGAGCCAGTTAGGTGGTGTAATGGTCCTGGAGTCAAGAAGGCCTGAATTCAAATCCAGCCTTAGATACTTACTAAGCAAGTCCCTTAAATGCTGTCTGCCTCAATTTTCTCAACTGTAAAATGGGGATTATACTAGCACTTCCCCCACCCTCCCCACCCCAGCCCAGTGTTGTCATGAGGATCAAATGAGATAATATTTGTAAAGTGTTTAGCACAGTGCCTGGCACCAAGGTGGTACTTAATAAATACTTGTTGCCTTTCTTCTATTCCCCAATACCATGTAAGATTTTAACCTTTTGGTTAACCTTTGGTTTAACCTTTGAGGCTTGCCTTCTAATATATCTGCTATTAAATAATAACACTGCAGAGGTTCATAGGATTGTAGATTTAGAGCTGGGAAGGACGTTAGAGGTCAGCCAGCCCCATCCCTTCAGCAAGGCCTAATGAGATGAGGTAATTTTCCCAGAGTCACTCAGCTAGTAAAGGATAGAGCTGTGATCTGAATTTTGATACCCTGGGTCCCAATTCAGAACTCTTCCCATTTTCCCACACGACAGTGTTGAGCAAGAAACAATGGAATTTATGGTATTCAAAGAGTGCTCCCTGTGGCCCACAGATCTAAGAGTGATGGTTTTGGGGTGTGACCCTGCTGAGAGAGTGCTCCTCAGCTTTAATATAAAAATGGTTCAGCATCAGAACTTTAGTCAAAGTCTGAATGAAATTGAAAGGGGGTAGGAGGAGGAATTTCAAACAAAAGACATTTTGTATTCCCAAGGGCAGAGTAGCTAAGTGGCACAGTGGATAGAGTACTGGGCCCGAAGTCAGGAAGACTTATCTTCCTGAATTCAAATCTAGCCTCAGACACTAACTAGCTGTGTGACCCTGAACAAGTCTCTTAACCCTGTTTGCCTCAGTTGTCTCATCTGTAAAATGAGTTGGTGAAGGAAATGGCAAACCATTTCAGTATCTGCCAATAAAATCCCAAATGGGCTCATGGATAGTCAGAAACGACTAAATAACAACATTCCCAGTGACACATGCTTTCTAATAAAGATTGTATTTGGTGGGTAAATTGAGCAGGTCTGACCCAGGCCCATCCCTAGTTAGTTTAGATTTGCTATGGAAATGAAAAGTGACACTCATTGGTCATTCAGGGGTTAACAAACGGTTTACTTAGCCATAACATGGAAGGATATTGTTCATTGAAAATCTAATACTCAGCTTAGGTACACATCCCACCCCCTCTTTACCCTTGCCTTCACACAGCAACTGTCTGGGCATCAGGGGAGGGTGTAGTGACTCCCACGGCCTTGGTACACCTTCTGCCAAGTCTGAAGGGCCCAAAATCTGGGGGGCTTTATAATGCCTTTAAGTGACCAGGAAGCCACATTTATAGCTACCAGGAACTCCCTGAGTCAGTCAAGTCTAGAAGACAGATTGCTTGTCTCTTAGAAAGAGAACTATCCTAATCTATATATAGGCAGGATTGAGGAGATAGAGGGGCTGGCACAGGGTAGACCTGGTAGATAGCGATCCTATGACAGCAGGAAAAAGATAATAAATGGAAGGATGAGAAAAGTGATGCCCTCAAGAGCATTCATCAAAAAATAGAATTTCAAAGTTGGCAAATGCCTCATACCTGTCCATTAGCACTAACTGTTCAGTGTCCTGTAACCGTCTTCTATCCTCCAGCCTCCTAATGCAGGTTAGAATTTCTTCTACTTCTTCATAGCCTTTTTTTTTCTTCTGTTTTATCCCTGAAATCTTTTGGGGTTTAAATATTGACTTTTCCATTTTTCAGTCATATCCAACTCTTTATGACCTCATTCAGGGTTTTCTTGACAAAGATACTGGAGTGGTTTGCCATTTTCTTCTCCAGCTCATTTTACAGATGAAGAAACTGAGACAAACAGGGTTAAGTGACTTGCCCAAGATCACATAACTAGTAAATGTCTGAGGCCAGATTTGGACTCATGGAGTCTTTCCGACTCCAGACCTGGTGCTCTGTGCACTATGGCGCCACCTAGTTGCCCCATAAATCTTACATCATACAGATAGGAAAGAAAACCAGGGTTTTAACCCAGGTTCTCCAACCTCAAACCCCAGAACTCTTTCCACTATACTATGCTGCCTATACAGGATTATGCTAGTCAATGTTTAACAACCACTCTCCAGGAAAAAAAAATACATATGTGTGTAAATGTACATATATGCATATATGTATAAATATACACAATACACTTTTAAGTTTAATTTGCTTTATTAATATTTTCTTCATCACTTAAGTCTAGACCATAGGTTCCCAAAGTGGGCAATACCACCCCCACATGGGAAGTCCAACATGCATCAGTAGGAATATGTGCATGTAATGACTTGCTTACAATACAGTACAGTTACCTGATGCAATATTGTATTGTGTCATCAAAATTTCAATGCAGGAAAAAAATCCACAAATTTATAATAAATTATTAAATTTAAGATGTTATTTTTAAAATATTTTTTGAAATGATGCAAATTTCAAAAAAAAAACATTAAAGGGTTAAAGAAAGTAGATTTCCAGGGGGGATGCTGAGAACTTTTTTTTTAAAGGAGACAGTAGGCCAAATAATTTTGAAAACTTCTGGTCTAGACAATCACAAAACAGTAATTCAAGCCCTGATTAGTAGCATTTGCTAATTGGCTCTCTTGAACTGTTAAGAGCTAGGTGTAACACATCCCTCCGATCCCTTTCACTTCCCCTTTTAGGGTAGAGATCAACATGTACTTTGTGTTCATATCCACGTTACCTAGTACTGGCAGAAACAAAAACATGCCCATATTTCTAGAGGCAATTGCAAATTTCTCCATGCCCTCCACACTAACTTGAAGCAAAATGCTCAGTCTTTTGTCTTCTTATTGACAACTCTCTTGGTTAAACCTCATGGATAACTGCCTACTTGTCATTTCTGCTCAATAAATGGGGAGCTAAATTATGAGGAGATGCTGAGGGAGGCTTCATTTCTTTGTGATTGGCTTCTCCTGTTTCTAGGAATAGGGTGACAGTATCTGCTCAGCTGCCTCTAATTGCTGACTAGCACATTCTCTCCCTGTTCTGACATAACCAAAAGCTACTCCATAAGCAGAAATTTGATTATCTAAATAGATCTAATTGGACTCCCCCGCTTTGATTTCTTATTTCCCACTTGAGTTCCTGACACCTTTGTATAAAAATGGCCACCTAACTCTAACTGAGCAGATGCCCACTATACCATGTGTTATGATGACATGCATTCACATGTACCACGGTTAATGGTTAAAAATCATCTCCCTGGGAATATAGTGACTGCATTCAGTAAAATAATGTTGTGACATATTTAATTACCTTGTAAAATAGGTCCCAGTCCTGATGGCTGTCACCAGAATTATAAGGGAGTGGTTTCAATGTAGATATTTTAGGCCTGGTTAGAAAAATACAGTTAGAGAAGTAAGATATACAGGCAATGGGGTTTAGAAATCTATTCTGCCATACAGAAAAATAGAAGGGGAAGGGGATAAGAGAAGGAGGGGGATGATAGAAGGGAGGGCAGATTAGGGGAAGGGGTATTCAGAATAGGGGAGGGGCTAGATGGGGAGAAAATTTGGAACTCAAAATCTTGTGGAAATGAATGTTGAAAACTAAAAATTAATTAATTAAATTAGAAAAATAAATACAGTTAATAAATTTAGTGCCTGATCTCTCTCTCCTTTTTTTTTTTTTTGTTCAAACCTGCTGAAGAAATCTCCAAGTGACTGCAGCAACTTTGATAAAGAATTTCTGAATGAGAAACCACGGCTATCATTTGCCGACAGAACACTGATAAACAGCATGGACCAAAATATGTTCAGCAACTTTTCTTTCATTAACCCTAAGATGGAGAGGATGTTATCCTGAGGATTCAGTATTTCCAGAACCTTTCTGGCTGAAGGAATTTGCCTTCTTTCTTTGAACTGGCTCAAGCAACATTATCATGTTCCTTTTTCATCTCAGAGAAGAAAAGAAACACTCAACAGTGAGGGCTCCAAGGTTTTACCAATACTCCGGGCATTTATCTGTAGAGTAAGCCACCTCTACTTCACTAATGACAAATGTCTTTTGTTACATCTCCTGTCATCTTTTACAGAATGCTCTCACATTTCAGGGCATTCAAGAAAGGACTCGCTATGAGGTTCAGATTTGCCACCTCACTCCCTGCACAGTAGTAATTTACTTGAAAGATGGTACTGCGTACTGTGAAAGATTGAACAACTTAATACTGCCCTAAATTAGCCCCTGCACTTGAGTACAAAGTGCCGATCAATGGACTCCTTGATGAATCAAGGCACAAAGTGTATACAAAACGTCTCAAGACTATAACAGCACCTCGCTAGATGCCATAGCAATTGTCCTCCAGCCTCGGACCTGGAGCTGCTGACCTATTTTACCCTGTTCACATCTGTGGAAGTTTAAATGGCCAAAAGAAAACTGAGAACAGTAACAAGGTTTTCATGGGAATCCTTTCACAATAAATGTAGCCTGTCACTTGAGATTTTCAAAACCATTCATTTTGATTATCCACGTTCCCCACACTGTTTTGCAAGAGATAACATTGGTAAGTTGGAAGAACATGTCACCTGGTGTAGTTTTCCCTGGAAGTCGAATAGACTATTTCATCATATAGTCTTGGGGTAATGAAGGAATTAAATGTGGAATCTACTAAAGATGATATCAAATTATTTCCCTTAATTAAAATTTGCCTCAACTTTCTACTGATACATTTTTTCACTTGATACCATATTTCACGGCAACCATCCTCACTTTATAAAAGAAGGAACAACCATAACAACTGAAAACACCCAACATCATAATACTCCAGGGAGACTAACCTGTATCTCTTACATCTCTTTCTGTGCAACGTTCAAGATAAAGAACTATGCATGTTATTTACAGTAGTCACCTGTTTAAGTAGAATTCTTAACCAGTGCACTTTGGAAGTGTCATTGCTGTTTGTACAGTTTAATAAAATGTTGTGACCTAATGGCAAATTGTATGTGTGTGAAAATGTAACTTAAAAAAAGAAATCCAAAAGGCATTAAATTTTATAACCTTCCAACAGTGAAGTTTTATGCCCTTCCAATAGTGGATTCTATGATTTTTCAGTCATTAAAAACTTAATAGTATCTGACTATTAAAAAAATATCTTCTGGTTACTTCAGTTTGTTCATTGTGGGTTTGTTGTAAAAGAAAGACATAAATAAGTATTGTGATGATAATAATAGTTCACTTTATAAAGTATTTTACCATTTACAAAGGATTTTCCCCACAAAAAGCAGAGATAGTACACATGTGGTTATCCTTGTTTTATCAAGAAGGAAACTGAGGTTCCAGGAGGAGTCATGGGATTCAGAACTGGAAATGACCCCAGAGATAATCTAATTCAATCCCCTCATTTTACATATGAAGAAACTGAAGCCCAGAGAGGCAAATCCCATGGATGATAAACATCAGAGACAGAATTTGAAACCAGGACCTCACTAGATGCCATAGCAATTGTCCAGAGCCCAAGTTTTTCCACACTCCTTCACTACCAAGACCACATTGCCAATAAGAAAGTGGCAGATTATGAGGCTTGCAGGTGATGTAAACCCAAGATTCCAGACAAGTCCAAAGCTCTTTCCATAACCATATGTACTATAAGAAGAAATCCATAATCCATCATTGAAAAAACTTGCTTGAGATGGTGGCAAGTGATACTTGATTGTCACTGCCCATCTCCATTTCAAATGCGTTATGTCCCAAAGAGAATCATAAGCTTCCCTCTCTGAGCCCTATGACTTACCATTAGCTGGTAATTAAACCTCCTAATAATTATGTGGAAATTCCTTTCATTCAACTCTCCAGCTTGACTGTTCCCCCTTCTTTGTGTATGTCTGTCTGTCTCTGTCTCTCTCTGAATGTCTCTGTGTGTGTGTCTCTCTCTCTCTGAATCTCTCTCCTCCCTCCTCTCTTCCCTTTCCTTTTCTCTCCTCTATTTTTCTCATTTCCTTTCTTCTGTGTTACTTCCCCTTAACCAATCTCTTTTCTATGGCTGCTGAGTTTGCATTTGCCTTATCTAACATCTCTCCCGCTTTTATATTTTATGAATCAGCAGCTGTTTCCTCCTTTAGGTGAGATATCTGTATTGTATAGTATTTCTTAATACTTCATAGATCTGTGATTTTTTTCAGTTCAGGTACTCTTTACACCAAAACAGACTGTAAGCCCTCTAAACAGTCTTAGAGAAATGCTTCAGCCAAAATATTCATTACTCTGCAGCCCACTTCCTAACTTCCAAAGAGCCAACCTGGTGATAGAACCGCACTGACCTAAGGTCACTTCTACTGCATTAGGCTATACTAGCTGTATTGGCTGAGGTTTTATAAAAGTCAGGTTGGGGGAACGAAAATATAACCAATTCTTGGGCCACAAAGGTCACTGTCAATAGATCTACCTCCATACAAAGAGGTCTTTGAATAATAGAGTAGACACCAACTGGTCTTGTATTCCCAACCTTCTTCCCACTGAAGAAATTCCTTCTATAACACCTGAAAGTCATTCTAGTCACTACTTGAACAGTTCTAGTAAAGGATAGCCCAACCCATGTGTAGAAAATTCTTAATGCTTACCCTAGTATAGTAAGATCCTTGAGGACAGGGCTTTTCTCTTTACCGCACTGCATACAGTTTATTAAATACTTATTCATTAAATACTTAGCTAAAGAGATAACCTGGCATAGAGAGCTACATTCAAGTCACACCTCCTGACACCTGACACCTACAATTCCGGGCGAGTCACCTAACTTCACAGGTAACCCTAAGACTATAAGTTGTAGACCAGGTGCTAGTCTGCAGCAGTAGACAAAGTGTCCCCACTAGAAGGTCCTCATAGCAGTGAAATTACAGGTTCAGTGCAGAAGAAAATATAGCTGAAATCTGCATCTGTTTGCTTCCATACAGTAATTCTAGTACTGCCCTTTGAAAAATACAAAAGAAATGCACCCCATCTTCCATGTTTGAAGACAGCTAGTGTAATAGAGTTCTATTTTCTAGCTAAACATCCCTAGTTGCTTCAACTCTTATTCATAAGATACAATTTCCAAATTTCTTACAACCTGTGTTTTTTTAGGGGAAGCATTTTAATTTATCAACATATCCCTTAAAGCACCCAGAGCTGGATACAAGATAGCACTCCAGATGAGGGCTGATCATAACAGAGCATGGTGCAATTATCATAGACCTTGACACAAACACTAGGTTTCCACTAGGAAAGAGCTTTGGACTAGGAGTTAGAAGACCAGGATTCAAGTCTCTGTTCCACCATTTATGAGCTACATGACCTTGAGCAAGTCTTCACCTCTCTGAGCCTCAGTTTCCTCATCTATATAATGGGTAAATTAATAATTCTGTTACTTTTCTCACAGAGGTAACATCAAGTGAATTGCCAATACATCAACAACCACACATTAGATGCTTACTAGGCTATTCCCTCCATGGTAAGACTGGTACTATAAATGAAAGCAAAAAGGAAGTCACCATCCTGCAGGGGTTTACATTCTAATGGAGGAAGAGGTGTGGGAGTGGGATTGTGGTAGAGACAAAAGTCCAAAGAGTCAACAGTGGAGCCCAGAGAGAAATAAACGAGTGAACATGACTGGGCTTGGGCACTTAAAAATGAACGTTCCAAGAGAAATTGACCAATCAGAGGAAGCAGTCACAAGGGTAAAGTGATCTTCTAGGGTGAAAAGGCTAAGGTCATGATGGAAAAAAGAAGCCTAAGAGTAAGAAACAGAGCCCAGAGACAAAGGAGTGTACGTGACTGAAACTTCCCTTTAAATGAAGGTCCTGGGAAGAATAAGCCAATCTGTATTTGTACAGTTAATTTAAATTGAAATATAGTACTTTAAAATCATGCCCTTTAAATTTAATCCTATTAGATTAGCAAATCATTCTAGACTGTCAAGATTTTTTGAGATCTTGACTTTGTTAACTGTCCTGTGTTATGCTGCCCTTCAAGCTTTGCTTTCTATACAAATTTAATAACCATCACAACCACGTCTTTAACAAAGATGCTGATAAAAATGTTGAACAGCACTAAGACCAGGGATAAATTGCTGTGACATTTCAGTAGAAACATTCATCTAGGTTTACACTGATACACATTTAACCAAGTTTGAATCAGTCTAACTGTACTACAATCCAGACCACCTCTCTCCAGCTTGACACAAGATTATTATCATAAACTTGGCATAACTGACCTCCCACAAGATATTTGACAATGCTTTAGGCTGCCCCTATCTATTACCCTACACAGCAATGTGAGAAACTGAAATGAGGTTAGTCTAAAATGACCTATTTTTAATGAAATTATTCTGACTCATAATTATTTCTACTTACCTTTCTAAATGTTCACATATCATCCCTTTAATAACAGGTTCTGGAATTTTGCCAGAAAACAAAGTTAAGTACATTGGAACCATAGTTTAAAGAATTCACCCTCTTTTCTTTTTGCAAACTGGAGACACGTACTGATCTTCAGAGTTTTGAGGAATCTCTTCTGTCTTTTCCTAAGATCACCAACATCAGCTCAATTGTTTAACTATTTGGTACCTTTGGTAAACATCTACCATTGTCAGAAAGTATCCTGAAAATATTCGTAAAAACCCACAAGATTATCATCCCACGCTTGGAATAATCTGCTTCAGTTGGAAGACATGCATACCTTCTCATACTATGCAGTTGTCATCTACAGTCTCTCCTAAAACTTCTATGAAGGGTCTACCCAAAGTACTGGAGCCATTCTTCTTAATCCTTTACGTTCTAAGTGTACCAGTGGAGTACTTACATTTTCCATCTTACTTTCTCTATATGACCAATAATGGAGAAGCAACAATGGATATAAAAAGTAGAATAAAAGATGTCATCCTGGAAGTCATGCTATATGCACATCAAAATCATGACATGCCGGATGTTTTATTCTTGATTCTTTTAATATCTTTTTGTTTTGTTTTTTGGTGAGGCAATCTGGGTTAAATGACTTGGCCAGGGTTACACAGCTAGTAAGTGTCAAGTGTCTGAGCCCAGATTTAAACTCAGGTCCTTCTGACTCCAAGAACTCTACCCACTGCCCCACCTAGCTGCCCTGATTCTTTTAACATCTTAAAGGTATCATTATATGCGTTGGGCTGGCCATCCATTGTCTCTTTTTCATGATTCATCATCATCATCATCATAGCTAACGTTTATATAAAGCCTGCTATGTGCTAGGCATTGTGCTAAGCATTTTACAAATATTATCTCATTCAATACTCACAATAATTCTCAGAGGTAGGCTCTATTATGATCCCCATTGTGTTGTTGTTGAGTAATTTCTCAGTCATAGCCAACTCTTCATGACCTCATTTGGGCTTTTCTTGGCAAAGATACTGGAGTGGTTTGCCATTTCCTTCTCCAGCTCATTTTACAAATGAAGAAACTGAGGCAATTGAGTTAAGTGACTTGCTCAGGGTCATACAGCTAGTGTCTGAGGGCAGATTTGAACTTGAGAAGATGAGTTTCCCTGACTCCAGACCTGGCACTTTATCCATTTTTACAGATGAAGAAACTGAGGCAAAGGTTAAGTGACTCACCCCAAGTCACACAGTCAGTAAATATCTGAGATCAGATTTAAACTCAGTTCTTCCTGACTCCAGGCCCAGGACTCCATCCACTGTAGCACCTAGATGCCCCCATATATGACTGATCCAAGTCCCTTTCCATTCATATGTTCCTTTAGTAATGTCTTTTAGGATATATTTAATCTATAATTCATCGCTGTTACTATGTGGCTACCCAAGTAACCATCATGAGTCTTTCCAGTGTTCTTCAGATAAGTTGTAATTTTAATATGCCATTGATAGACAAGTTAAGTTAAGTACTACTAAGTTCTTCAAGTTCAGAAGAGCCTAATATTTTTTGTGAACTGGATTGAGAAAGCTTCATAGAGAACATTGGGCTTAAATTGGGTCTTGAAGGATGGGGAGGATTTAGAGGTGGGGGAGGCGAGGAGGAGAGTAAATAAAATCACCAAATCATAGGATTTAAGAGTGGGAAGAGATTTCATAGGCCAGTTAACGTAACCCATACATGAAAGGAATTCCCACAACATACATACCAAATGATATCCAGCATCTGTCTGATGCCTCCAAGGAGATAGAATCCATCATCCCTTGAAGAAGCACAGTATACTTTTTTTAAAATATACTTTCAATTGTTAGGAAAATCTATATTGACATCAAGCCAAAACTGGCCTTTTTACAGTTTCTACCCACTCTGGTTCTGTCCTGCTTCTGCTCCATAGAGCCAAGCAACAGACCTAATCTCTCCACCTCATGGCAGCCCCTTCGAATACTTAAAGAAAATTATTGCATCCTTCTTGAGGCTTGTCTTCTCCAGGCTAACCACACCCATTTCCTTCAACCAATGCTCATATGCCTTTGACTCAAGACCTTCGGCTATTCTGGTTGTCCTCCTCAGTACGTTCTTCAATTTATCAATATTCTTCTTAAACTGCAGTCTCTAAAATTTATGATCTGGGAAGAGTAGTGTAGGATTACCACTTCCCCGTTCCTGAGGGCTCTATGCTCTATACCATCACCCTATGTCTACCTAATTTAACTCTTCCCATCAACCCCAGAGCACCTATTTGTGTGGTTAGCTGTGTTTGCTTGGATAGTTGCTAGGATTTCTTCCCAAATCCCCCATTTAAATTTCACTAATTTATCTACTCAGATCTTTGTCTAGCAGGAAAAGCCCTTGGTTAAAGACACATATGATACAGGTGCGGCTCTGCCCAGAGACAGAAATCTAATTGCACCTGAAATAGGCTTGTCATTGGGAGTAGGGGAGAAATTATAAGAAGAAAGCATAAATCCAGTCCTCCAAATCTGTCTCTTAAAAATTTTACCTCTTTGCTGTGCCCAACTAGTTCACCAGTTGAAGAGGGAATTCAACTTTAAGAGTCTAAGCATGCAGATTTCCCCATTTTAACCACACACACACATATACACACACACAAAACGCAAGGGTAATCACTCTCTGGGGTGTCAAACTGGTTCAGTTGACTTCACAAGAACAAATCCTCTACAACTGACACAAACACTGAATTGCACCCCCCCCATTAGACTTTAGCATCGTTAGCCATTGTTCCAATGATTCATTGACTCACTGTTTAAATGTCTCCTGCCAT
Source organism: Vombatus ursinus (assembly GCF_900497805.2). NCBI lineage: Eukaryota > Metazoa > Chordata > Mammalia > Diprotodontia > Vombatidae > Vombatus > Vombatus ursinus. The sequence continues at coordinate 37,620,405 of NW_020954608.1, forward strand.
TGTCCAAGCTCCGTGATGGTGAAAGTCCATCCCCCTCCCCAGTTCCCCTTTAAAGGAGGTCATTCATTCCTCTGGTAGTAATGGAATAAGGCTGAAGTCTTCTTATCACAACCTTTCCAAATCCTTATCTTATGTTGGCTCTCATTCTCTTCCCTTGGAACTCTTATCTTTGCAGGGTTTAATATATCCTCCAGTGAAACTTCTGGCCAGAGACCATGATACACATCTGCAACCTATCAGTCCCCGTTCTCATTATTCTTACCTTTTTCATCTGTGCTGTTACTAGCTTCATAAGCTTCTCTTCTATCTTCAAAGTATGGTCCTTAAAGATCAAAGGTTCATTCATCTCTGCTTCTAAATGCAAAATCACAAGGACAATTTATCTTCATTTTCCTTATTTGGCAAAATAGTTTTCACAAAACCTTGAAAAAAGCCAAAGCATACAGAATTTTATTATATTTTTACTTTCTCCTTTCAAATTCCTTCAACATCCATTGTTCTCACCATACTAGGTGAATGGGAGATTCCTAATCTTTGTCCCACTGAGAGGGCTACCCAAACACCCCTAACAATGCTTGGGCCATAGGTCGCCAGGGTCCCTCATCTAGCCATCCAAACACCCAAGCATCCCTTTCTGCCACACCACCCTTCCCCCACTTCAACAATGAATTCAACCAAAAAGTCACTGCAAAGAATGCTTACCTACTTTGACAATCATTCTGGGTTGGTCCTAACTCATTAGGGCTTAAGGTTAGAATTCATTGACACGCTCACGGACCATTAAATGCAATAAAAAATTACCATATTAACAACAAAAGATAAAAAGGACAATTTCTAAGGTTTAAAAATTAGTAACCCCACTGAGGGCTACTCCCCTCTATCTCTGAATTTACCATGGCAACTGGTCATGCTAGGCCAGAAAGGCATTCTCAGAGAGCAGGGTGAATGCCATAAACACTTCAAAAACCAACTCCCTACAGACTAGGCCTTTTATGCTTTAAGATACAAGGAAACAAAACCAATGATGATGCCAAGGACATCCTACCCACCTCTTTAAAGGGAAACCAGCCTAGCCTACACAAAACAGGTGTTGCTTATGCCACAGAATTGAAAAAAATAGACCTATTACAAACATAAAAGTTACAACAATTGTATTCCACAATCCAATTTTATAAAAGCCAGATTTAAGGCTTATATTTATTATACTTAGAACAATACAATAATCATATCTCTTAAGAACCCACTCTTCCTCCATTCACTCCAGTGGGAAAAGCGATGGCAGACAGTGAGTGCACAGGACTGCATACACCTCCAATCTTCTTGCATATTTTAATAAGCTTGTCAGGTTGTCAATGGAGAAAACACCAACAAAATAATACGAACTTTTATGAAACTAAGTAGAGACTGAGGAAACATTGAGATTATATACAAACTGAGCTCTTCACCCGTATCCTAGATTAGAAGAGAATACCATCACTGTTCAGAGTCATGTGAGATAATCATTGGACAATGCTGCATCATTTGAAAAGATATTGCCTCCCATTAACATGCTATGGAAAAAATGAAGTTATATGCTACCAGCTATTGGAGTCTATTGCCTGGTGGTTTAACTGTTCCCTTAATACTAGTGCCTTCCCTCTTAGATTATCCCCAATTTATCTTGTATTTATCTTGTTTGTACATAATTGTTTGCATGCTGTCTCCTCCTTTAGACTATGAACTTCTTGAGAGCAGGGACTGTTTTTTTGTTTGTTTGTTTGTTTGTTTTTTGCCTTTCTTTGTATCCCCAGTTCCTGGAGCACAGTAGATGCTTATCTACTGACTGACGAACCTCACATATACAAAGGCCTTGGATGATAGAAGTTGGTGATGACTTTCATTAAACCTGCAAGTTAGTTTTCCTGACATTTTTTGTACTTTTTCCCCACCATCTGATCATCAACTCTGAACTTTAGTTTTTTTTCATCTTAAAATAGACATAACTATGTAAGTTTAAGTTAACTATGTTAAGATGACTAAGTTAATTATGTTAAGTTTAAGTTAAGATAATTATATAAGTTTACTGTCACATACACTATATTATAATAATAGCATCTACCCCACAGGGTTGTTATTTGTAAACCTTAAAGCGGTTATTATTTATGTTTGACTAAACTATCTTGTGTGACATTGGGAGACATATTTCACTTTTCTGGGCCCAGTTTGCTCATCTGTAAAATGGGGAGAATTGGACTAAATTATTTCCAAGGCCTTTTTAAACTCCAACATTCTATGGAGATAGTTCTATGGGATCAGGAACATGGCTAACTAGGAGACAGTATTGATCTATGCAGTACTTTCTCTTCCAAAAACAGTCAATAATAATCAATAATCTATTGTAATGAATGGAACAGGAAGAGCAGAGATAGATGACTTGAACTATGATCCAAAGCAGTAGTGTCAAACTCAGATAGAAACAGATTCCTGCTAAGGCAACATAGTGACTTAAAAAAAACACAAATTAGCATTATCTATATTGTATTATATTTTTATTTATTTTGTTCAATGTTTCCTACTTACTTTTCAGTATGGTCAGGTGCCCTGTGGACTGCTTAACAATTTGGCACCTCTGAAAGTATCTTAGAGCAGAGGTATCAAACTTCTGGTCAGAATTAACATGTAATTGAGAAATGTTGAATTAAAAAAAATAAAAATACAATGCAACACAGATAATGTTAATTTTTGATTTTCTAAGTCAACAATCCACCTGCAGGGATCTGTTCCTATTTGAATTTGATACCACTGGCCTAGAGGACCATAAATCCAAAGTTGTGTTGGAGGTGATTGAAAACCAACTGTCAATTTTCAGTGGGAGTATTTACGCCTCAGTAATTGGCAAATGCTATAAATCAGAGCTTGACTTATTGTTTTGTTCGTTATCTAGACTTATGAATGTGATGGAGAAAAGGGCCAGTACCTTAATATCAGTGTATCTGGATGACAGGTTTCTAAGCTTCCTGTAGTCTCCACATTAGAAAAGAGAGTGTCTATGACAGAGGGGAGATTGAGAGGGATGTATGACAAAATGGCCTACAACATGGGGTGTGTGTAACTGCTAGTGACAGGTTTGTTACATTTATGGCAAGATAAAGAGATTGGGGAAGGGAGGTTCTGACACCCTTCAAATTCCACCCCATAGGCATCCAGGTACCTCCTGTGTGTTTATGCATAAAACTTGCCCTCTTGACACCATTTGAAATATTCTCTCTTTTACTCAGTTTTGCTGACACCTTTGGTGGGAGGGGGAGGGAGAGAGAGAGGAAGAGAGGGGGATGAAAGGGAAACGTTCTACTTGCCTATCTGTGGCCTGTTGATTGACGAGTTTGGAATAAAATTCATATCCTTAATCTAAGTCAAGTTCACATCATTAATACCTCATCAAGTTCCAAAGAGACTGGGACACTCAGATAAGTGCACGGTAGCTGAAAAAAGATGCGGTTTCAGAGGGCTGGGAAATCCTGTACTGTCCCCAAATCCTCCTCAATGTCTTAATTTAGCTGAGGCCCAACCCAGTCAATATAGATGTAAATATTTCATAGAACCTTATCAAAAACAATGTTGCACATTTTAGGAATATGTATTCTGACTAATCTAAACCTTTTAGACCTTTATTAGATATCTAAGCATTCTCTTCAATTAGAGTTGCCATAGTTTTGTTGAAGGTGGGTTTAATTAGTATTTGCTGGCAGAAAAAAATGAGAGGGAAGAAAGCCATCCATTCAAGAATATTCACTCTAGGGGCAGTTAGGTGGCGCAGTGAATAGAGGTCTGGCCTTGGAGGCAGGAGGACCTGAGTTCAAATCCAGCCTCAGACACTTAACACTTACTAGCTGTGTGACCCTGGGCAAGTCATTTAACCCTGATCACCTCACCAAAAAAAAAAAAAGAATGTTCACCCTGTAGCCAGACAACCGATAGAACCCAAAGCTATAAACACTCATAGTTCAGGTGAAAGTTATTCCAAATGTTCATTTGTACAAGTAGACACAGTCTTTGAACAAAGGTGGTACAAAGGAAAGAGACTAAGATGAGACTTGATCTTATTATCTTTCAAGAAGGAACTAGAAGCATTCTCCCCATTAGATTTGCCACTAAGCCAGCCTACTTCATGTTTTCTGGTCCATCACCCATTTACGGTATTACTTTGCCAAAGCTGATGGTCAAGGTCCATGATAATCACAAGGAGGTGCTAATGATAATCAAGGCAGAAATGTGTAACCCAAATAATGCTGAAATTCATTCAGACATTACAGAATCTCAGAATCTCAGACCTAGAACTACCTCAGAAGCCATTTAGGCCAAAACATTCCTGTTCAGGAATCCCCTTAAAGACTTCCAGTGATGAGGATTCTAACTTTCTTTTTTCTGAAGTCTTTGAAAAAGATCCTTTCCAAATCTAAGGCGCATGCCCTGGAGTCAGGAAGACCAGAGTTCAAATCTTGCCTCAGATACTTAGTAGCTGCATCTAGACAAGCCCCTTAATCTCTGTCTGCCTCACTTTCCTCACTTTCCTATGAGGATAATAATAGCACCTGCCTCCCAGGACTATAAAGATAAAATAATATTTATAGGACACTTAGCATAATGCCTGGTTCATAGTAGGCACTTAATAAATGCTTGTTCACTTCTCCTCCCTACTTCCTTAATCATCAGAACTAGATCCAGAATAGTTCTCCAGAATAGGTAGTTTTCTCTACCTATTGAGGAATGAAATTCTCATTAAAACAGTGTAGAAATTAGTTAATTGGTCTACTTTTGGGAGACAGAGAGGGAGATCTCCAGTAGATGTCCAGATAGCGAAAGTGTCCTAAAAACTACAACCTACCTCTGTGACAGTCATATGATCTGTTTCCAGAATTCCCAGTCTCTTTTTCTCCTATGGAAGTGGTCTACAGTATACTCTGTATCATCTGTTTTGATCATCTATGTACTCTCTGCCATGTTTCCTCCCTCTGGTTCTTGGATTTTCTCATGTGCATATATATATATTATCATCAGTTAGATCGTAATATATTATTCCTTCACCTTTTTAATGACTTTACCCCTTTTCAATAAAGTATACCCTTTCAGAGACATATGCCAATCACAAATTCCATAATACCTCTGAGGTCAAATTTACTGCCCAGACTTAGATTCCCAGTTCACTATGTTTATTACTCATATTTCATGAAATTGTGTATAAAAATGTAAGGCCATGGGTTTTATATCTGGTTCATTCCCTGGAGGTTATCTCTTTTTAATTATTAGACTTCTCTACCCTTACCCTACTACCTATAGCATCTAGCTCTGTGTGTGTGTGTATGGTGGGGGTGGGGTTTGGGAAGAGCAGAGGTAGTAAGCATTTGGACTCCTATTTCCTCATGTATAAAATTAGGGATCATAGCATAACAGATTTCAAGCTGGAAGGAACCTTAGAGGTCAACAAGTCCAAATCCTACATTTTACCATGGAGAAAAACTGAGGTTCAAGATGTCAAATGACTTGTCTAGGGTCACACAGCTAGTGCGCACCTAAAGCAAAAATTTTACCTTGTTCTTCTTGATTCCACAGACAGTCCTCTATCTAAGCTGCTTGGGGGTTGGGGTGGAGGTGGTTTGAACTAAATGGGCTCTGAAGTCCCTTCCAGTCCCTGGATCCATGATCTCAATGTGATAAAATGCAGGCCTACAAAAACTGTGATAATTTTTAAACGATGATATCCCACTTTATTTAATATCCAACTGCTGCATCTGATCAATACAGAAAACAATAATTTACTAAATACCACCTATGTGCAGTGTCACCTATGCTAGATGACAAAGGAGTTTACAGGGGCAGCTAGGTGGCACAGTGGATAGAGTTCCAGCCTTGGAGTCAGGAGGACCTGAGTTCAAATCTGGCCCCAGACACACGACATTTTTTAGCTGTGTGACCCTGGGCAAGTCACTTAAGCCCAATTGCCTCACAAAAAAAAAAAAGAAGAAGTTTAAATAAGACATGTTCCCTGCCCTCTGGGAGCTTGGACTCTAGGAGGTAAATAAGACACCTACACAAATAATTATAATGCATCATACTAGATTGTGAATATAGTAGATAGATGGAAAACCAAATGCCATAAGGTCTGATGGGAAGAACAGTTACCAATGAGGGGATTGTGGGAAAGGTGCTATTTATATTAGACTTTAAGGGAGGTATAGGAATTCAACAGGTAAGAAGAATTGGGGGCCTGGGTGAAGAATCTGAGCAAAGGAATAGAGAACACAGAAGATTTCCAAGAGGTAAAGAGCTGTCCAGCTTGGTTGGACAATATGATACAAAAAGGGGGGTAATTTGAGATGAGGCTGGATTGATAGGATGGTTCTAGGTTGTGGAGGGCTTTAAATGCCAGGAAAAGAAAGGTGAACTAAAGGGGGTGGAGACAAGATGGCGGAGTGAAAGCAGTGACTTGCTCGTGCTCTCCCCCAAACCTCTCCAAATACCTATAAAAAATGGCTCTAAACAAATTCTAAAGCACCAGAACCCACAAAAAAAAAAAAAACAGAGTGAAACAAATTTCCAGCCCAAGACAACCTGGATGGTTGATTGCAAAATTATATCGCGCCGGGCAGGGAGAGGAGCGCGGTTCGGCATGGGCATGTAGGCCGCAGCGAACCTGGAGCAGGCCTCAGAGAACTGAACTGTGGGCAGCTGTGGCAGTTTCTAGACTTCTCAACCCAAGAAGACAAAGACAACTTAGAAGGTCAGTGGGAAAAGTTTGTTTCTGCGGTGCTGAGATAGAAGGATGGGGTCCCAGCCCCATTCCCTAAGCTCGGCCCTGGGGCGACAGCTGCCTCCTGAGCTTCTGGCCCACAGACTGAGGGAGAATCCAGTGGCTGATCAGAGGGGGATTTCGGGGATCTCTCTGCTGGTGCAGGATTCTCTTGCTTTGCCCCTGCTTGGATCTGGATCATAGTACTGGGTGGCAGTCCTGGGGCAAGGAGGAATGCTGGCGTGGTGAAGCTTGTAGTGGCTGTACAGAAGAAATCCTCCTCACAGTTCCAAGACAGAAAAGAGTGCTTGTGGTCACTCATAGACCAGAGCACAAGTCAGGAAAGGAGTAAACACCTCGCCCTTGATCATAGCACCTTGGAAAACTGAAAATTTACAGGTCCCTAGAAGTATCTCTGAAAACAGCTGCATAAAACCCCCAAAGCTTGGGACAGTACATTCTCCACACCGGAAACAGACCCCTACCTTAACAAAGAGTCTATAACTCAAGTAATTGGCTGGGATCATGAGCAAGCAGCACAAAAAGAGTCAGACCCTAGAATCTTTCTTTGGTAACAAAGCAGATCAAAACATACAACCAGAGGAAGACAAAAAAGTCAAAGCTCCTACATCCAAAGCCTCCAAGAAAAATATGAATTGGTCCCAGGCCATGGGAGAGCTCAAAAAGGATTTTGAGAAGCAAGTAAGAGAAGTAGAGGAAAAACTGAGAGTGATGCAAGAAAATCATGAAAAACAAGTCAACAGTTTGCTAAAGGAGACCCAAAAAAATACTGAAGAAAATAACACCTAAAAAAATAGACTAACCCAAATGGCAAAAGAGGTCCAAAAAGCCAATGAGGAAAAGACTGCCCTAAAAAAGCAAAATTGCCCAAATTGAAAAGGAAGTCCAAAAGCTTACTGAAGAAAATACTTCCTTAAAAATTAGAATGGAGCAATTGGAAGCTAGTGACTCTATGAGAAATCAAGAAATTATAAAACAAAACCAAAAGAAAGAAAAAATAGAAGTCAACGTAAAATATCTCATTGGAAAAACAATTGACCTGGAAAATAGACTCAGGAGAGATAATTTAAAAATTATTGGACTACCTGAAAGTCATGATCAAAAAAAGAGCCTAGACATTATCTTTCAAGAAATTATCAAGGAAAACTGCCCTGACATTTTAGAACCAGACGGCAAAATAGAAATTGAAAGAATCCACCAATCACCTCCAGAAAGAGATCCCCAAAGGAAAACTCCTAGGAGTATTGTAGCCAAATTCCAGAGTTCCCAGGTCAAGGAGAAAATATTGCAAGCAAACAGAAAGAAACAATTCAAATACTGTGGAAACACAATCAGGATAACACAAGATTTAGCAGCTTCTACATTAAGGAACCGCAGGGCATGGAATATAATATTCCGGAGGGCAAAGAAGATATGATTACAACCAAGAATCACCCACCCAGCAAAACTGAGTATAATCCTTCAGGGGAAAAAATGGTCATTCAGTGAAATAGAGGACTTTCAAGCATTCTTGATGAAAAGACCAGAGCTGAATAGAAAATTTGACTTTCAAATACAAGACTCAAATGAAACATGAAGAGGTAAACAGGAAAGAGAAACCATAAAAGACTTACTAAGGTTGAACTGTTTACATTCCTGCATGGAAAGAAGATATTTGTCACTCATGAGTCCTTTGTCAGGGCAGTGGAAGGGAAAAATTATATGTATGTAAAGATAGATAGATAGATAGATAGATAGATAGATAGATAGATAGATAGATAGATAGATAGATAGATAGATAGATGGCACAGGGTGAGTTGAAGATGAAGGGGTAATATCTGGAAAATAAAATTAAGGGATGAGAGAGTCTTATACTGGGAGAAGGAGAAAGAGAAAGGTAGAATGGGGTAAATTACCTGACATGAAACAGACAAGAAAAGGCTTTTACAGTGGAGCAGAAATGGGGAAAGGTGAGAGGGAATGAGTGAATCTTATTCTCATCAGATTTGGTTTAAGGAGGGAATAACATTCACTATTGGGTATGGAAATCTATCTTACCCTACAGGAAAATAAGGGGGGAATGGGACAAGAGAGCAGGGGGATGCTAGAGGGGAGGGCAGATTGGGGGAGGGGATAATCAGAAGCAAACACTTCTGAAGAGAAACAGGGTCAAAAGAGAGAATAGAATAAATGGGGGATGGGATAGGATAAGGGAAATATACTTAGTTTTTCACAACATGACTACTATAGAAATGTTGTGCATGACTACACATGTATAACCTGTATCGAGTTGCTTGCCTTTTCAATAAGTGTGGGTGGGGAGGGAGGGAGGAAGGGAGAAAATTTGTAACCCAAAGTTTTAAAAACATATGTTTAAAAAAAAATTTTTTTAATTGTTTTCACATGCAAAAAAAAAAAAAGAAAAATGAGTTTTACTTGATAGGCAATAGGGCCCACTGAAGACCTTTGAGCAGGCAAGTTATATGTCTAAATTTATGTATTGTATAAGAAAGATTGTTCTGCAAGCAATACATGAAGGATAAATTCAAAGGGGAAAGAGATTAAAGGCAAGAAGTCTAAGTTTTTGCGCTGGTCCACAAAGGGGAGATAGGGACTTGTACAATTTTGGTGGCAATAGGAATAGAGGGAAAGGGACAAAATGGAGAGCTGTTGGAGATATTGGATTAACAGGATCTATGATTGATTCAATGTGAGAGGACAGGAATTGGGAAGTGTAGAAGATGGCCCTACGAATACAGTAGACTAGACGAATATTGGTACTAAGAATATAAATATAGTATTCAGAAAGAGCAATTTTAAGGGGAAAGATAATGAACTTGGTTTTAAATATGAGGAACTGGTGGATCAAGTGGGTAAAGATAATTATAGATGAGGAGCCAGAGGCAAGGGAGAGATTGAAGATTCTTGATGATGAAACGAGGTCCTATAGGAGAAAGGAAATGGGTTACAGATAGATGAAATTAACAAATCCATGAAAGGCAGCATGGTCATGTGAGTAGAGCACTCTACCTGGACTCAGGGAGATTTAGTTCAAATCCTGCCTTAGATATTTAACCAGTTGTACAACATTGGGCAAGTCACTCAATCACCCTGTGCCTCAATTTTCTCATCTGTAAAATCAGGTCAGATATCATATGTTCTAAGGTCCCTTCAGTTCTAAACCTGTGATTCTATGATCTTCTAAGTCTTTATGGATACAGATACCCAGTGCTTTGCCAGACTCAATGCCTGTTCCCTCTAATTTCATGCACCTATAAGTATAGAGTAGTTGTGAGGAATCCTATAGCAGTTTATTATCCTTTCCCTACAGTCTCAAGTCAGCCAGACCAAATACATAGAATGCAGAGTCAATGGTGTTGAGGGACAAAGGGATGCTTTCCCATTGGTCTATGAGTCTGGAGACCTATACCTTTGACATTTGAAATTCTTATTTGATATCAAAACCTCTTCTTGCCTTTTCTCCAGCTCTGTAGTGTAGGGAACACATGGAGCTCCCAGATGCCTGAGCACAGGATCATGAGTGATATGGCTGATGGGACACCAGGAGTGTCATTACTCTAGTAGTTTACCTGGGGAGCATCAGTAGGCCAGGTAGCTGTGCTAAGTGGTTCTTCTCTCAGACTCTGTTATCAATGTTCTGTTTTTCTCTCTTAATCTCTGTTTGCTGTCTCATTATCTCAAACACTGACTTTATGCTATCCTTCTTCAACAAATGCTTCAATCTTTCTTTGCAAACAGTAAAGGCTGAGCCCAGAGGAGACAATCACTTTCTTGTAAATCCAGTACCTTGCAGAAGACAAAGCCAACTAGCAACCCTTTCTTCTTAGCTACCATGTAAAGAAATGCTACGGGGTACAACAGCAAAACAGTAGCTCACTAAATCCATTTCTTCTGTACCTTCCCTGCTGCCAACCAACATGCCTTGTCCTTAAAAAACTCTTTCATGACCCTATATCCCTTCAAGCTCTTACTCCTATCCTTTTCAAACTTTTAGAAAAAAAACCCATAGTTAGGACCCCCACTTCCACTTTTTTCACTCATTTCTCAACCCTTTACAATCTAGCTTCCAACCTTGTTACTTATACACTACCTTCTGGAAGAGGCCCCCCAGAAAGGCCTCCCACCCCCACCTCCATCGGAGCTTTAAGTCCTCCCAGCTCAAAGCACTTTGGGAAATGTAGTCTACCATGTGCCCCTATAGCTACATGTTCACTTCATATTTACTTATATACAGTCCTATATTATGGTTTAACTTTTATCTTTTGTGTGACTCGTAAGCCATCAAAAATGTTAATTCCTTGAAGGGTAGGGACTTTATAATACACTTTTTAAAATATCCTACAGGATGCCTAAAGTGCAGTACATTCATAGTTGACTCTCAAAAATATCTGTTGATTGAATAAGGGAGAGGGGAAAGCGATAGAAAAAAAGGAAATAGAGTAAAAAAGGTAAAGATGGGTAATGAAACACATTTTATGGCATTGTACAGTTTATAAAGCCTCACAACAATCCTTTGAGGCAATTAGTGTATCAGTATGCCCAATTCACAGATAAGATAGAAAAGGCTCAGAAAGGTTAAGTGATTTGCCCCTAGTCATGTAACCAGTGAGGCAGACCCCAAGCTTGAAGGCAGACCTTCAGATTCCATATCCAGTGCTTTTTCTATATACTATCATATGAATGAAAGCAGAGGTTGGGTTAGAGAATGGTGACATTACAGACTGCTGTTGACTCAGAGGAGTTCCATTACAGCACACTTTTCACTGAATCATTTCCCTTCTTAAGAAGTTTCAATGGATCCTTATCACCTATAAGAGGAAGAGCAAACTCCTTCATTGGGAATATAAAGTCTGTTCACGGTCTGATATCAGCCTACTTTATTTCACCTTACTTTCCTTCACACACTCCACATGTCCTAACCAAACTGACTGGCTATCCCCTAAACTCAGCATTCAATCACCCACCTCCATGCCTTTGCACAGAGTTGTCTCCCATGCCCAAGATACTCTCCCTTCTCACCTCCACCTCTTAGAATTCCTAGCTCCCTTCAAGGCTCAGCTCAGACGCCGCTTCCTATGCAAAATCTTTCCAAATCAAATCTCTTTCAAAAATTACTGTGCTCATTAATTTGTATAATAAGTTCTATTCTTCCAACTGGAATGTAAACGACCTGAGGGCATGAAAAAGTTTGCTTTTGTCTTTATAACACCAGTGCCCAACAAAGTGCCTAGAACATGGGAAGCTCTTAAAAATTACTTATGGAAATGAGAATTCTCTCGTGTCTGAATATGTCACAGCCATCGGAATGCTTGTGGTTTTTTTTACTAAGTGGGTCTACAGAAAAGGACACTTTAACCAAAACATTAGCACATCGGCTACAGATGCAATCACTTATAAGAATTAGGTACACTGAACCACTTGAACAAAAAAAAAACCCAGCACTTTCTATTTTTAATATATTTTATTAAGATTTTTTGCTTTTCATCACAGTCACTTTATACTCAACCCTTCAAACTGAATACTTTTTTTTGAACAAGAAAAACATCTGATACAGTAATGTTGTCTAACAATATACATAATATTCTATACTCGTAGTCTCCCACTTCTTTGCAGTGAAGGAAGGACGTGCTTTGTTGTTGTCTTTCTTCTCTTGGAACTTTGTTGGTTTTTCCATTACTCAGAGTTCAAATTCCTTTCAGGGATCTTTTCATTTAGTATATTATTCCCTTGGTTCTGTTTTTTCACTCTGTTTATCTCTACATATTTCTCTGAATTCCTCAAATCCATCATTTCTTACTACACAATAGTATTCTACTGCATTCATAAACCATCGTTTTTCATCCATTCCCCAATAGATTTAGGGTGCAGAATGATTTATATGCATTTTTGTATGTGGCCATTGAGGGATTTGTCTTGCTTGACTATGCATATTTGTTATAAGAAATTTGTTTTTCTATTCTTTTTTTCCCAATGGAGTGTGGAGGTGGGAGAAAGGGAAAATATAGACTTCTGTTTTTTTTGGTGGGGAGGTTTAAGAGAGAAAAGAGAGGAGGGTAAAACTACAGATGTGAAATGTTGCATGTACTCTCAGATGAAGTCACTATATTACTATTTTGACTTAACTGCTTAATTTGTTAAAAGATACTCCTCACAAAGTGTGAATAATCTATAAATATAATTTTTTAAAATTAATAAAACTTTAAAAAATAAATGAGCACCCAGTATGTTTCTAGTTCTTGCCTGACACAAATGGTGCTAAGATGAATTTTTTTGTTATATGTTGGAACTCTGTCTTATTTTTTCTTGGACTATATGCTCAGGAATGGGGTTGTTGTGTAAAAGAGTATATAGACTGTTTAGCTACTTTTCTTCCATAATTTCAAACACTTCCAGAATAGTTGGATCATTTCACAGTTTCAACAGTCTATCAATGTGCTTGTCTTCCCAGACCTTTTCCAACATTGATTCTTCTCATCTTTTTTTTTCATCTTTGCCAATTTCAATGGCAACAATTGTTTTTAAATTAGAGTAGGTTTTTTTTTTTTCCTGGGGAAAATAGAAAAATGAATGCCATTTATTGTTTCACTTAGTTGTTTTTCTTTATTTGTTGTTGAGTCATTCTAGTTGTATCCAATTCTTCATGACCCCATTTGGAGTTTTCTTGACAAAGATCCTGCAGTGGTTTGCCTTTTCCTTCTCCAGCTCATTTCACAAGTGAGGAAAGTGAGGCAAACAAGGTTAAGTGACTTGCCTAGGGTCACACAGCTAGTAAGTGTCTGAGGCCAGATTTGAACTAAGGAAGATGAGTCTTACTCTAGGCTTGGCACTGTATCCACTGTGCTACCTCGTTGCTCTTTCTTTATTAGTTAACTTAAATTATAAGAAAAAATACATCCAAGGAGATGTCCAGGGAGATACAAATTCCTAGGTTAGGTCATCTTAGACTTTAAGTTTTAAGGACTTTCTACAATTCATTCAAATGTGGATATACTTTACTGTACTATAGAGTACACAAGAAAATATATTAATTATTAATTAATAATTAAATTATTATTATATTTATATATAATATATAATTAAATTATTAATTAATTATTAGATATATTAATGTATTGACTTAGGCAAGTGCTATTCCTTTGGCAATTTCATGAGTACACTATAGTAGCTTTCAGGATAAGAACTTTAGTAAATAAGTTAAGAGATCTCAGGATTATTGCCATTTGCAGACTCATGGACTGGGTATTTTTTATATTGAAACTATATATCCCAGGAATAGAGAGGGTTCTATTGGGAATACAGAGAATATTAGAGGTTGAGGGCACCTTAAAGATTATCTAGTTGGGATTATTGTGGTGATTATTGTGATTATTCTGGTGACATGAAAGGTCCTAGCCAAGCAAATTTCCTCCAAAAAACACGCCCATCAAATATCAGAGAAAACAATAATCAATGAAGCAAAAGGTAAATCCTGCCAACTCCTCCATCTAGGCCACGACTATCCAAGAAGATGAACAGGGCTTCAGGCCCCTTGAGTCACCTCAGTCAGGGTGGTTACAACCAGTCAGAGCTTGGCGCTGGACCGTTGGAGCTGGTGCAGGGGGCAGGGCGAGTACTTTGTAGTTCATCGCACAAGAAGATAGGGCCAGCATTGTCATCCCTCAAGAAGCTTAAAGTCATTACAGGCATACTTCATTTTATTGTGCTTTGCTTTATTGAACTTTGCAGATATTGAGGTTTTTTTTGATTTTTTGTTTTTTGGGTGGTTGTTTTTTTTTTTTTTTTTAACAAATTGAAGGTTTGTGACAACCCTGCATCAAGCAATTCTACTGGAGGAGGCAGAGCCTGACCTAGCTAGAGGTATGAGTAAACAGAAGAAAACTCCATCGTGAAGAGATGCTATGAGATTAAACAAAAACCAAGAAGGTTTGTGTACAATAGATATAGGTATAGTTTCAAAAAAAAGAATATGGCCATAAAGTATCTCTCCAAGAATGTATGGAACAACTAAAACAAGACATGAAGATGTAATTAAAGCTCTTGAGGGATAAAAAAATGGAAGGAGAATAAATAGCTTTGAATAGTAGGTAGAAATCATTACCCAAGTAGTGGACTCCCTGAAAAATGACACAAGAAAAAATATAACATAGTCAAAAGACTAAAAAGTTAGAAAATGTAAGCATCTACTATCAAAAACAAGTGGCGTGGAAAACAGATTAGGAAAAATAATCTTAGAATCATCATATTCCCTAAAAACTAAAACTATGACCAAATAAAAGCCAGAATATCATATTTCAAGAAATCACTGGAACCAGAGGGAAAGTGAAAATAGAAAGAATCCACTGATCACCTCAAATTAAAAACCACAATCAAACAAATAAAAGTTCTGAAAATTAAACAAATGAAAACAAAAAATTGAATTGATAAATAAAACTAGGTACTATTTTAAAAGCTAACGAAATAGACAAACCACTAGCTAATTTAAGAGAAAGGGAAAAAAACAAATTTCCATAATCAAAAATGAAAAAGAATTCACAACAGAGAAATAGGAAATACATGAAATTATTAGAAATGATTTTGCCAAGTTATATGCTAATAAAACCAATAAACTGAATGAAATGGCTACACATTTTAAAAATACCTATGTTAAAACAATATATAACAATCTAATAACTCAGAAAAATAAATTAAACAAACCATCAGTGAACTTCCATAGGGGAAAAAAACCCATAAACATATAGACACAGATCCAGACAGATTTTCAAGTAAATTCTGTCATTCCAAGGGCGATTAACTCCAAAGTTGCATAAATTGCTTACAAAAATAGAGAAAGAAATCATATTAGCAAACTGCTTCTATGAGAAAAATACCTTCCTGACACATAAAACAGGGAGATATAAAGCAGAGAAAGGATAATAATGAAAGTTAACGTTTATGTATACTTTAAGGTTTTCAAAGTGTTTTACATATATTATTGCATTTGATCTTCACAACAACCTTTTAAGGGAGGTGCTACTATTATCCACATTTTACAGATGAGGAAATTGAATCTGAGAGTGATTTTCCCAAGTTTATACAACTAGTGAGTGACTCAAGAGGGATTTGAACTCATTTTCCTGATTTAATATCTACTATGCCTCACTGCATCTCTCCAATGAATGTCAATGTAAATATATTCCGTAGAAATTAAGCAAAGAGGCTATGGCAATATACTAAGATTTTATATTATGACCAACTTGGATTTATACCAGGAATGCAAGGTTAGAAATATTAGAAAAACCATAAAAATGATAGACTAGATCTTAAGAAGTTACATAATTATCTCAAGAGATGTGGGGGGGGGGGGTAGGGAAGCTTTTCACAAAATACAGTCCCCAGTCTATTTTGGAAAAAAAAATAGTAATAAATGAACTTTTCCTTAATATAGTAAAAGTATTTAAAATCAAGGGCTAGTATTATCTGTAATGGAGAAGTGCTAAAGGCCTTTCCATAAGATCAGGAGTAAAGCAAGAATACCTATGATCAATCACCACTGTTATTTGATATAGTGCTAGAAATGCTAGCTGATAGCAGAAACCACAACTAAAACAAGCCCCCATAAATCAACCTTTTTGTGTATTATCAACAAAACCCAGAAAGATAAAAAGGAAATTCCACTGAAAATAGCTACGGAATGTATAAAATATTTGGGATTCCACCTACAAAGACAGACAACTCTACAAAGCACTCTTTACAGAAATAAAGACCTAAAAAATTTGATTTCTCATGGTTGTGCCCTGATAATATGATAATAATGACAATTCTGCCTAAATTAATTCGGAAGTTTAGTGCCTTATCAAATATCAAAGATTGACTTTATAAAACCAGAAAGAATAATAACCAAATTCATCTAGAGCAATAAAAGGTCAAGACAGTCAAAGGAAATACTGAAAAGAAGAAGTGAGATAAACAGGGAATTAGCAGTACCAAATCTCAAAGCAGGCACTGGTTAAAAAAGAGAAAGGATGATCAATACAACAGATTAGGCCAAGACTGAGAAGCAATAGAACATGGTAGTACAATGTTCAGTGAGCTCGATACCAGCTAATGAAGGACTCGTTATTTGATAAAAGCTTCTGGGGAAAATGGAAAGCCATCAGTCAGTTGATCAGTGAGTGTTTATTAAATACTTACTATGTGGGGGCAGCTAGGTGGCGCAGTGGATAGAGCACCAGCCCTGAAGTCAGGAGGACCTGAGTTCAAATCTGGCCTCAGACCAAACACTTGACACTTACTAGCTGTGTGACCCTAGGCAAGTCACTTAACCCCAATTGCCTAAAAAAAGAAAAAAAATTAAATACTTACTATGTTCAAGGCACTGTGCTACATACTGGGGACATAGAGAAAAGGAAAAAAAAACCTCACAACACATACTGCAATAGGGTCCAAAGGTATATATGAGTTAATTATAAAAGGTAATATTATAAACAAATTAGAGGAGCCAGGAAGAAGATACCATTCACAATTACAGATGGAAGAAGCGTTCTTGACTAAACAAGAGACAGAAATTATTCTAAAAGACAAATGGACAATTTTGATCACATACAATTAAAAAGCTTTTGTCTTAGGAAAATCAATGCAGATAAAATTAAAAGAGAAACTTTTAGAGTTTACCAGGAAAGAGTTAACCAGGAAACCCATTTATTAAACATCTACAATGGGTCAGGCAATGTGCTAAGCACGAGGGATACAAAAAAGAGATAAAAAACAGTCCCTGCACTCAAGGAGCTTATAATCTAATGGGGAAGATAACATGTAAATATGCACAAAGCAAGCTGTACCCAAGATAAACAGTTGTTACTATCATGACAAATTTAATATAAACTTTTTTTTAAAACTGTACATAAATATACCCTTTCATGTGCAATCTTATTTCTCTGTTCCTTTTTGCATATTGAGATGATTGTATTTATTTATGCTCGCTAAATTCAAGAAAATTAAAAGATTATTTAGTCCCAATTCCTCCTTTTACAGATGGTAAAGCTGATAACATTATGACATTATAACATTATAGTATTACATGAATTCAGATGTAAATAGGGCAGATCATGTCCCCAAACAAAACATGGTGACATATGATTTGAAAGCCTGCTATAATGATGAAGATCCACATATGTATTCACAGTTTAGGTCCCCAGGGAATGACTGTCCCAGTTTCAAGGTACTCTATGGGTCTATATTCCTTGAACTTATAGCTCATAATCCTCACTAATGTTTACCTTTAATAGTAAGAGTACACAATTAGCTTAAAGCAAAGGCATTTACTGAAATGATATAGAATAATAGTTAACAAAGAATTCTCCCTTGGAACACATTCTTGCACAAATACAGTGCCAGTAAGAAAGGCAGGCACACACAGAATTCATTAGTAGAGAACCACTCATAGGGAATACACATGGCTCAGGCATGTATCTCTGATACTATATGGCCCCAAAGTCCTTTCAGTTCTCATGGTCTCTGCAAAACCATCTTTTCTGGGCAGGTTACTCAGCTGGTCTCACCTGGGTAAAGATCTACTGCAGAGAAGTAGAAAGCCACAAAAATTCTTAAGTCAGATGCCAAAAATGTTGCTACCATTTGTCTACATATCTGAAGAGCCAGAAAGAACATAATTGATAGCAATAATAGTGGGAATCATATGTACTCCTTCCTCCAACACATATCACCTTGGTGTATATCACACCTAAGCAAAACTAGAAATTCCAGGGTGGCGCTGGGATTTAAAGAAAGAGGGTCAACATAAGCATGTATTTATAGACTTTGGGCATCAACAATACAGGGTCTTCACACACTGGTTCTCCAATCATCCAATCTAATTAATAACCTCCCTTCTGTCTGGAAAAGACAAAATTCAGAGCTTTCCCCTTAAAGGAAATATTCTGCAGAGGCAGGTTGTTGTACCAAGACTATCATTATTGTTATTGTGTTGTTGTTAATATGTGTATGTGTATTTTCCCAAGGATTATAGGTTTTAATCTTTGAAAGTTCAAAAAAAAAGACAAAAGACGTGAATCTGAAAAAATTAGTGGAAAATTTGTCTAGCATGTCTAGCATGTAAGACACCCACACAGCAGAAACAAAAAAAGGCCCTTTTTGAACTTGATCTCCACCCCGTACACCACGTACAAAACAACCGTAGCCTATTTACTTTACCATGTTAGGTTAATTTTTTTCCACGTATGCTGCAGGAGAGGAGTTTCTTTTTAATGTGATGCTGTTATGCCCTCTAGTGTTCCAGATGAAATTTTTCAAGAAGAGAGCAGAGTGTGTTCAATTTACATTAGGGTTGATGGTGCCCAAAAGACTTATTGGCTTCCTAAAATTACTGGAGAACAAAATGGAAGCAAAATGAGAAATTCACATATTTACTTAGCTGTCAACTGTTCAGGAAACCATTTTCTGAGGCCAAGTTCATAGAATTTGGGGCTGGAAGGGATATTAGCTTATATAGTTTAATCCTCTCATTTTATTTGTTCTTGAATCGTTTTAAAAATAATTGTTTTATTGATTTTTTTAAAACATTGCTTCTACTTATCAATGATTCCATCTTTCTTCCATTTCCAATAGAACCCGCCCTCATAATGAAGAAATATAGTTAAGGAAAACAAGGCAATACTGGACTGTCCATTATACAACTCATTCCAAACCCATAGTCTACCTTCTCAATTCCAATAGGAAAGAAGCATGCTCACAGTTAAAGTCTACTACCTGTCTGCTGAGAGAGGAATGCATGCTTTGCCACCAGTCCTCTGAAGTCAAGACTTCTCCTTTGTTCTACAGATGAAGAAACTGAGGCACATAAAGGCAAAATGAGTTCTCTAAATGTCTTGCGGGTGAGTTGCAAAAGCAGGATTCAAACCCAAGTTTAATCTGGTGCTTTTGACATTACACCATTTCAGATTTGGACCATTCCAGATGATGCTTGCCAGGAGTTTATAGTAATCCAGCTTTTCCAGAGGCAGCATGGGTTAGCCACTGAGCTCTGACCTGCTCCTAACGGAGGCAGCTATGTGGTACAGTGTATAAAGTACTGGACGTGGAATCTGAAAGACTTGAGTTCAAATATGGCCTTAGACACTTCAGCAATATGACCCTGGGTAAATCATTTAACCTCTTGTGCCTCATTTTCCTCATCTACAAAATGGGGACAATACTATATATTTACATATGTAAAGTGCTTCACAAACCTTAAAGTGCTATAATAATATTAGCTCTTCACTATTTCAACACTAGATCTATGATCTACTAACCCCTCTTATTAAGGACATTATATAGGACTTCTACCAATTCCCAAAAGTCCATTTTATAATGGAAACTTGTCAGACTAGATGAGTAAAAGCAGTTTAACTCTTCATTGATCATTTTTAATCTGTAAAAATAATAATTGTCATTTACTTTTAGGCAACATTTACATAGCACTTTCTCAAAACAATTCCATAGATTAGTTATCTCAAGTATTTTTTTTTTGTTCAGACCTGTGATTTCATTGGTATAGGGGATTCTTGGAGAGAAAATGCCCTCTATCAATAAAGATTGACAAACAATTTGCAATTTATAATCTCAGAAAACTGCCTAGGCCACCGAGAGGTTAATTAACTTACCTGGGCTCACATAGCAAGTATATGGTACAACTAGAAGTTGAATCTAGGTCTTCCTGAATCTGAGGCTGGCTACACTCACTACATAAAAATGCTTCTCCCTGCAAATATCTGTAATGTCCTCTCTGGGCCACCCTCTCAACTCATCCTCCTGGTTTGGGTCTACCTCAGGGGATGACTACCGCAGGCTCCAATTACTTTGTGGACATGCACTTCTAAAACTATAGTGCACAGGCCCCCACTAGTGTTTATCTTTAACACAATTAGCTCATAGCAAAGACAGTTATTGAAATGATGGAATATGGACAGTGGTAACAATTCCCCCAATAAACCTGTGATATACTTTCCCACAAGTATACTCAGAGTCAGTGGGAAAAGTGAGTACACACATAAAGTACACTAGTAGAGAAGCACACATGAAGGAAATGCATATGGCCAAGGCACCTTATACCTCTTGCACTGCAGGGACCCAAACTCTTCTCTTCTGAGTTTGGTCTTTATGGGACAGCTACTCCTCACTCCACTGCTTCCAGCTCAGTTGTGATCGGGGGCTGGAGTATTGCTTTGTTCTTTCAGAAAGGGCAGGAACCTTCACCCCAAGACTAGCAGAAACTTCCTCAGGTCTGTTCTCTCAGGGTCTCATCTCCAAAATCTGTCATCTCCCAGGCAGGTGATAGGAGAGTGGGGTTATCCTGGCAAGTCAACATCCTCAGTCTTAACCTCTCCTTTCAATGACTTTCCTTAGTACAAGGCTGAGCACCCTAAATGAGAGACTTCGCCCTAACTTATAGTGTCTAGCCAGTACATTTACCAAATAGTTGTCTATTCAAGCTAAGCCATAACCAGGCAATGGCATTTGCCCAATAGCTTTGGGGCTCAGGGTTCCCAATTTTTAACTCTAAGTCTTTATCACTTGTCTATACAAATGAGTGTGTTTGGAAAAGTTACAACCTGCGCTCACATGGCAAAGTCATTGTCTTTGTTAACCATTCCTTACATCCTGCAATTTCATCGCAGTCTCACAGGAATTGACAATGAGGACCCCAGTACTCCTCTAGTCCAAGCCATACAGGAGAGAAATCCCCAATATATTAGGGTGATCATCCAGGCTCTGCTTGAAGACCTCCAGTGAAGGGGAGTCCACTACTTCCTTAAGAAACCCACATTACCTTTGGGCAGTTCTCATTGTTAAGAAATTTCCCCATACACCAAGCCTTAATCTGCCTCTGCACCTTCCACCCATTTCTGTAACTTCTGCCCTCAGAGGTCAAGCAGGACAAATCTAATTCTTTTTCCATAGGGCAGACCTTTAATAATGGAGGACAGCTGCTACATCCATTCTGAGGCTTCTCTTCTTCAAATTATGCATTCCTAGTCCCTTCAACTGATGCTCCTATGACATATCACCCCAACATCTCATCACTGTTTTCATCTTGTCTGTGTCCTTTCTAAAATGTGGTACCCAGGGGGTGGAGCCAAGATGGCAGAGGGAAAGCAGTGACTTGCTTGAGCTCTCCCCCCAAACCCCTCCAAATACCTATAAAAAAAAGGCTCTAAACAAATTCTAAAGCAGCAGAACCCACAACAAGACAGAGTGAAACAAATTTCCAGCCAAAGACAGCCTTGATGGTTGATCAGAAAGGTATATCGCTCCAGGTGGGGAGAGGAACGCAGTTCGGTGTCACCGCGCAGGCTACTGGGAACCTGGAGCAGGCCTCAGAGGGCTAAATTGCAGGCAGCTATGGCAGTTTCCAGACTTATCAACCCATGAACACCAAAGACAACTTAGAAGGTCAGTGGGAAAAGTCTGTGACTGTGGTGAGAGAAGGAGCTAGGTCTCAGTCACAAGTCCTGAGTGCAGCCTCTGGAGCAGCGGCTGCCTCCTGAGCTTCTGGCCCACAGACTGAGGGGGAATCAAGTGGCTGATCAGAGGGGGATTGCAGGGATCTCTTTGCCAGACAGGAATCTCTTGCTCTACCCGTGCTTGAATCTGGGTCACAGTTCTGAGGGGCAGTCCTGGGGTGAGGAGGAGTGCTGGCATGGTGGAGGTTGTTGTGGCCGTGGAGAGGAAACACCTCACCCCTTTTCATACCACCTTGGAAGAACTGAAAATTTACAGGTCCCCAAAACTATCTCTGAAAACAGCTGTACAAACCCCCAAAGCTTGGGACAGTACATTCTCCACATTGGAAACACACTCTTACCTTAACAAAGAGTTTAAAACTCAAGGAATTGGCCAGGATCATGAGTAAGTAGCACAAAAAGAGTCAGACTATATCATCTTACTTTGGTGACAAAGAAGATCAAAACATACCACCAAAAGAAGACAACAAAGCTCCTACATCCAAAGCTTCCAAGAAAAATATGAATCAGTCCCAGGCCTTGGAAGAGCTCAAAAGGGATTTTGAGAAGCAAGTAAGAGAGTGATGCAAGAAAATCATGAAAAACAACTCAACAGCTTGCTAAAGGAGACCCAAAAAATTACTGAAGAAAATAACACCTTAAAAAATAGCCTAATCCAAATGGCAAAAGAGGTCCAAAAAGCCAATGAGGAGAAGAATGCCCTAAAAAGCAAAATTGCCCAAATGGAAAAGGAAGTCCAAAAGATTACTAAAGAAAATACTTCTTTAAAAATTAGAATAGAGCAATTGGAAGCTAGTGACTTTATGAGAAATCAAGATACTGTAAAACAAATCCAATAGAATGAAAAATTAGAAAACAATGTGAAATATCTCATTGGAAAAACAACTGACCTGTAAAATAGATCCAGGAGAGAGAATGTAAAAATTATTGGACTATCTGAAAGTCATGATGAAAAAAAGAGCCTAGACATCATCTTTCAAGAAATTATCAAGGAAAACTGCCCTGATATTTTAGAACCAGAGGGCAAAATAGAAGTTGAAAGAATCTACCAATCTTCTCCTGAAAGATATCCCCAAAAGAAAACTCCTAGGAATATTGTAGCCAAATTCCAGAGTTCCCAGGTCAAGCAGAAAATATTGCAGGCAACCAGAAAGAAACAATTCAAATATTGTGGAAACACAATCAGGATAACACAAGATTTAGTAGCTTCTACATTAAGGGACCGCAAGGCATGGAATATAATATTCTGGAGGGCAAAGAAGATGGGATTACAACCAAGAATCCCCTACCCAGCAAAACTGAGTATATTCCTTCAGGGGAAAAAATGGTCATTCAGTGAAATAGAGGACTTTCAAGCATTCTTGATGAAAAGACCAGAGCTGAATAGAAAATTTGACTTTCAAATACAAGACTCAAATGAAACATGAAGAGGTAAACAGGAAAGAGAAACCATAAGAGACTGATTAAGGTTGAACTGTTTACATTCCTGCATGGAAAGATGATATTTGTAACTCATGAGACCTTTGTCAGTATTAGGGTAGTGGGAGGGCAAAAAATTATATGTACGTATACATAGATAGAGGGCACAGGGTGAGTTGAAGATGAAGAGGTCATATCTGGAGAATAAAATTAAAGGGTGAGAGAAGATTATACTAGGAGACAGAGAAAGGGAGAGGTAGAACAGGGTAAATTATCTCACAAAAAAAGAAAAGGCTCGTACAGTGGAGGGGAAATGGGGGAAGGTGAGAGGGAATGAGTGAATCTTATTCTCATATAATTTGACTTAAGGAGGGTATAACATACACACTTAATTGGGTATGGAAATATGTCTTACCCTACAGGAAAATAGCAGGGGAAGGGGACAAGCGAGTAGGGGGATGATAGAGAGGAGGGCAGATTGGGAAAGGGGGTAATCAGAAGCAAGTATTTCTGAAGAGTGACAGGGTCAAAAGAAAGAATAGAATAAATGGGGGGTCAGGATAGGATTAAGGGAAATAGAGTTAGTTTTTCACAGCACATCTACTATGGAAGTGATTTGCATAACTGCACATATGTAACCTATATTTAGTTGCTTGCCTTTTCAATGAGGGTGGGGGGGGAGGGAGGAAGGGAGAAAATTTGGAACCCAAAGTTTTAAAAACACATGTTTAAAAAAAATGTTTTCACATGCAACTGGGAAATAAGAAATACAGGAAATGGGGTATAGAAATCTAATCTGCCCTACAGGACAATAGAAGGGGAAGGGGATAAGAGAAGGGGGGGAGAGATAGAAGGGAAGGCAGACTAAGGGAAGGGGTATTCAGAATGCATGCCATCTTGGGGTGGGGGAGGGGCGAGATGGGGTGAAAATTTGGAACTAAAAATCTTGTGGAAGTAAATGTTGAAAACTAAAAATAAAAAATTTATTAATGAAAAAAAAAGAAGGAAGGAAAGAATATTCTTGTGCAAAACTAACCTTAGCTTCAGATAAGGAATCATAAAGGAGCCCAACCCCTAAGAAGAACTTCAAGAGGATTTTGCAAAGTAAGAAAAGGACATCCAGTAACCTAGAACTACAAATTAAACCTTTGCTACATGGATATCCTACAAGCATATGAAGATTTTTCCTGGTGGAATGGGTAGATTAGAACAATTTGTTGCAATAGCCATGAAGGTAATTGAAGCAGACATGGTGGACTGCTTAGAGTTTAGTCAGATGTCAAAGATGCCAAGGTCATCCACTATATCCCAGGCCATCCTGGTTTTTGTCTTGTCACTGGACTTAGATGACTCTGGAAGAGAGAGTAAGACTAAAACTTTGTACAACTCTGCCTCACTTAAATCTCATTCATGCACAAGTCAGGATATCACCCTGTGATGTCATTGTTCTTCTTTGGGAAAAAAAAAGGACAAACAACAGCAATCTTACATGTGTGCTACACTCCCATTGTACTCTGATTTTGAGCCCATTATTCTCAGGGACCCATGTGCAGTTATGGGACAATGTGCCTTAGACTTTTGGGTGGATGTTTTATATTAATTGCTTTTACTATAAAACATTTGTCAATAAATATCATTTCTAAAAGCTCGAAAAAAAAATGTGGTACCCAGAAGAGAACACAGCACTAGAGATGTGGTCTGAGCAGAAGATTATCACCCCCCTGGATCCCTTTAAATTCCAACTAAAATCCCATCTTCTATGGAAAGTTTTGCCCAATGCCTCTTAATTCCAGTGCCTTCCTTCTGTTAATTATTTCCCATTTATCCTGTATATAGCTTGCTTTGTATGTATTTACTTGTTTGCATGTTTTTTTTCTCATTAGATTATAAGCAGGGACAGTCTTTTTTGCCTCTTTTTGTATCTCCAGTTCTTCGCACAGATGACTGGCACATAGAAGGCTCATAATAAATGTTTATTGATTGGTTGATTGATTGACTTCCTTCATTGTGGCCACTATGCTTATAGCTATCTCACACCCAAATGCTTCCTTTCCCTTTACATCCACAGTGCAGGCTGAGCCATCTGTCTTTAAATGTTTATCGTATTGTCACCAGAAATAGCCCCCTGGTCGCTGTGATATGAACAATATTAACAATAGCTATTATTATTACATACTGCTTTAAAGTCTGCAGAGTGTTCTATGTGTTACTTCAGGTGATGTGCCATAATTCTCCAATCAGAGTCTCAGGAAGAGAGAATCCTGGCCAAAATTCAGAGATAGGTGAAGCGTGTCATCCCGGATACTCTAAAGCCCGTGGTCCCTTGCCATTCTGCTCCCTTCCTTTCTTCTCATTCAGTGGTCTGGCACCACAGACATTTGTCCCACCATGTATAGAAATGTCTAATTGTGGTAAAGCCTTTTCTAGTAATTGTTATACCAGCTCCTTCTAGGGAATAGGGCAAGGTCTATGCCCATGAGAGGAGGGTGAAGCCAAACTAACTATAATCCTGGTTAAATATGGACAAAAACCTCTTCACAGATAAATGTCAAGTGCCAGAACACGAACGGTCATTAGATAACCTGTAATCCAACACCCTCGTTGGACAGATGAGGAAACTGAGGCCCAGAGAGGTTAAGCACTTAAAGGTAGCCAGGAAGTATCAGAGCTAGAATCTGATGCCATCACCGCTGACTAGAAACCCTTTCCACTACTCCACGACCACTTCCTTTTATTAATGGAGAGCTTGCATCAAAACCAAAGATCAGAATGCTACATCCTATCAAATGATAGTGACTTATTTCTATAGCATCTTAGCAGTTACAAAGCATTTGTCTCACATTATTCTTGTAAAATTGTTCATCCAAGTGCTATTATTAGTTTTTCATTCAAGGAAGAAAACTCAGGGTCAGGTAAGTAAAATGTAATACTCAAAGTCATCCCATCAGCTCCAGAGGCAGTCAGTCAACAAACATTTGTCAAGCATGGTGCTACTTTGCCACTGGCTGAGTCAGAAATAAAAGCCAAGTCTCACCTCCAGTTTTGTCTTTCTTTCCATCATAACATGCTATCTCCCTGTCACCTTGGCTCCCGCCATCCCAGAACTAAAACAAGTGATTGCAGAAGACTCACCCTTCCTTAGCTCTTTCCCAACAAGGTCACCAATATTTTAAAAGAATGGTCTTGCTGGTAAGTCACAGGAAAGATGATATTAAGGAAAATTTTCCCTCACCAACCCCAATTTTTCCATCACTTCCATCATCTCCAATATTCCATTGATGGAATCCTAATAAAGCTGCCCCCAGCCCCAATATTCTAACTTCTAATGGGCCCCACTGAACAGCAGGCATGTCCTGATTTAACCACACAATCTAGCTTTAACCACACCTCAGACCCCCAGACTCAATACAGCCACTGCCCCTAGCTAGCCACTGCCCCAGATCCAATCCACAGATTTGAACAGGTGTGTCCATGTACTCAACTACAATCAGTCTTCCATTTAGCCCAAGACAGGACCACAATACCTAAACTATCCATCTTGACCAGACAGGACCACAATAGCTAGCCAATCAGAAAGCAGTACAACCAGGATGTTTGACCACCAAACCATAGAAGGAATCCCATCCCCATTACCTAATCCCTTAACAAACTCCTCCTGCCTTTTTAATATTTATAATTTCTGTTGTGTAATCAGCATCATTACACTATAAAATTGCCTGTCTTATCTTACTAAGTTGCTGGTTCCTCTTGGAACCTAGCCAACTTCTGAGGGGTGTCAATCCTCAATAAATACCTATACTTGGATTAGAGGTGGTCTGACTCTGAATTCTTTGAGATAAGCCCCACAATACACCATGAAACGACAACACCATTGTTATATCATCATTCCTTTAGGTTGAAGCTTTATTCTTTTGAAAAATGTAAATCTCTCCTTCAGATCTTTTCAGTTATTTATATTTTATCAGGTCTTCATACCTCCATGTCAATGCATTGTGAAATCATATCAGAATTTAAAAAAAAGGAACCTTCATGGGGAGTCTGGCAATTGCCGAATGAGAGTACTAGAGTGAGGCAATAATGTGAAGTCAAACATCTCACTATCTTAAGTACTGGGAAAGAGGTAAATGAAGACATATATTGAAGACAATAGGTTCTAGAGAATGCCTAAAAGATTGATTGGGTCTTTGCTCCAAAGCCTCTCCTTAAACCATTTACTTTGGTTTCTACCCATTTTCTTTTTTTAAGAATGTTTTTTTCTCAATTATAAGTAAAAACAATTTTAAGATTTGTTTTTTACAATTTCTGAATTCCAAATTCCTTCCTTCTCTTTCCTTCCCTCTTCTTGAGAAGGTAAGCACTTTGATTTGGATCTTACATGTGCAGTCATATAAAACATAATTTCATATTAACCATGTTGCAAAAGAGAAGGCGTACCAAATAAAAAAAGAAAAAAAAAGAAAAATTTTAAAAGTTTAAAAAAAAATAAGTTTCAATTTGCATTCAGACTCCATTAGTTCTTTCTCTGAAAGTGGATAGCATTTTTCATCATGAGTTTTTTGGAATTGTCTAAGTCATTCATAGTTGATCATTGTACAATACTGCTGTTACTGTTCTACCAACTCTCTAATAATGAAAAGTAATCTTATACAAGGTTATATAACTTCAGTAAATTTGTTTTGGTCTCCACAACCATTTTAGCTTACTTTACGAGGGAAAAATGTCCCTATGAGCTTAGGGAGTTGTAATTTTGCCATTCAACTAACTACTAAAAAAGACACTTTATTTGTTGCATTCTCAGTTCCTCTTTTACTCTTGAAACTTCCTATAATCCATTATGTTAATATCATAACCATAGTTTTATTTTTTGGGGGGGGGGTTAGTACTACATGTCAACAGTTATGAGATAGTAGCCCTTCAAAATACAAAAGATTAGATACTCATATGTCGCTATTGGTATTTGAACATGGCCCTGGAAATTCTAGACTTTTAATAGATGTGCCAGGAAGCCTAGAAGCTCGTGTATGATATATGCAAACTGAGAAAGTGACACTGTTAGGTGGTGCATAGAACCTGAGCATATTCAAATCCTGCCTCAGAAACTTATTAGCTATGTGACCCTAGGCAAATCACTTAATCTCTTCTATAAAGTGAGAGGTTAAGTTTCTTCCAGCTTTAAATCTCTGATCCTATGAAATATTTAATGATCTAAGAAGGTCCTGATCACTTTTTAGTGAGATCAAAGGGGGAAACGGCAGACCCTTTATTTGCCAGCCAATCAATTTCATAGATAGAAGATGACCCAATATGTGATGTACTGAAACAAAGACCTAAGTGAACATCAACATGTTTACTGCAACTTACATAGCATGAATTAAACGTTAGAGACTGGCACAGGAGACATGGAAAACAATAACCTCTTGATTTGATGATGATAAATTCATCCTTTAAAAGAAGGATTCAAAATGGGGAAATTTTCTCCTAGATCTGATTCTCATTAACAAAGAGGAACTATTTTCTGGGGTGAAAATTATAGAAATCTTGGGGGAAGTGAACAATCCTACTAGAGTCCGAGATAAAGGAGAAAAAAATGAACATGGTCTGTCATGAAGCCTAGATTTGGAAGGAAAAAATTTCAAAGAATTGAAAAGAAGGATAGGGTGAATCCCATTGACTTGAAATTCTTGAGGGTAAGCCAGCCCAGAAAAGATGAGAAATAATTTAAGAATAAAATAATGAAGACAGAAAAGGAAAAGATCCTCATAAGCACTTTGCTTAGCATAGCATCTAGCAGATAGCAAGTACTAATAAGAACTTGTTGACTGGTTGAGGAGAAATAAATGGAAGTTATCTTAAGACACCAATACAGATATACATGGAACTCACCAACCAACGTGAGTTTTAAAAGATATGTGCAGTAGGGCAGATAACAAACTATTAATATGGACTTTTTTGTCTTTCACTCATTTCAGTCACGGACTCTTTGTGATCCTATTTGGGTTTTCTTGGCAGAGATACTGAAGTGGTTCGCCATTTCCCTCTCCAGCTCATTTTACAGATGAGAAAACTGAGGTAAACAGGATTAGGTGACTTGCCCAGGGTCATACAGTTAATAAATGCCTAAGGCTGAATTGAATTCAGGTCTTCCTGACTCCAGGCCCAGCACTCTATCTACCACTACACCATCTAGCTGCAATATTAACTATATACATTTGTAATGGGCTTGATTTTTCTTGACTTCTCAATAGATGGAGAATTTGGAACTAAAAATAAAATAAAATAAAATTGAATTTTTAAAAAAGTTCTAAAAGGAAAAAAAAAATAAAGGATAAATGTAAGAGTATGGCATGGTCCAGTAAAAACAATGTCTAGAGTTTAAAATCTAAACTGAGGCTGGAGAAAGATCCAGAATATGCTCTAGTGACACTGCCAAGCATATTAATTAATAACAATAAGAGCTATAGGTCATATAGTGCTTTGAGGTATGCAAAGCATTTGACATAAATTTTCTCAT
The DNA here is from genome assembly GCF_900497805.2 of Vombatus ursinus. NCBI lineage: Eukaryota > Metazoa > Chordata > Mammalia > Diprotodontia > Vombatidae > Vombatus > Vombatus ursinus. The sequence goes on from NW_020954608.1 coordinate 37,650,619, forward strand.
TTGCTCCTCAGAACAACTCTGTGAGGTAGATACTGTTATTATTCCCATTTGACAGTTGAGGAAACTAAAGCTAAAAATGTTAAATTACTTAACTAGGCTCACACAGCTATTAAGTACCTGCGATCATATTTGAATTCAGTCCTTCCTGCCTCGAGGGCCACTGTTCTATCCATTATTCCATCTGGCTGCCAATCAAGAGGGCAAGAGCAGTATATATGGAGCCAAAAGACCTTGCTCTGCTAGTCAGTGTCTTTCTATCTTTAGGCCTGAATTTCTCAATTGTTTAGTGTTGAAATAGGGCAGGTAGGTGGTGTAATGGATAGAGCACCAGGGCTAGAGTCAGGAAGACCTGAGTTCAAATCCAGCCTCAGACATTTACTAGCTGTATGATCCTGGGTGAGTCATTGTTTGCCTCCATTTCCTCATCTGTAAGATGAGCTAACCACTTCAGCATCTTTGTCAAGAAAACCCCAAATAGCATCACAAAGTGTCAGACACAACTGAATGACTGAACAGCAACAAATCTATAAAATAAGGCATTTAGACTAGATAATTTCTAAGATGCCTATCAGTTGCAAACCCTAACAAAATTAAAATTTCTCCTTTTACTAAATCCCCAAGCCACCAAGCCTCAAGGAGAGATTGTACTTACTCTACAATTAATCAACAGCATGGCAGATGTTCAATTTAACAAAAATACCTTCGGCAAAAGGTATCTCATTTGGCCAATTATTCTACTACAAATCATTTTAACAGCTGAATCTTCAAATAGGCGAGTTATCTGAGGTTTTCTTTAAAATGATCTGTTAAAACTCACAATTGTCTCCTGGTTGGTAATACAGATGCAACCTTGCCTCTGGTTTTTTAAATTAAGCTTCACTGATCATTCCAAAGGCCTTCTTCTCCCGCCCTCCAGGAAATAAAAGTGCTGCACTGGGGTTCAGAGATTTGAAGTGTATTCCTTCATTTCAACTGATCATCATCTCTTCAAATCAATTTTTCCTGTTTTTGAAGTATTTGAATTTTTAATTGCCTGGGTTTTCCCCCCCCACATGTTAATTGTGTGATTAACTATGATTAATCATCAAACATAAACTAAATATCTAACTTCACACCATACATCTTAATTGGACTACATTCTCACTATAGTTTAACCAATGAAACCTGTGATCTGGGATTAAAAGTTGGGGGACAGGGGTAGTACTTTCTTGTTCATTTGACCACTAATTGTGCATATGGCCATGTAAATTTGTGTCAACACACAATCTCAAATAGCATCTATAAAATGGACATACTATGTATGATAGGACATTCAGATAATAAGGCTCTTGGTATTTCTGAAATATTGCTATTACAAATAAAAATCATATTTCCTTTTAGCAAACAGTTCACTTTTCTACCCAGATAAAATAAAGCCCTGAAAAATTTTATTGAGGAAAATATACAAATAGTAAATAATTGAAGGAGGGGAGGTGGGGGGAGTCTGGGAGACTCTTGTCTTTTTGTCTCTGTAGAGATTTTCAGAGCCTGAGAAAATTATTCACAGATGAAAGACGGTAGAACAAATTCTGAGGTTCTGACACAGGAAATGGATTACACCTACTTCATGACCAAGGTCCCAATGATCCCTTTGTAGCAAAAGCGGGAGCTGTACAATAGAATACAAAATGCTTTAGTTATACTTATTGACATCTTCTGTTTGGGACCTTGAGGGATTTGAAATGACGACACCAGAGGACAAGAGGCAGGCAGGATTTGGGAGACATCAGATACCTACCTAGACTAGGCTTAGGAGAAAAAAAATGCCAAGATAAATTATCAGCCAGAGTTTGCGGAGATGCCATAGACAGCAGTGATGAGGCCTGCTTAGCCACCAATGAGGATCCAACTGGGTGAACCAGGTCTTTATTCCTCGTCCTTGAGGAATGCTGCCAATGTCTCCCTCCCCACTACTCACATGAGGCAAGAGGAGGCTTGCTCAAGAACTTTTCAAACCCTCACCAAAGATCTGGAGGGAGAGGTAGTGACAAAGGAAAGTTTATATTTTCTTTTTCATTTTAATTCTTTCTTATTGAAGCAATGTGAGCACATGCTGAGGGTCAGAATCTATGAATGCTAAGGGAAAACATCTGAGAGAATGAAATATCTCACAGGAGAGGGGCATTGAGCCAAAAATATAGAATGCATAAAATGGTGAATTACATTTTTATATAATTTTATTTAAAAAAAAATCAGCATTCAATCTCCTGGGGCAGCTAGGTGGCACAGTGGCAGAGTACTGGGCCTGAAGGCAGTAAGACTCATCTTCATGAACTTAAATCTGGCCTCAGATACTTACTAACTGTGTGACCCTGGACAAGTCACTGAATCCTGTTTGCCTCAGTTTCCTCATCTGTCAAATGAGCTAGAGAAGGAAATGGCAAACCACTCCAGTATCTATGCCAAGAAAACCCCAAATGGGGTACCTAAAAGTTGGACACAACTAAAATGACTTAATGACAATTTTATCTCCTAGACTAGATTATGATCCAGGAACAAGGTGAAAAGGTCACATGGAGAGATGCAGGGAAAGCCCTCCTGGCTTGTTCAGGTTGTTAGCCTGTAATATAGACAAGCTAACTCAGATAATGCACTCTACTCATTCAAACCCTTTGACTAGAATTTTTTTAACCTATGTGACTGCACAAATGTGCCAATATTGCAAGAAAATGCCCTTTTCCATCTATATGCCACCTATGTTTATGTCACATGTAGTCACCTGCAAAAATAATGGTTCACTATATGGGAATCTGGTTATTTTTAAAATTAACTCAACAAATGTGATTGAATTCTTACTATGTACATACAAGTTCTGTGGGAGATACAAAAAAAATTTAATTCATGAGTCCTACCTTTTTTTTTTTTTTTTGAGACTGGGTCCCCCAGGCTTACCAAGGCAGGAAGTATCCATCAGCCACTCATAGACCTAAACCCAATATAAATCAGTACAGAAGCTTTAATATGTTCCGTTTGTCTGACCTGATCCAATTTTGGCGCCCCAGTCCCAAGAAGCTCACCATATAGGTCCTAGACTTAGTGATGACAACCCATCAGCTTGAGCCAGTACGCTGGTAAATGTTTAACAATCATCTCTCTGAGAAAAAAAAAGAGAATTGTATTCAAGATACATTTTTAAGTTTAATATGCATTATTAACATTTTCCCATCCCTTTCTTAAGTCTAGATAATCAACAAAGCAATAAATTAGGCCCTTAGTTGTAGTATTTGCTGATTTCCAAGTGTAAATGCTTACACTAGAAATTTAACAATCAGTTCTCCTGCTAGTTCAAAGCACATTGCTAGATTTAGCTCCTACTATAGTTCAGACAAGCAATCTACCAGACTCAGCCTCCCCAGCAGCAAGGACTCAGGATATGTTTCACCATACCAGTTTCCTGGGTCCTGCTTTTAAAAAGACTACAACCTACTTAGGAAGACAGCATCTATAGTCTTTCCCTGAGGCAGTTCAGATAAAGAAGCTGGTAATACAGATAGAGTTTCCAAACAAGCAATTGCTGGTATTACATTTGAAAATTAAGATAAACTGAGAGACAATGTACTGAGCATGATCAATTTATTAGTTGGCTAGCAGTAACCAATAAATTGGGCCAATGGCCTCTCTCAATGACCAAAGACTCTTGAGTGAGAGCTAACAGGGTCTTTTAAACCTAGGTATGTCTTCCTTCTGTTTGGCCTGACAGTATATCATTTGGACCTATGCTTGAAAACGTAAGAAAAGTATTGGGGGGTAGAGCCAAGATGGCACAGTGAAAGCAGTGACTTGCTAGAGCTCTTCCCCCAAATCCCTCCAAATACCTACAAAAAATGGCTCTAAACAAATTCTAAAGCAGCAGAACCCACAAAAAGACAGAGTGAAACAAATTTCCAGCCCAAGACAACCTGGATGGTTGATCAGAAAGGTATATCATGCCAGGCTGGGAGAGGAACGCAGTTCAGTGTGGGCATGCAGGCCACAGCAACCCTGGAGCAGGCCTCAGAGGACTGAATTGTGGGCAGCTGTGGTGGTTTCTAGACTTCTCAACCCAAGAGGGCCAAAGACAACTTAGAAGGTCAGTGGGAAAAGTCTGTGACTGCAGTGAGAGTTAGAAGCTATGTCTTAGCCACAATTCCCAAGCATGGCCTCAGGGTAGCGGCTGCCTCCTGAGCTTCTGGCCCACAGACTGAGAGAGAATAGAGTGGTTGATCAGAGGGGGATTGCAGGGATCTCTTTGCCAGTGCTAAGGCAGGAATCTCTTGCTTTGCCCGTGCTTGGATCTCAGTCACAGTTCTAAGGGGTGGTCCTGGGGCAAGGAGGAGCACTGGTATGGTAGAGCTTGTTGTGGCCGTGGAAAGGAAACACCTCACTATTTACCATAGCACCTCGGAAGAACTGACACTTTTCAGGTCCCTAGAAGTATCTCTGAAAACAGCTGTACAAACCCCCAAAGCTTGGGACAGTACATTCTCCACATTGGAAACACACTCTTACCTTAACAAAGAGTTTAAAACTCAAGGAATTGGCCAGGATCATCAGTAAGCAGCATAAAAAGAGTCAGACTATATCATCTTACTTTGGTGACAAAGAAGATCAAAACATACCACCAAAAGAAGACAATGAAGTCAAAGCTCCTACATCCAAAGCCTCCAAAAAAAAATATGAATCAGTCCCAGGCCTTAGAAGAACTCAAAAGGGATTTTGAGAAGCAAGTAAGAGAAGTAGAGGAAAAACTGGGAAGAGAAATGAGAGTGACGCAAGAAAATCATGAAAAACAACTCAACAGCTTGCTAAAGGAGACCCAAAAAAATACTGAAGAAAATAACACCTTAAAAAATAGACTAACCCAAATGGCAAAAG